>NC_136065.1:1648430558-1648988058 GCF_964261635.1 Lissotriton helveticus | reverse complement strand
TCGGAACCCCTTTCCGGGCCCTTGGCAGTGCGGCAGGCTGGGAGACAGGGCCCAGGGCCTGAGCACCCGACCCGGGGCCCGCCCGGGCCCCTGGACCCAGCCGGGGCTCCCAAGCCCGGAGGCGCATGGGACGCCTCCCCGGTCCCTCCGGACCCCATCCCGGGCACCCTGCCACGCAGCAGCACCAAGGACAGAGCCCGGGGTGGGGAGGCCGCCCTCCCCGGGCCCTCAGGGGCCCTAGCCACTGCTCCTGAACCCAGCCAAGCAAGGGGAGGCTCCCCGGGCACATCGGAACCCCTTCCCGGGCCCTTGGCCGTGCGGCAGGCTGGGAGACAGGGCCCAGGGCCGGAGCACCCGACCCGGGGCCCGCCCGGGCCCCTGGACCCAGCCGGGGCTCCCAAGCCCGGAGGCGCATGGGACGCCTCCCCGGTCCCTCCGGACCCCGTCCCGGGCACCCTGCCACGCAGCAGGACCAAGGACAGAGCCCGGGGTGGGGAGGCCGCCCTCCCCGGGCCCTCAGGGGCCCTAGCCACTGCTCCTGAACCCAGCCAAGCAAGGGGAGGCTCCCCGGGCACATCGGAACCCCTTCCCGGGCCCTTGGCAGTGCGGCAGGCTGGGAGACAGGGCCCAGGGCCGGAGCACCCGACCCGGGGCCCGGCCGGGCCCCTGGACGCAGCCGGGGCTCCCAAGCCCGGAGGTGCATGGGACGCCTCCCCGGTCCCTCCGGACCCCGTCCCGGGCACCCTGCCACGCAGCAGGACCAAGGACAGAGCCCGGGGTGGGGAGGCCGCCCTCCCCGGGCCCTCAGGGGCCCTAGCCACTGCTCCTGAACCCAGCCAAGCAAGGGGAGGCTCCCCGGGCACATCGGAACCCCTTCCCGGGCCCTTGGCAGTGCGGCAGGCTGGGAGACAGGGCCCAGGGCCGGAGCACCCGACCCGGGGCCCGGCCGGGCCCCTGGACGCAGCCGGGGCTCCCAAGCCCGGAGGTGCATGGGACGCCTCCCCGGTCCCTCCGGACCCCGTCCCGGGCACCCTGCCACGCAGCAGGACCAAGGACAGAGCCCGGGGTGGGGAGGCCGCCCTCCACGGGCCCTCAGGGGCCCTAGCCACTGCTCCTGAACCCAGCCAAGCAAGGGGAGGCTCCCGGGGCACATCGGAACCCCTTCCCGGGCCCTTGGCCGTGCGGCAGGCTGGGAGACAGGGCCCAGGGCCGGAGCACCCGACCCGGGGCCCGCCCGGGCCCCTGGACCCAGCCGGGGCTCCCAAGCCCGGAGGCGCATGGGACGCCTCCCCGGACCCATGGAGCCCGTCCTGGGCATTGAGCCATGCCGTTGGCCTGGAGATGGGTGCCCCGGACGCCCGGGGGAGGTCTGTCTGGGACACATGGAGCCCGTCCTGGGCATTGAACCATGCCGTTGGCCTGGAGAAGGGAGCCCCGGACGCCCGGGGGAGGACTGCCCGGTACCCGTGGAGCCCTTCCCGGGTACTTTGCAACGCCGTTGGCCTCCTGGAGATGGGTGCCCCGAACGCCCGGGGGGCGGGCTGCCCGGGACCCGTGGAGCCCGTCCTGGGCACTCTGACCTGCTGTTGGCCCGGGGGGGAGGGACCCCAGACGACCGGGACCCGTGGAGCCCGTCCTTGGCACTCTGACAAGCCGTTGGCCCGGGGAAGGGAGCCCCAGACGACCGGGACCTGTGGAGCCCGTCCTGGGCACTCCTGTATGCCGTTGGCCCAGGGAAGGGAGCCCCGGACGTCCGGGACCCGTGGAGCCCGTCCTGGGCACTCCTGTATGCCGTTGGCCCGGGGAAGGGAGCCCCGGACGTCCGGGACCCGTGGAGCCCGTCCTGGGCACTCTGAAATGCTTTGGCCCGGGGAAGGGAGCCCCGGACACCCGGGGGGGAGGACTGCCCGGGACCCGTGGAACTCGTCCTGGGCACTCTGACATGCCGCTGGCCCGGGGAAGGGTGCCCCGGACGCCCGGGGCCCGTGGAGCCCGTCCTGGGCACTCTGACAAGCCGTTGGCCCGGGGAAGGGAGACCTGGACGCCCGGAACCCGTGGAGCCCGTCCTGGGCACTCTGAAATGCTTTGGCCCGGGGAAGGGAGCCCCGGACGCCTGGGGGAGGACTGCCCGGGACCCGTGGAACTGGTCCTGGGCACTCTGACATGCCGCTGGCCCGGGGAAGGGTGCCCCGGATGACCGGGGCCCGTGGAGCCCGTCCTGGGCACTCTGCCATGCCGTCAGCCTGGATGGAGCCCCGGACGCCCGGGGGGGCGAAGGCCCGGGACGCATGGAGCCTGTCCCGGGCACTCTGCCATGCCGTCGGCCTGGATGGAGCACCGGACGCCCGGGGGACGACTGCCCAAGAGCCATGGAGCCCGTCCTGGGCAATTTGACATGCAGTTGGCCTGGAGGAAGGAAGCTCCGGGTGGCCTAGGGAGGTGTTGCCCAGGCATATCCCATCTGGTCCCCATGGCAGAGAACCACCAACCCTGGAGGGGTGTCCGGGCATACCCTGCCCCATAGTAATCCGGAGGCAAATTACCCCCCTTTCTTGCAATCTGTGCACGCGAGGTGACAGAGGGGACCCAAGGCGTGAAAGAACCCGACCTCATGGAGCCCTCGCTGGGATCCGGGAGGCGAATGGCACCTCATTAAGACTTCCAGGGAAGTTCGGCCATCTGGTCCCCCCCATAGGAAAGCGTTGCGGGCGACCAGATGCCCGAGGGGATCCGGGCGACCAGATGGCCGAGGGAATCCGGGCGACCAGATGGCTGGGCATGGAGGTGAAGCCGCCTGGACTCTTCCCCACCCCGTCCCCGTCCCGGGACGAATGCCCGGGGCGCATGGAGCCCGTCCTGGCCACTTGACGTCCCGTCCTGGGCATTGAACCATGCCGTCGGCCTGGAGAAGGGAGCCCCCGGACGCCCGGGGGAGGACTGCCCGGTACCCGTGGAGCCCTTCCCGGGTACTTTGCAACGCCGTTGGCCTCCTGGAGATGGGTGCCCCGGATGCCCGGGGGTGGGCTGCCCGGGACCCATGGAGCCCGTCCTGGGCACTTTTACATGCCGTCGGCCTTGAGGTGGGTGCCCTGGACGCCCGGGGGAGGCCTGCCCGGGACCCGTGGAGCCCCTCCCGGGTACTTTGCCAATGCCGTTGGCCTCATGGAGATGGGTGCCCCGGACGCCCGGGGGGAGGACTGCCCGGTACCCGTGGAGTCCTTTCCGGGTACTTTGCAACGCCGTTGGCCTCCTGGAGATATGTGCCCCGAACGCCCGGGGGGAGGGCTGTCCGGGGCCCATGGGGCCCATCCTGGGCACTGTGACATGCCGTCGGCCTGGAGGTGGGAGCCCCGGACGAGCGGGGGAAGGCTGCCCGGGACCCGTGGAGCCCTTCCCGGGTACTTTGCCATCCCGTTGGCCTCCTGGAGATGGGTGCCCCGGACGCCCGGGGGAGGTCTGTCCGGGGCCCATGGAGCCCGTCCTGGGCAGTGTGACATGCCGTCGGCCTAAAGGTGGGAGCCCTGGACGCCCGGGGGAAGGCTGCCCGGGACCCGTGGAGCCCTTCCCGGGTACTTTGCCATCCCGTTGGCCTCATGGAGATGGGTGCCCCGGACGCCCAGGGGAGGTCTGTCCGGGACACGTGGAGCCCGTCCTGGGCATTGAGCCATGCCGTTGGCCCGGAGAATGGAGCCCCCAGACGCCCGGGAGAGGTGTTGCCCAGGCATATCTCATCTGGTCCCCCGGGCAGAGAACCACCAGCCCTGGAGAGGTGTCCGGGCGTACCCTGCCCCTAGTAATCCGGAGGGAAATTACCCCCCTTTCTTGCAATCCGTGCACGCGAGGTGACAGAGGGGACCCAAGGCGTAAAAGAACCCGACCTCATGGAGCCCTAGCTGGGATCCAGGAGCCGAATGGCACCTCATCGGGACTTCCAGGGAAGCCCGGCCATCTGGTCGCCCCATTGGAAAGCATCGCGGGCGACCAGAGGGCCGGGATCGAAAGGACTCCCAGCTCCCCATCCATCCCAAGCCTTCGCGGTAGGGTTCCTGACTGCCTGCCCACGCAAGGCAGGGCTCTTGGACCCCGGCTGGGCCTCAGGCGCAGGTTGGACCACCGGAGCTCTAGGGCCCGGACGACCTGGGGGAGGAATGCCCGGGACCCGTGGAGCCCGTCCTGGGTACTTTGACATGCCGTCGGCCTGGAGGTGGGTGCCCCGGACGCCCCGGGGGAAGCTGCCCGGGACCCATGGAGCCCGTCCTGGGTACTTTGACATTCCGTCGGCCTGGAGGTGGGAGCCCCGGACGCCCGGGGGGAGGTCTGCCCGGGACCCATGGAGCCCGTCCTGGGTACTTTGCCAATGCCGTTGGCCTCATGGAGATGGGTGCCCCGGACGCCCGGGGGACGAATGCCCGGGACGCATGGAGCCCGTCCTGGGCACTTTTCCATGCCTTCGGCCTGGAGCCCCCAGACACCCAGGGGAGGACCACCGTGAAAACCATGGAGCCCGACCCGGGCACTCTGCCATACCGTCAGCCTAGATGGAGCCCCGGACGCCCAGGGGACGAATGCCCGGGACGCATGGAGCCCGTCCTGGGCACTTTTCAATGCCGTCAGCCTGGATGGAGCCCCGGACGCCCGGGGGACGACTGCCCAGGAGCCATGGAGCCCGTCCTGGGCAATTTGACATGCAGTTGGCCTGGAGGAAGGAAGCCCCGGGTGGCCTAGGGAGGTGTTGCCCAGGCATAGCCCATCTGGTCCCCATGGCAGAGAACCACCAGCCTCGGAGGGGTGTCCGGGCGTACCCTTCTCCCTAGTAATCCGGAGGAAAATTACCCCCTTTTCTTGTAATCTGTGCACGCGAGGTGACAGAGGGGACCCAAGGCGCGAATGTACCCAACCTCCAGGAGCCCTCGCTGGGATCCGGGCGGCGAATGGCACCTCATCGGGACTTCCAGGGAAGTTCGGCCATCTGGTCGCCCCATAGGAAAGCGTTGCGGGCGACCAGATGCCCGAGGGGATCCGGGCGACCAGATGGCCGAGGGAATCTGGGCGATCAGATGGCTGGACACGGAAGTGAAGCCGCCTGGACTCTCCCGACCCTGTCCCCGTCCCCGTGCCCGTGCCCGGGATGCATGGAGCCCGTCCTGGGCACTTTTCCATGCCTTCGGCCTGGAGCCCCCAGACACCCAGGGGAGGACCACCGTGAAAGCCATGGAGCCCGACCCGGGCACTCTGCCATGCCGTCGGCCTGGATGGAGCCCCGGACGCCCGGGGGACAAATGCCCGGGACGCATGGAGCCCGTCCTGGGCACTTTTCCATGCCTTCGGCATGGAGCGCCCCGACACCCTGGGGAGGACCACCCTGGAAACCATGGAGCCCGACCCGGGCACTCTGCCATGCCGTCGGCCTGGATGGAGCCCCGGACGCCCGGGGGACAAATGCCCGGGACGCATGGAGCCCGTCCTGGGTACTTTTCCATGCCGTCGGCCAGGAGCCCCCTGACACCCAGGGGAGGACCACCGTGAAAACCATGGAGCCCGACCCGGGCACTCTGCCATACCGTCAGCCTGGATGTAGCCCCGGACGCCCGGGGGACGAATGCCCGGGACGCATGGAGCCCGTCCCGGGCACTCTGCCATGCCGTCCCGACAAATTCGTACGGACTCCTAACCTTCCGACACGGATCGGAATCGAGCCCTTTCTGACCCAGCAGATTTCAGGTTGATTTGCTATATACTTTACGTACGATTTTATAGGGGCCGATTCCGATCCGGTACGTAAAAGCAAATACGACCGACATGTCGGACAACCACGTACACCCAGGGGATAGGACTGCCCGGGTCACATGGACCCCGTCCTGGGCACTCTGATCTGCCGCCGGCGCCGGGGATCGAACCGTGATCACCAGATGGGGATATCCCAAAAATCTGGCATGGATACGGCCCGCCAGGACAGGTTTGGGCACCCCTGTCCTAGACTGTGTCAGAACTGGCAAATATATGTGGTGTTCAATAGACAGAGCACATGATATAGCAGAATTATCAAATCTGTTCCATTAGGACTGTAGTTTTTAATAGTCATGATAACATGTTAGCATGTGAGTCGATCTTGCACAGTGAATAAGGGAGCAGTGGCAGTATCTCCTTGGTCAGCTCTAGATGGCTCAACTGGGGAGATATGAGAACAGTGAGCTCCAGTGGCGCTATCGGTTAGCGCACGGTACTTATACAGCAGTACTTGCATTGAGGCATGCCGAGGTTGTGAGTTCGAGCCTCACCTGGCGCAGCTTACTGGTTTTTCATAAACCATTTCACTAAAAGTAAAGATTAAACTCAGGGTAAAGACGGCCCTTGCTAGAGAGTTTTTACTTCTTTTCAGGATCTGCGTGTCCGACTCTTCCAGGTGCAAATATCACAATCCTATTCGATGCTCCTTATAAACATTCCATGATGTGCCGTCTTGCATAGCATGCAAACACCACATCAGTGCATTTAAAAATACATTTGTAGAATAATAAATATGATGAAAACATTGTTGTCACGGGATAACCATATACTGAGGAGCTGCAAACAGTGCTGTATCAGCTACTAACAATAACATGTAAATGAAAGACATATCAAAAGAAGAGCGTCATCATATTAATGTTTCTAGTCAACATAAGAGTTGCACCATAGCAGCTTATGGTGCTTTCTGCTCAGATTGTGCCTCCAATCCCACATTGATTTTTTTTATTCTTTGCAGTTTAAAAAAACAATTCATGCTCAAAGTTACCTTTTTAAAACCATTCAACCTAATATATTTATTTCTCTAACTTGTGAATGTGGTCCATGTTCTCTTTTCCTCATCCCCATCACGATACTCCTTTTCCCGAAATCAGGTTCATTTCTTTATCCAGCTCACCCATCCAAGGTCACCAAATCTATGAAGCGATTCTGCTTTTTCTCACATTCTCTCTATGTACAAGATACCTTGTATCATTTGAATGGACAGCAGGAGAGTCGGATATTTATGGTTAGTGGGGGTGGGGTTTTGAAGATTAACCTCATTTGACTAAGAGCCGGGGCATCTGGGAGGAAAAGTATTTTAAGGGGGATGAAGTTCACATCTCCTTGGTGAAATTTCTAGATCCTTCTTTCATCCTTTCTGTGGATGCAGACTCAGTCGGAACAGAGGTCATAGTCCTCGCTCTGACTTTCAAAGGAACTTCAAATATGCATGGCTTATTTGGCTTTGCCCGGCAGGGCTTGCCCGGCGGGGTGAGAATGGCGTTTGTCAGGCGTTCGTCAGGCGATCGGAAGGGGTGAGGCGATAGTTTATGGTTCAATGGTTTTCATGAAGTCTTCTTGATACGATGAAAGCAGGAAAGGGAAGCTTGTCAATAAGCAAACTTAAGACAAGGTGTGACTCCTAGAAAGAATGACTTGGAAACAACATACAGAAACTCACATATAAAAAGGCCCTGATGAGGCTTGAACTCATGACCCCTGGTTTACAAGACCCGTGCTCTGCCACTGAGCTACAAGGCCAGCCTGCCTGCAGTATGTAAATCGCTTCATGTATTCTTACTGCGGTATGAAGATATCTATGATTTTGAGACTCTGTATGGAAATGCAGTTGCATTTGAATGTCTACATGCGTGCACAAATTGAAGAGCATGCTTAAGACACTTTTCTTGGAAGTAGGAAAAACTCCATTTTGATTTGAGAACATAAGAGTATTCACATTTATGACCATACTGATAGCTCTAGTTAGTATGTCCACAATCAGTGACAGATAGAGAACTCACTTATTAGATGTGATCTGTCTCTGTGGGGCAGACATATGTCAACAGTCATACACTTGAGATGGCTGAAACTTTAGGAGTAAGAGCTGCTTTCTTATCAGTCTATCTATCCAAACTGGTTAGAAGTAACCCTGGGCGTCCGAATCGGCTACGCCCACGGAGTAGGCGTAGTGTTGCCTTCTACGCATTTTGCGTAGACAGCGTAGCCGGCAACACTACGCCCACTCCGTGAGCGTAGCCGATTCGGCCGCCACCCGCCTCCCTCCCGCCCTCCCCTACATACATTATTTAAGCAACTAACCTTAATAAAACAATTTTTAAAGCACTTACCATGTCCGGGGCTCTTCCGGGGCTCCCTCTTGGAATAGCGTCCCTTCCTGGATACCAATGCGCATGCGCGGCCTCCCGCGCATGCGCATTTCTCGGGAGAAATGCGCATGCGCGGCCGCCCGCGCATGCGCATTGGTATCCAGGACGACGCTATTCCAAGAGGGAGCCCCGGACGAGCCCCGGACACGGTAAGTGCTTTAAAATTGTTTTATTAAGGGTAGTTGCTTAAATAATGTATGTAGGGGAGAGCGGGAGGGAGGTGCGTAGTGGGGCTACGCGGAGTGCGGGAGTGGGCGTAGCTTCTCGCCCACTCCGCGTAGCTCCGCGGAGCCCCACTACGCCCACTGCGACCAGGGTTAGTTAGAAGGCCAGGAGTGAGGGAAAGGCAATCCTCTGGACACTTCATGAAAGATCTAATTTCAATTAAGCACAAAACCCCTTAATTTGACATAATCGCCAAAATGGAATAGTCAGTTGGGCCCTTCTAGTGGATTATGGCTGTGTCTTGAAAGAGAGTGTAATTGTACTACGAGACATGCCCACCTTCAAAAGAGTGTCTGATGGCGTTCCGACTAAGGTGGGATTCGAACCCACGCGTGCAGAGCACAATGGATTAGCAGTCCATCGCCTTAACCACTCGGCCACCTCGTCTGCCTTAGGTGACTATGTTTCATTTTTTAGGAAATTCTTACGATGTGCTAATTACAAATAATCATAAGTTTCTCCTAGACTGTGTCAGAACTGGCAAATATATGTGGTGTTCAATAGACAGAGCACATGATATAGCAGAATTATCAAATCTGTTCCATTAGGACTGTAGTTTTTAATAGTCATGATAACATGCTAGCATGTGAGTCGATCTTGCACAGTTAATAAGGGAGCAGTGCCAGTATCTCCTTGGTCAGCTCTAGATGGCTCAACTGGGGAGATATGAGAACAGTGAGCTCCAGTGGTGCTATCGGTTAGCGCGCGGTACTTATACAGCAGTACTTGCATTGAGGCATGCCGAGGTTGTGAGTTCGAGTCTCACCTGGCGCAGCTTACTGGTTTTTCATAAACCATTTCACTAAAAGTAAAGATTAAACTCAGGGTAAAGACGGCCCTTGCTAGAGAGTTTTTACTTCTTTTCAGGATCTGCGTGTCCGACTCTTCCAGGTGCAAATATCACAATCCTATTCGATGCTCCTTATAAACATTCCATGATGTGCCGTCTTGCATAGCATGCAAACACCACATCAGTGCATTTAAAAATACATTTGTAGAATAATAAATATGATGAAAACATTGTTGTCACGGGATAACCATATACTGAGGAGCTGCAAACAGTGCTGTATCAGCTACTAACAATAACATGTAAATGAAAGACATATCAAAAGAAGAGCGTCATCATATTAATGTTTCTAGTCAACATAAGAGTTGCACCATAGCAGCTTATGGTGCTTTCTGCTCAGATTGTGCCTCCAATCCCACATTGATTTTTTTTATTCTTTGCAGTTTAAAAAAACAATTCATGCTCAAAGTTACCTTTTTAAAACCATTCAACCTAATATATTTATTTCTCTAACTTGTGAATGTGGTCCATGTTCTCTTTTCCTCATCCCCATCACGATACTCCTTTTCCCGAAATCAGGTTCATTTCTTTATCCAGCTCACCCATCCAAGGTCACCAAATCTATGAAGCGATTCTGCTTTTTCTCACATTCTCTCTATGTACAAGATACCTTGTATCATTTGAATGGACAGCAGGAGAGTCGGATATTTATGGTTAGTGGGGGTGGGGTTTTGAAGATTAACCTCATTTGACTAAGAGCCGGGGCATCTGGGAGGAAAAGTATTTTAAGGGGGATGAAGTTCACATCTCCTTGGTGAAATTTCTAGATCCTTCTTTCATCCTTTCTGTGGATGCAGACTCAGTCGGAACAGAGGTCATAGTCCTCGCTCTGACTTTCAAAGGAACTTCAAATATGCATGGCTTATTTGGCTTTGCCCGGCAGGGCTTGCCCGGCGGGGTGAGAATGGCGTTTGTCAGGCGTTCGTCAGGCGATCGGAAGGGGTGAGGCGATAGTTTATGGTTCAATGGTTTTCATGAAGTCTTCTTGATACGATGAAAGCAGGAAAGGGAAGCTTGTCAATAAGCAAACTTAAGACAAGGTGTGACTCCTAGAAAGAATGACTTGGAAACAACATACAGAAACTCACATATAAAAAGGCCCTGATGAGGCTTGAACTCATGACCCCTGGTTTACAAGACCCGTGCTCTGCCACTGAGCTACAAGGCCAGCCTGCCTGCAGTATGTAAATCGCTTCATGTATTCTTACTGCGGTATGAAGATATCTATGATTTTGAGACTCTGTATGGAAATGCAGTTGCATTTGAATGTCTACATGCGTGCACAAATTGAAGAGCATGCTTAAGACACTTTTCTTGGAAGTAGGAAAAACTCCATTTTGATTTGAGAACATAAGAGTATTCACATTTATGACCATACTGATAGCTCTAGTTAGTATGTCCACAATCAGTGACAGATAGAGAACTCACTTATTAGATGTGATCTGTCTCTGTGGGGCAGACATATGTCAACAGTCATACACTTGAGATGGCTGAAACTTTAGGAGTAAGAGCTGCTTTCTTATCAGTCTATCTATCCAAACTGGTTAGAAGTAACCCTGGGCGTCCGAATCGGCTACGCCCACGGAGTAGGCGTAGTGTTGCCTTCTACGCATTTTGCGTAGACAGCGTAGCCGGCAACACTACGCCCACTCCGTGAGCGTAGCCGATTCGGCCGCCACCCGCCTCCCTCCCGCCCTCCCCTACATACATTATTTAAGCAACTAACCTTAATAAAACAATTTTTAAAGCACTTACCATGTCCGGGGCTCTTCCGGGGCTCCCTCTTGGAATAGCGTCCCTTCCTGGATACCAATGCGCATGCGCGGCCTCCCGCGCATGCGCATTTCTCGGGAGAAATGCGCATGCGCGGCCGCCCGCGCATGCGCATTGGTATCCAGGACGACGCTATTCCAAGAGGGAGCCCCGGACGAGCCCCGGACACGGTAAGTGCTTTAAAATTGTTTTATTAAGGGTAGTTGCTTAAATAATGTATGTAGGGGAGAGCGGGAGGGAGGTGCGTAGTGGGGCTACGCGGAGTGCGGGAGTGGGCGTAGCTTCTCGCCCACTCCGCGTAGCTCCGCGGAGCCCCACTACGCCCACTACGACCAGGGTTAGTTAGAAGGCCAGGAGTGAGGGAAAGGCAATCCTCTGGACACTTCATGAAAGATCTAATTTCAATTAAGCACAAAACCCCTTAATTTGACATAATCGCCAAAATGGAATAGTCAGTTGGGCCCTTCTAGTGGATTATGGCTGTGTCTTGAAAGAGAGTGTAATTGTACTACGAGACATGCCCACCTTCAAAAGAGTGTCTGATGGCGTTCCGACGAAGGTGGGATTCGAACCCACGCGTGCAGAGCACAATGGATTAGCAGTCCATCGCCTTAACCACTCGGCCACCTCGTCTGCCTTAGGTGACTATGTTTCATTTTTTAGGAAATTCTTACGATGTGCTAATTACAAATAATCATAAGTTTCTCCTAGACTGTGTCAGAACTGGCAAATATATGTGGTGTTCAATAGACAGAGCACATGATATAGCAGAATTATCAAATCTGTTCCATTAGGACTGTAGTTTTTAATAGTCATGATAACATGTTAGCATGTGAGTCGATCTTGCACAGTGAATAAGGGAGCAGTGCCAGTATCTCCTTGGTCAGCTCTAGATGGCTCAACTGGGGAGATATGAGAACAGTGAGTTCCAGTGGCGCTATCGGTTAGCGCACGGTACTTATACAGCAGTACTTGCATTGAGGCATGCCGAGGTTGTGGGTTCGAGCCTCACCTGGCGCAGCTTACTGGTTTTTCATAAACCATTTCACTAAAAGTAAAGATTAAACTCAGGGTAAAGACGGCCCTTGCTAGAGAGCTTTTACTTCTTTTCAGGATCTGCGTGTCCGACTCTTCCAGGTGCAAATATCACAATCCTATTCGATGCTCCTTATAAACATTCCATGATGTGCCGTCTTGCATAGCATGCAAACACCACATCAGTGCATTTAAAAAATACATTTGTAGAATAATAAATATGATGAAAACATTGTTGTCACGGGATAACCATATACTGAGGAGCTGCAAACAGTGCTGTATCAGCTACTAACAATAACATGTAAATGAAAGACATATCAAAAGAAGAGCGTCATCATATTAATGTTTCTAGTCAACATAAGAGTTGCACCATAGCAGCTTATGGTGCTTTCTGCTCAGATTGTGCCTCCAATCCCACATTGATTTTTTTTATTCTTTGCAGTTTAAAAAAACAATTCATGCTCAAAGTTACCTTTTTAAAACCATTCAACCTAATATATTTATTTCTCTAACTTGTGAATGTGGTCCATGTTCTCTTTTCCTCATCCCCATCACGATACTCCTTTTCCCGAAATCAGGTTCACTTCTTTATCCAGCTCACCCATCCAAGGTCACCAAATCTATGAAGCGATTCTGCTTTTTCTCACATTCTCTCTATGTACAAGATACCTTGTATCATTTGAATGGACAGCAGGAGAGTCGGATATTTATGGTTAGTGGGGGTGGGGTTTTGAAGATTAACCTCATTTGACTAAGAGCCGGGGCATCTGGGAGGAAAAGTATTTTAAGGGGGATGAAGTTCACATCTCCTTGGTGAAATTTCTAGATCCTTATTTCATCCTTTCTGTGGATGCAGACTCAGTCGGAACAGAGGTCATAGTCCTCGCTCTGACTTTCAAAGGAACTTCAAATATGCATGGCTTATTTGGCTTTGCCCGGCAGGGCTTGCCCGGCGGGGTGAGAATGGCGTTTGTCAGGCGTTCGTCAGGCGATCGGAAGGGGTGAGGCGATAGTTTATGGTTCAATGGTTTTCATGAAGTCTTCTTGATACGATGAAAGCAGGAAAGGGAAGCTTGTCAATAAGCAAACTTAAGACAAGGTGTGACTCCTAGAAAGAATGACTTGGAAACAACATACAGAAACTCACATATAAAAAGGCCCTGATGAGGCTTGAACTCATGACCCCTGGTTTACAAGACCCGTGCTCTGCCACTGAGCTACAAGGCCAGCCTGCCTGCAGTATGTAAATCGCTTCATGTATTCTTACTGCGGTATGAAGATATCTATGATTTTGAGACTCTGTATGGAAATGCAGTTGCATTTGAATGTCTACATGCGTGCACAAATTGAAGAGCATGCTTAAGACACTTTTCTTGGAAGTAGGAAAAACTCCATTTTGATTTGAGAACATAAGAGTATTCACATTTATGACCATACTGATAGCTCTAGTTAGTATGTCCACAATCAGTGACAGATAGAGAACTCACTTATTAGATGTGATCTGTCTCTGTGGGGCAGACATATGTCAACAGTCATACACTTGAGATGGCTGAAACTTTAGGAGTAAGAGCTGCTTTCTTATCAGTCTATCTATCCAAACTGGTTAGAAGTAACCCTGGGCGTCCGAATCGGCTACGCCCACGGAGTAGGCGTAGTGTTGCCTTCTACGCATTTTGCGTAGACAGCGTAGCCGGCAACACTACGCCCACTCCGTGAGCGTATCCGATTCGGCCGCCACCCGCCTCCCTCCCGCCCTCCCCTACATACATTATTTAAGCAACTAACCTTAATAAAACAATTTTTAAAGCACTTACCATGTCCGGGGCTCTTCCGGGGCTCCCTCTTGGAATAGCGTCCCTTCCTGGATACCAATGCGCATGCGCGGCCTCCCGCGCATGCGCATTTCTCGGGAGAAATGCGCATGCGCGGCCGCCCGCGCATGCGCATTGGTATCCAGGACGACGCTATTCCAAGAGGGAGCCCCGGACGAGCCCCGGACACGGTAAGTGCTTTAAAATTGTTTTATTAAGGGTAGTTGCTTAAATAATGTATGTAGGGGAGAGCGGGAGGGAGGTGCGTAGTGGGGCTATGCGGAGTGCGGGAGTGGGCGTAGCTTCTCGCCCACTCCGCGTAGCTCCGCGGAGCCCCACTACGCCCACTACGACCAGGGTTAGTTAGAAGGCCAGGAGTGAGGGAAAGGCAATCCTCTGGACACTTCATGAAAGATCTAATTTAAATTAAGCACAAAACCCCTTAATTTGACATAATTGCCAAAATGGAATAGTCAGTTGGGCCCTTCTAGTGGATTATGGCTGTGTCTTGAAAGAGAGTGTAATTGTACTACGAGACATGCCCACCTTCAAAAGAGTGTCTGATGGCGTTCCGACGAAGGTGGGATTCGAACCCACGCGTGCAGAGCACAATGGATTAGCAGTCCATCGCCTTAACCACTCGGCCACCTCGTCTGCCTTAGGTGACTATGTTTCATTTTTTAGGAAATTCTTACGATGTGCTAATTACAAATAATCATAAGTTTCTCCTAGACTGTGTCAGAACTGGCAAATATATGTGGTGTTCAATAGACAGAGCACATGATATAGCAGAATTATCAAATCTGTTCCATTAGGACTGTAGTTTTTAATAGTCATGATAACATGTTAGCATGTGAGTCGATCTTGCACAGTGAATAAGGGAGCAGTGGCAGTATCTCCTTGGTCAGCTCTAGATGGCTCAACTGGGGAGATATGAGAACAGTGAGTTCCAGTGGCGCTATCGGTTAGCGCACGGTACTTATACAGCAGTACTTGCATTGAGGCATGCCGAGGTTGTGGGTTCGAGCCTCACCTGGCGCAGCTTACTGGTTTTTCATAAACCATTTCACTAAAAGTAAAGATTAAACTCAGGGTAAAGACGGCCCTTGCTAGAGAGCTTTTACTTCTTTTCAGGATCTGCGTGTCCGACTCTTCCAGGTGCAAATATCACAATCCTATTCGATGCTCCTTATAAACATTCCATGATGTGCCGTCTTGCATAGCATGCAAACACCACATCAGTGCATTTAAAAATACATTTGTAGAATAATAAATATGATGAAAACATTGTTGTCACGGGATAACCATATACTGAGGAGCTGCAAACAGTGCTGTATCAGCTACTAACAATAACATGTAAATGAAAGACATATCAAAAGAAGAGCGTCATCATATTAATGTTTCTAGTCAACATAAGAGTTGCACCATAGCAGCTTATGGTGCTTTCTGCTCAGATTGTGCCTCCAATCCCACATTGATTTTTTTTATTCTTTGCAGTTTAAAAAAACAATTCATGCTCAAAGTTACCTTTTTAAAACCATTCAACCTAATATATTTATTTCTCTAACTTGTGAATGTGGTCCATGTTCTCTTTTCCTCATCCCCATCACGATACTCCTTTTCCCGAAATCAGGTTCACTTCTTTATCCAGCTCACCCATCCAAGGTCACCAAATCTATGAAGCGATTCTGCTTTTTCTCACATTCTCTCTATGTACAAGATACCTTGTATCATTTGAATGGACAGCAGGAGAGTCGGATATTTATGGTTAGTGGGGGTGGGGTTTTGAAGATTAACCTCATTTGACTAAGAGCCGGGGCATCTGGGAGGAAAAGTATTTTAAGGGGGATGAAGTTCACATCTCCTTGGTGAAATTTCTAGATCCTTATTTCATCCTTTCTGTGGATGCAGACTCAGTCGGAACAGAGGTCATAGTCCTCGCTCTGACTTTCAAAGGAACTTCAAATATGCATGGCTTATTTGGCTTTGCCCGGCAGGGCTTGCCCGGCGGGGTGAGAATGGCGTTTGTCAGGCGTTCGTCAGGCGATCGGAAGGGGTGAGGCGATAGTTTATGGTTCAATGGTTTTCATGAAGTCTTCTTGATACGATGAAAGCAGGAAAGGGAAGCTTGTCAATAAGCAAACTTAAGACAAGGTGTGACTCCTAGAAAGAATGACTTGGAAACAACATACAGAAAGTCACATATAAAAAGGCCCTGATGAGGCTTGAACTCATGACCCCTGGTTTACAAGACCCGTGCTCTGCCACTGAGCTACAAGGCCAGCCTGCCTGCAGTATGTAAATCGCTTCATGTATTCTTACTGCGGTATGAAGATATCTATGATTTTGAGACTCTGTATGGAAATGCAGTTGCATTTGAATGTCTACATGCGTGCACAAATTGAAGAGCATGCTTAAGACACTTTTCTTGGAAGTAGGAAAAACTCCATTTTGATTTGAGAACATAAGAGTATTCACATTTATGACCATACTGATAGCTCTAGTTAGTATGTCCACAATCAGTGACAGATAGAGAACTCACTTATTAGATGTGATCTGTCTCTGTGGGGCAGACATATGTCAACAGTCATACACTTGAGATGGCTGAAACTTTAGGAGTAAGAGCTGCTTTCTTATCAGTCTATCTATCCAAACTGGTTAGAAGTAACCCTGGGCGTCCGAATCGGCTACGCCCACGGAGTAGGCGTAGTGTTGCCTTCTACGCATTTTGCGTAGACAGCGTAGCCGGCAACACTACGCCCACTCCGTGAGCGTAGCCGATTCGGCCGCCACCCGCCTCCCTCCCGCCCTCCCCTACATACATTATTTAAGCAACTAACCTTAATAAAACAATTTTTAAAGCACTTACCATGTCCGGGGCTCTTCCGGGGCTCCCTCTTGGAATAGCGTCCCTTCCTGGATACCAATGCGCATGCGCGGCCTCCCGCGCATGCGCATTTCTCGGGAGAAATGCGCATGCGCGGCCGCCCGCGCATGCGCATTGGTATCCAGGACGACGCTATTCCAAGAGGGAGCCCCGGACGAGCCCCGGACACGGTAAGTGCTTTAAAATTGTTTTATTAAGGGTAGTTGCTTAAATAATGTATGTAGGGGAGAGCGGGAGGGAGGTGCGTAGTGGGGCTACGCGGAGTGCGGGAGTGGGCGTAGCTTCTCGCCCACTCCGCGTAGCTCCGCGGAGCCCCACTACGCCCACTACGACCAGGGTTAGTTAGAAGGCCAGGAGTGAGGGAAAGGCAATCCTCTGGACACTTCATGAAAGATCTAATTTAAATTAAGCACAAAACCCCTTAATTTGACATAATTGCCAAAATGGAATAGTCAGTTGGGCCCTTCTAGTGGATTATGGCTGTGTCTTGAAAGAGAGTGTAATTGTACTACGAGACATGCCCACCTTCAAAAGAGTGTCTGATGGCGTTCCGACAAAGGTGGGATTCGAACCCACGCGTGCAGAGCACAATGGATTAGCAGTCCATCGCCTTAACCACTCGGCCACCTCGTCTGCCTTAGGTGACTATGTTTCATTTTTTAGGAAATTCTTACGATGTGCTAATTACAAATAATCATAAGTTTCTCCTAGACTGTGTCAGAACTGGCAAATATATGTGGTGTTCAATAGACAGAGCACATGATATAGCAGAATTATCAAATCTGTTCCATTAGGACTGTAGTTTTTAATAGTCATGATAACATGTTAGCATGTGAGTCGATCTTGCACAGTGAATAAGGGAGCAGTGGCAGTATCTCCTTGGTCAGCTCTAGATGGCTCAACTGGGGAGATATGAGAACAGTGAGCTCCAGTGGCGCTATCGGTTAGCGCACGGTACTTATACAGCAGTACTTGCATTGAGGCATGCCGAGGTTGTGGGTTCGAGCCTCACCTGGCGCAGCTTACTGGTTTTTCATAAACCATTTCACTAAAAGTAAAGATTAAACTCAGGGTAAAGACGGCCCTTGCTAGAGAGTTTTTACTTCTTTTCAGGATCTGCGTGTCCGACTCTTCCAGGTGCAAATATCACAATCCTATTCGATGCTCCTTATAAACATTCCATGATGTGCCGTCTTGCATAGCATGCAAACACCACATCAGTGCATTTAAAAATACATTTGTAGAATAATAAATATGATGAAAACATTGTTGTCACGGGATAACCATATACTGAGGAGCTGCAAACAGTGCTGTATCAGCTACTAACAATAACATGTAAATGAAAGACATATCAAAAGAAGAGCGTCATCATATTAATGTTTCTAGTCAACATAAGAGTTGCACCATAGCAGCTTATGGTGCTTTCTGCTCAGATTGTGCCTCCAATCCCACATTGATTTTTTTTATTCTTTGCAGTTTAAAAAAACAATTCATGCTCAAAGTTACCTTTTTAAAACCATTCAACCTAATATATTTATTTCTCTAACTTGTGAATGTGGTCCATGTTCTCTTTTCCTCATCCCCATCACGATACTCCTTTTCCCGAAATCAGGTTCACTTCTTTATCCAGCTCACCCATCCAAGGTCACCAAATCTATGAAGCGATTCTGCTTTTTCTCACATTCTCTCTATGTACAAGATACCTTGTATCATTTGAATGGACAGCAGGAGAGTCGGATATTTATGGTTAGTGGGGGTGGGGTTTTGAAGATTAACCTCATTTGACTAAGAGCCGGGGCATCTGGGAGGAAAAGTATTTTAAGGGGGATGAAGTTCACATCTCCTTGGTGAAATTTCTAGATCCTTATTTCATCCTTTCTGTGGATGCAGACTCAGTCGGAACAGAGGTCATAGTCCTCGCTCTGACTTTCAAAGGAACTTCAAATATGCATGGCTTATTTGGCTTTGCCCGGCAGGGTGAGAATGGCGTTTGTCAGGCGTTCGGAAGGAGTGAGGCGATAGTTTATGGTTCAATGGTTTTCATGAAGTCTTCTTGATACGATGAAAGCAGGAAAGGGAAGCTTGTCAATAAGCAAACTTAAGACAAGGTGTGACTCCTAGAAAGAATGACTTGGAAACAACATACAGAAACTCACATATAAAAAGGCCCTGATGAGGCTTGAACTCATGACCCCTGGTTTACAAGACCCGTGCTCTGCCACTGAGCTACAAGGCCAGCCTGCCTGCAGTATGTAAATCGCTTCATGTATTCTTACTGCGGTATGAAGATATCTATGATTTTGAGACTCTGTATGGAAATGCAGTTGCATTTGAATGTCTACATGCGTGCACAAATTGAAGAGCATGCTTAAGACACTTTTCTTGGAAGTAGGAAAAACTCCATTTTGATTTGAGAACATAAGAGTATTCACATTTATGACCATACTGATAGCTCTAGTTAGTATGTCCACAATCAGTGACAGATAGAGAACTCACTTATTAGATGTGATCTGTCTCTGTGGGGCAGACATATGTCAACAGTCATACACTTGAGATGGCTGAAACTTTAGGAGTAAGAGCTGCTTTCTTATCAGTCTATCTATCCAAACTGGTTAGAAGTAACCCTGGGCGTCCGAATCGGCTACGCCCACGGAGTAGGCGTAGTGTTGCCTTCTACGCATTTTGCGTAGACAGCGTAGCCGGCAACACTACGCCCACTCCGTGAGCGTAGCCGATTCGGCCGCCACCCGCCTCCCTCCCGCCCTCCCCTACATACATTATTTAAGCAACTAACCTTAATAAAACAATTTTTAAAGCACTTACCATGTCCGGGGCTCTTCCGGGGCTCCCTCTTGGAATAGCGTCCCTTCCTGGATACCAATGCGCATGCGCGGCCTCCCGCGCATGCGCATTTCTCGGGAGAAATGCGCATGCGCGGCCGCCCGCGCATGCGCATTGGTATCCAGGACGACGCTATTCCAAGAGGGAGCCCCGGACGAGCCCCGGACACGGTAAGTGCTTTAAAATTGTTTTATTAAGGGTAGTTGCTTAAATAATGTATGTAGGGGAGAGCGGGAGGGAGGTGCGTAGTGGGGCTACGCGGAGTGCGGGAGTGGGCGTAGCTTCTCGCCCACTCCGCGTAGCTCCGCGGAGCCCCACTACGCCCACTGCGACCAGGGTTAGTTAGAAGGCCAGGAGTGAGGGAAAGGCAATCCTCTGGACACTTCATGAAAGATCTAATTTCAATTAAGCACAAAACCCCTTAATTTGACATAATCGCCAAAATGGAATAGTCAGTTGGGCCCTTCTAGTGGATTATGGCTGTGTCTTGAAAGAGAGTGTAATTGTACTACGAGACATGCCCACCTTCAAAAGAGTGTCTGATGGCGTTCCAACGAAGGTGGGATTCGAACCCACACGTGCAGAGCACAATGGATTAGCAGTCCATCGCCTTAACCACTCGGCCACCTCGTCTGCCTTAGGTGACTATGTTTCATTTTTTAGGAAATTCTTACGATGTGCTAATTACAAATAATCATAAGTTTCTCCTAGACTGTGTCAGAACTGGCAAATATATGTGGTGTTCAATAGACAGAGCACATGATATAGCAGAATTATCAAATCTGTTCCATTAGGACTGTAGTTTTTAATAGTCATGATAACATGCTAGCATGTGAGTCGATCTTGCACAGTGAATAAGGGAGCAGTGCCAGTATCTCCTTGGTCAGCTCTAGATGGCTCAACTGGGGAGATATGAGAACAGTGAGCTCCAGTGGCGCTATCGGTTAGCGCGCGGTACTTATACAGCAGTACTTGCATTGAGGCATGCCGAGGTTGTGAGTTCGAGCCTCACCTGGCGCAGCTTACTGGTTTTTCATAAACCATTTCACTAAAAGTAAAGATTAAACTCAGGGTAAAGACGGCCCTTGCTAGAGAGTTTTTACTTCTTTTCAGGATCTGCGTGTCCGACTCTTCCAGGTGCAAATATCACAATCCTATTCGATGCTCCTTATAAACATTCCATGATGTGCCGTCTTGCATAGCATGCAAACACCACATCAGTGCATTTAAAAATACATTTGTAGAATAATAAATATGATGAAAACATTGTTGTCACGGGATAACCATATACTGAGGAGCTGCAAACAGTGCTGTATCAGCTACTAACAATAACATGTAAATGAAAGACATATCAAAAGAAGAGCGTCATCATATTAATGTTTCTAGTCAACATAAGAGTTGCACCATAGCAGCTTATGGTGCTTTCTGCTCAGATTGTGCCTCCAATCCCACATTGATTTTTTTTATTCTTTGCAGTTTAAAAAAACAATTCATGCTCAAAGTTACCTTTTTAAAACCATTCAACCTAATATATTTATTTCTCTAACTTGTGAATGTGGTCCATGTTCTCTTTTCCTCATCCCCATCACGATACTCCTTTTCCCGAAATCAGGTTCACTTCTTTATCCAGCCCACCCATCCAAGGTCACCAAATCTATGAAGCGATTCTGCTTTTTCTCACATTCTCTCTATGTACAAGATACCTTGTATCATTTGAATGGACAGCAGGAGAGTCGGATATTTATGGTTAGTGGGGGTGGGGTTTTGAAGATTAACCTCATTTGACTAAGAGCCGGGGCATCTGGGAGGAAAAGTATTTTAAGGGGGATGAAGTTCACATCTCCTTGGTGAAATTTCTAGATCCTTATTTCATCCTTTCTGTGGATGCAGACTCAGTCGGAACAGAGGTCATAGTCCTCGCTCTGACTTTCAAAGGAACTTCAAATATGCATGGCTTATTTGGCTTTGCCCGGCGGGGTGAGAATGGCGTTTGTCAGGCGTTCGTCAGGCGATCGGAAGGGGTGAGGCGATAGTTTATGGTTCAATGGTTTTCATGAAGTCTTCTTGATACGATGAAAGCAGGAAAGGGAAGCTTGTCAATAAGCAAACTTAAGACAAGGTGTGACTCCTAGAAAGAATGACTTGGAAACAACATACAGAAACTCACATATAAAAAGGCCCTGATGAGGCTTGAACTCATGACCCCTGGTTTACAAGACCCGTGCTCTGCCACTGAGCTACAAGGCCAGCCTGCCTGCAGTATGTAAATCGCTTCATGTATTCTTACTGCGGTATGAAGATATCTATGATTTTGAGACTCTGTATGGAAATGCAGTTGCATTTGAATGTCTACATGCGTGCACAAATTGAAGAGCATGCTTAAGACACTTTTCTTGGAAGTAGGAAAAACTCCATTTTGATTTGAGAACATAAGAGTATTCACATTTATGACCATACTGATAGCTCTAGTTAGTATGTCCACAATCAGTGACAGATAGAGAACTCACTTATTAGATGTGATCTGTCTCTGTGGGGCAGACATATGTCAACAGTCATACACTTGAGATGGCTGAAACTTTAGGAGTAAGAGCTGCTTTCTTATCAGTCTATCTATCCAAACTGGTTAGAAGTAACCCTGGGCGTCCGAATCGGCTACGCCCACGGAGTAGGCGTAGTGTTGCCTTCTACGCATTTTGCGTAGACAGCGTAGCCGGCAACACTACGCCCACTCCGTGAGCGTAGCCGATTCGGCCGCCACCCGCCTCCCTCCCGCCCTCCCCTACATACATTATTTAAGCAACTAACCTTAATAAAACAATTTTTAAAGCACTTACCATGTCCGGGGCTCTTCCGGGGCTCCCTCTTGGAATAGCGTCCCTTCCTGGATACCAATGCGCATGCGCGGCCTCCCGCGCATGCGCATTTCTCGGGAGAAATGCGCATGCGCGGCCGCCCGCGCATGCGCATTGGTATCCAGGACGACGCTATTCCAAGAGGGAGCCCCGGACGAGCCCCGGACACGGTAAGTGCTTTAAAATTGTTTTATTAAGGGTAGTTGCTTAAATAATGTATGTAGGGGAGAGCGGGAGGGAGGTGCGTAGTGGGGCTACGCGGAGTGCGGGAGTGGGCGTAGCTTCTCGCCCACTCCGCGTAGCTCCGCGGAGCCCCACTACGCCCACTGCGACCAGGGTTAGTTAGAAGGCCAGGAGTGAGGGAAAGGCAATCCTCTGGACACTTCATGAAAGATCTAATTTCAATTAAGCACAAAACCCCTTAATTTGACATAATCGCCAAAATGGAATAGTCAGTTGGGCCCTTCTAGTGGATTATGGCTGTGTCTTGAAAGAGAGTGTAATTGTACTACGAGACATGCCCACCTTCAAAAGAGTGTCTGATGGCGTTCCGACGAAGGTGGGATTCGAACCCACGCGTGCAGAGCACAATGGATTAGCAGTCCATCGCCTTAACCACTCGGCCACCTCGTCTGCCTTAGGTGACTATGTTTCATTTTTTAGGAAATTCTTACGATGTGCTAATTACAAATAATCATAAGTTTCTCCTAGACTGTGTCAGAACTGGCAAATATATGTGGTGTTCAATAGACAGAGCACATGATATAGCAGAATTATCAAATCTGTTCCATTAGGACTGTAGTTTTTAATAGTCATGATAACATGCTAGCATGTGAGTCGATCTTGCACAGTGAATAAGGGAGCAGTGGCAGTATCTCCTTGGTCAGCTCTAGATGGCTCAACTGGGGAGATATGAGAACAGTGAGCTCCAGTGGCGCTATCGGTTAGCGCGCGGTACTTATACAGCAGTACTTGCATTGAGGCATGCCGAGGTTGTGAGTTCGAGCCTCACCTGGCGCAGCTTACTGGTTTTTCATAAACCATTTCACTAAAAGTAAAGATTAAACTCAGGGTAAAGACGGCCCTTGCTAGAGAGTTTTTACTTCTTTTCAGGATCTGCGTGTCCGACTCTTCCAGGTGCAAATATCACAATCCTATTCGATGCTCCTTATAAACATTCCATGATGTGCCGTCTTGCATAGCATGCAAACACCACATCAGTGCATTTAAAAATACATTTGTAGAATAATAAATATGATGAAAACATTGTTGTCACGGGATAACCATATACTGAGGAGCTGCAAACAGTGCTGTATCAGCTACTAACAATAACATGTAAATGAAAGACATATCAAAAGAAGAGCGTCATCATATTAATGTTTCTAGTCAACATAAGAGTTGCACCATAGCAGCTTATGGTGCTTTCTGCTCAGATTGTGCCTCCAATCCCACATTGATTTTTTTTATTCTTTGCAGTTTAAAAAAACAATTCATGCTCAAAGTTACCTTTTTAAAACCATTCAACCTAATATATTTATTTCTCTAACTTGTGAATGTGGTCCATGTTCTCTTTTCCTCATCCCCATCACGATACTCCTTTTCCCGAAATCAGGTTCACTTCTTTATCCAGCCCACCCATCCAAGGTCACCAAATCTATGAAGCGATTCTGCTTTTTCTCACATTCTCTCTATGTACAAGATACCTTGTATCATTTGAATGGACAGCAGGAGAGTCGGATATTTATGGTTAGTGGGGGTGGGGTTTTGAAGATTAACCTCATTTGACTAAGAGCCGGGGCATCTGGGAGGAAAAGTATTTTAAGGGGGATGAAGTTCACATCTCCTTGGTGAAATTTCTAGATCCTTATTTCATCCTTTCTGTGGATGCAGACTCAGTCGGAACAGAGGTCATAGTCCTCGCTCTGACTTTCAAAGGAACTTCAAATATGCATGGCTTATTTGGCTTTGCCCGGCAGGGTGAGAATGGCGTTTGTCAGGCGTTCGGAAGGAGTGAGGCGATAGTTTATGGTTCAATGGTTTTCATGAAGTCTTCTTGATACGATGAAAGCAGGAAAGGGAAGCTTGTCAATAAGCAAACTTAAGACAAGGTGTGACTCCTAGAAAGAATGACTTGGAAACAACATACAGAAACTCACATATAAAAAGGCCCTGATGAGGCTTGAACTCATGACCCCTGGTTTACAAGACCCGTGCTCTGCCACTGAGCTACAAGGCCAGCCAGCCTGCAGTATGTAAATCGCTTCATGTATTCTTACTGCGGTATGAAGATATCTATGATTTTGAGACTCTGTATGGAAATGCAGTTGCATTTGAATGTCTACATGCGTGCACAAATTGAAGAGCATGCTTAAGACACTTTTCTTGGAAGTAGGAAAAACTCCATTTTGATTTGAGAACATAAGAGTATTCACATTTATGACCATACTGATAGCTCTAGTTAGTATGTCCACAATCAGTGACAGATAGAGAACTCACTTATTAGATGTGATCTGTCTCTGTGGGGCAGACATATGTCAACAGTCATACACTTGAGATGGCTGAAACTTTAGGAGTAAGAGCTGCTTTCTTATCAGTCTATCTATCCAAACTGGTTAGAAGTAACCCTGGGCGTCCGAATCGGCTACGCCCACGGAGTAGGCGTAGTGTTGCCTTCTACGCATTTTGCGTAGACAGCGTAGCCGGCAACACTACGCCCACTCCGTGAGCGTAGCCGATTCGGCCGCCACCCGCCTCCCTCCCGCCCTCCCCTACATACATTATTTAAGCAACTAACCTTAATAAAACAATTTTTAAAGCACTTACCATGTCCGGGGCTCTTCCGGGGCTCCCTCTTGGAATAGCGTCCCTTCCTGGATACCAATGCGCATGCGCGGCCTCCCGCGCATGCGCATTTCTCGGGAGAAATGCGCATGCGCGGCCGCCCGCGCATGCGCATTGGTATCCAGGACGACGCTATTCCAAGAGGAAGCCCCGGACGAGCCCCGGACACGGTAAGTGCTTTAAAATTGTTTTATTAAGGGTAGTTGCTTAAATAATGTATGTAGGGGAGAGCGGGAGGGAGGTGCGTAGTGGGGCTACGCGGAGTGCGGGAGTGGGCGTAGCTTCTCGCCCACTCCGCGTAGCTCCGCGGAGCCCCACTACGCCCACTGCGACCAGGGTTAGTTAGAAGGCCAGGAGTGAGGGAAAGGCAATCCTCTGGACACTTCATGAAAGATCTAATTTCAATTAAGCACAAAACCCCTTAATTTGACATAATCGCCAAAATGGAATAGTCAGTTGGGCCCTTCTAGTGGATTATGGCTGTGTCTTGAAAGAGAGTGTAATTGTACTACGAGACATGCCCACCTTCAAAAGAGTGTCTGATGGCGTTCCAACGAAGGTGGGATTCGAACCCACACGTGCAGAGCACAATGGATTAGCAGTCCATCGCCTTAACCACTCGGCCACCTCGTCTGCCTTAGGTGACTATGTTTCATTTTTTAGGAAATTCTTACGATGTGCTAATTACAAATAATCATAAGTTTCTCCTAGACTGTGTCAGAACTGGCAAATATATGTGGTGTTCAATAGACAGAGCACATGATATAGCAGAATTATCAAATCTGTTCCATTAGGACTGTAGTTTTTAATAGTCATGATAACATGCTAGCATGTGAGTCGATCTTGCACAGTGAATGAGGGAGCAGTGCCAGTATCTCCTTGGTCAGCTCTAGATGGCTCAACTGGGGAGATATGAGAACAGTGAGCTCCAGTGGCGCTATCGGTTAGCGCGCGGTACTTATACAGCAGTACTTGCATTGAGGCATGCCGAGGTTGTGAGTTCGAGCCTCACCTGGCGCAGCTTACTGGTTTTTCATAAACCATTTCACTAAAAGTAAAGATTAAGACGGCCCTTGCTAGAGAGTTTTTACTTCTTTTCAGGATCTGCGTGTCCGACTCTTCCAGGTGCAAATATCACAATCCTATTCGATGCTCCTTATAAACATTCCATGATGTGCCGTCTTGCATAGCATGCAAACACCACATCAGTGCATTTAAAAATACATTTGTAGAATAATAAATATGATGAAAACATTGTTGTCACGGGATAACCATATACTGAGGAGCTGCAAACAGTGCTGTATCAGCTACTAACAATAACATGTAAATGAAAGACATATCAAAAGAAGAGCGTCATCATATTAATGTTTCTAGTCAACATAAGAGTTGCACCATAGCAGCTTATGGTGCTTTCTGCTCAGATTGTGCCTCCAATCCCACATTGATTTTTTTTATTCTTTGCAGTTTAAAAAAACAATTCATGCTCAAAGTTACCTTTTTAAAACCATTCAACCTAATATATTTATTTCTCTAACTTGTGAATGTGGTCCATGTTCTCTTTTCCTCATCCCCATCACGATACTCCTTTTCCCGAAATCAGGTTCACTTCTTTATCCAGCCCACCCATCCAAGGTCACCAAATCTATGAAGCGATTCTGCTTTTTCTCACATTCTCTCTATGTACAAGATACCTTGTATCATTTGAATGGACAGCAGGAGAGTCGGATATTTATGGTTAGTGGGGGTGGGGTTTTGAAGATTAACCTCATTTGACTAAGAGCCGGGGCATCTGGGAGGAAAAGTATTTTAAGGGGGATGAAGTTCACATCTCCTTGGTGAAATTTCTAGATCCTTATTTCATCCTTTCTGTGGATGCAGACTCAGTCGGAACAGAGGTCATAGTCCTCGCTCTGACTTTCAAAGGAACTTCAAATATGCATGGCTTATTTGGCTTTGCCCGGCGGGGTGAGAATGGCGTTTGTCAGGCGTTCGTCAGGCGATCGGAAGGGGTGAGGCGATAGTTTATGGTTCAATGGTTTTCATGAAGTCTTCTTGATACGATGAAAGCAGGAAAGGGAAGCTTGTCAATAAGCAAACTTAAGACAAGGTGTGACTCCTAGAAAGAATGACTTGGAAACAACATACAGAAACTCACATATAAAAAGGCCCTGATGAGGCTTGAACTCATGACCCCTGGTTTACAAGACCCGTGCTCTGCCACTGAGCTACAAGGCCAGCCTGCCTGCAGTATGTAAATCGCTTCATGTATTCTTACTGCGGTATGAAGATATCTATGATTTTGAGACTCTGTATGGAAATGCAGTTGCATTTGAATGTCTACATGCGTGCACAAATTGAAGAGCATGCTTAAGACACTTTTCTTGGAAGTAGGAAAAACTCCATTTTGATTTGAGAACATAAGAGTATTCACATTTATGACCATACTGATAGCTCTAGTTAGTATGTCCACAATCAGTGACAGATAGAGAACTCACTTATTAGATGTGATCTGTCTCTGTGGGGCAGACATATGTCAACAGTCATACACTTGAGATGGCTGAAACTTTAGGAGTAAGAGCTGCTTTCTTATCAGTCTATCTATCCAAACTGGTTAGAAGTAACCCTGGGCGTCCGAATCGGCTACGCCCACGGAGTAGGCGTAGTGTTGCCTTCTACGCATTTTGCGTAGACAGCGTAGCCGGCAACACTACGCCCACTCCGTGAGCGTAGCCGATTCGGCCGCCACCCGCCTCCCTCCCGCCCTCCCCTACATACATTATTTAAGCAACTAACCTTAATAAAACAATTTTTAAAGCACTTACCATGTCCGGGGCTCTTCCGGGGCTCCCTCTTGGAATAGCGTCCCTTCCTGGATACCAATGCGCATGCGCGGCCTCCCGCGCATGCGCATTTCTCGGGAGAAATGCGCATGCGCGGCCGCCCGCGCATGCGCATTGGTATCCAGGACGACGCTATTCCAAGAGGGAGCCCCGGACGAGCCCCGGACACGGTAAGTGCTTTAAAATTGTTTTATTAAGGGTAGTTGCTTAAATAATGTATGTAGGGGAGAGCGGGAGGGAGGTGCGTAGTGGGGCTACGCGGAGTGCGGGAGTGGGCGTAGCTTCTCGCCCACTCCGCGTAGCTCCGCGGAGCCCCACTACGCCCACTGCGACCAGGGTTAGTTAGAAGGCCAGGAGTGAGGGAAAGGCAATCCTCTGGACACTTCATGAAAGATCTAATTTCAATTAAGCACAAAACCCCTTAATTTGACATAATCGCCAAAATGGAATAGTCAGTTGGGCCCTTCTAGTGGATTATGGCTGTGTCTTGAAAGAGAGTGTAATTGTACTACGAGACATGCCCACCTTCAAAAGAGTGTCTGATGGCGTTCCGACGAAGGTGGGATTCGAACCCACGCGTGCAGAGCACAATGGATTAGCAGTCCATCGCCTTAACCACTCGGCCACCTCGTCTGCCTTAGGTGACTATGTTTCATTTTTTAGGAAATTCTTACGATGTGCTAATTACAAATAATCATAAGTTTCTCCTAGACTGTGTCAGAACTGGCAAATATATGTGGTGTTCAATAGACAGAGCACATGATATAGCAGAATTATCAAATCTGTTCCATTAGGACTGTAGTTTTTAATAGTCATGATAACATGCTAGCATGTGAGTCGATCTTGCACAGTGAATAAGGGAGCAGTGCCAGTATCTCCTTGGTCAGCTCTAGATGGCTCAACTGGGGAGATATGAGAACAGTGAGCTCCAGTGGCGCTATCGGTTAGCGCGCGGTACTCATACAGCAGTACTTGCATTGAGGCATGCCGAGGTTGTGAGTTCGAGCCTCACCTGGCGCAGCTTACTGGTTTTTCATAAACCATTTCACTAAAAGTAAAGATTAAACTCAGGGTAAAGACGGCCCTTGCTAGAGAGTTTTTACTTCTTTTCAGGATCTGCGTGTCCGACTCTTCCAGGTGCAAATATCACAATCCTATTCGATGCTCCTTATAAACATTCCATGATGTGCCGTCTTGCATAGCATGCAAACACCACATCAGTGCATTTAAAAATACATTTGTAGAATAATAAATATGATGAAAACATTGTTGTCACGGGATAACCATATACTGAGGAGCTGCAAACAGTGCTGTATCAGCTACTAACAATAACATGTAAATGAAAGACATATCAAAAGAAGAGCGTCATCATATTAATGTTTCTAGTCAACATAAGAGTTGCACCATAGCAGCTTATGGTGCTTTCTGCTCAGATTGTGCCTCCAATCCCACATTGATTTTTTTTATTCTTTGCAGTTTAAAAAAACAATTCATGCTCAAAGTTACCTTTTTAAAACCATTCAACCTAATATATTTATTTCTCTAACTTGTGAATGTGGTCCATGTTCTCTTTTCCTCATCCCCATCACGATACTCCTTTTCCCGAAATCAGGTTCACTTCTTTATCCAGCCCACCCATCCAAGGTCACCAAATCTATGAAGCGATTCTGCTTTTTCTCACATTCTCTCTATGTACAAGATACCTTGTATCATTTGAATGGACAGCAGGAGAGTCGGATATTTATGGTTAGTGGGGGTGGGGTTTTGAAGATTAACCTCATTTGACTAAGAGCCGGGGCATCTGGGAGGAAAAGTATTTTAAGGGGGATGAAGTTCACATCTCCTTGGTGAAATTTCTAGATCCTTATTTCATCCTTTCTGTGGATGCAGACTCAGTCGGAACAGAGGTCATAGTCCTCGCTCTGACTTTCAAAGGAACTTCAAATATGCATGGCTTATTTGGCTTTGCCCGGCAGGGTGAGAATGGCGTTTGTCAGGCGTTCGGAAGGAGTGAGGCGATAGTTTATGGTTCAATGGTTTTCATGAAGTCTTCTTGATACGATGAAAGCAGGAAAGGGAAGCTTGTCAATAAGCAAACTTAAGACAAGGTGTGACTCCTAGAAAGAATGACTTGGAAACAACATACAGAAACTCACATATAAAAAGGCCCTGATGAGGCTTGAACTCATGACCCCTGGTTTACAAGACCCGTGCTCTGCCACTGAGCTACAAGGCCAGCCTGCCTGCAGTATGTAAATCGCTTCATGTATTCTTACTGCGGTATGAAGATATCTATGATTTTGAGACTCTGTATGGAAATGCAGTTGCATTTGAATGTCTACATGCGTGCACAAATTGAAGAGCATGCTTAAGACACTTTTCTTGGAAGTAGGAAAAACTCCATTTTGATTTGAGAACATAAGAGTATTCACATTTATGACCATACTGATAGCTCTAGTTAGTATGTCCACAATCAGTGACAGATAGAGAACTCACTTATTAGATGTGATCTGTCTCTGTGGGGCAGACATATGTCAACAGTCATACACTTGAGATGGCTGAAACTTTAGGAGTAAGAGCTGCTTTCTTATCAGTCTATCTATCCAAACTGGTTAGAAGTAACCCTGGGCGTCCGAATCGGCTACGCCCACGGAGTAGGCGTAGTGTTGCCTTCTACGCATTTTGCGTAGACAGCGTAGCCGGCAACACTACGCCCACTCCGTGAGCGTAGCCGATTCGGCCGCCACCCGCCTCCCTCCCGCCCTCCCCTACATACATTATTTAAGCAACTAACCTTAATAAAACAATTTTTAAAGCACTTACCATGTCCGGGGCTCTTCCGGGGCTCCCTCTTGGAATAGCGTCCCTTCCTGGATACCAATGCGCATGCGCGGCCTCCCGCGCATGCGCATTTCTCGGGAGAAATGCGCATGCGCGGCCGCCCGCGCATGCGCATTGGTATCCAGGACGACGCTATTCCAAGAGGGAGCCCCGGACGAGCCCCGGACACGGTAAGTGCTTTAAAATTGTTTTATTAAGGGTAGTTGCTTAAATAATGTATGTAGGGGAGAGCGGGAGGGAGGTGCGTAGTGGGGCTACGCGGAGTGCGGGAGTGGGCGTAGCTTCTCGCCCACTCCGCGTAGCTCCGCGGAGCCCCACTACGCCCACTGCGACCAGGGTTAGTTAGAAGGCCAGGAGTGAGGGAAAGGCAATCCTCTGGACACTTCATGAAAGATCTAATTTCAATTAAGCACAAAAAACCTTAATTTGACATAATCGCCAAAATGGAATAGTCAGTTGGGCCCTTCTAGTGGATTATGGCTGTGTCTTGAAAGAGAGTATAATTGTACTACGAGACATGCCCACCTTCAAAAGAGTGTCTGATGGCGTTCCAACGAAGGTGGGATTCGAACCCACACGTGCAGAGCACAATGGATTAGCAGTCCATCGCCTTAACCACTCGGCCACCTCGTCTGCCTTAGGTGACTATGTTTCATTTTTTAGGAAATTCTTACGATGTGCTAATTACAAATAATCATAAGTTTCTCCTAGACTGTGTCAGAACTGGCAAATATATGTGGTGTTCAATAGACAGAGCACATGATATAGCAGAATTATCAAATCTGTTCCATTAGGACTGTAGTTTTTAATAGTCATGATAACATGCTAGCATGTGAGTCGATCTTGCACAGTGAATGAGGGAGCAGTGCCAGTATCTCCTTGGTCAGCTCTAGATGGCTCAACTGGGGAGATATGAGAACAGTGAGCTCCAGTGGCGCTATCGGTTAGCGCGCGGTACTTATACAGCAGTACTTGCATTGAGGCATGCCGAGGTTGTGAGTTCGAGCCTCACCTGGCGCAGCTTACTGGTTTTTCATAAACCATTTCACTAAAAGTAAAGATTAAACTCAGGGTAAAGACGGCCCTTGCTAGAGAGTTTTTACTTCTTTTCAGGATCTGCGTGTCCGACTCTTCCAGGTGCAAATATCACAATCCTATTCGATGCTCCTTATAAACATTCCATGATGTGCCGTCTTGCATAGCATGCAAACACCACATCAGTGCATTTAAAAATACATTTGTAGAATAATAAATATGATGAAAACATTGTTGTCACGGGATAACCATATACTGAGGAGCTGCAAACAGTGCTGTATCAGCTACTAACAATAACATGTAAATGAAAGACATATCAAAAGAAGAGCGTCATCATATTAATGTTTCTAGTCAACATAAGAGTTGCACCATAGCAGCTTATGGTGCTTTCTGCTCAGATTGTGCCTCCAATCCCACATTGATTTTTTTTATTCTTTGCAGTTTAAAAAAACAATTCATGCTCAAAGTTACCTTTTTAAAACCATTCAACCTAATATATTTATTTCTCTAACTTGTGAATGTGGTCCATGTTCTCTTTTCCTCATCCCCATCACGATACTCCTTTTCCCGAAATCAGGTTCACTTCTTTATCCAGCCCACCCATCCAAGGTCACCAAATCTATGAAGCGATTCTGCTTTTTCTCACATTCTCTCTATGTACAAGATACCTTGTATCATTTGAATGGACAGCAGGAGAGTCGGATATTTATGGTTAGTGGGGGTGGGGTTTTGAAGATTAACCTCATTTGACTAAGAGCCGGGGCATCTGGGAGGAAAAGTATTTTAAGGGGGATGAAGTTCACATCTCCTTGGTGAAATTTCTAGATCCTTATTTCATCCTTTCTGTGGATGCAGACTCAGTCGGAACAGAGGTCATAGTCCTCGCTCTGACTTTCAAAGGAACTTCAAATATGCATGGCTTATTTGGCTTTGCCCGGCGGGGTGAGAATGGCGTTTGTCAGGCGTTCGTCAGGCGATCGGAAGGGGTGAGGCGATAGTTTATGGTTCAATGGTTTTCATGAAGTCTTCTTGATACGATGAAAGCAGGAAAGGGAAGCTTGTCAATAAGCAAACTTAAGACAAGGTGTGACTCCTAGAAAGAATGACTTGGAAACAACATACAGAAACTCACATATAAAAAGGCCCTGATGAGGCTTGAACTCATGACCCCTGGTTTACAAGACCCGTGCTCTGCCACTGAGCTACAAGGCCAGCCTGCCTGCAGTATGTAAATCGCTTCATGTATTCTTACTGCGGTATGAAGATATCTATGATTTTGAGACTCTGTATGGAAATGCAGTTGCATTTGAATGTCTACATGCGTGCACAAATTGAAGAGCATGCTTAAGACACTTTTCTTGGAAGTAGGAAAAACTCCATTTTGATTTGAGAACATAAGAGTATTCACATTTATGACCATACTGATAGCTCTAGTTAGTATGTCCACAATCAGTGACAGATAGAGAACTCACTTATTAGATGTGATCTGTCTCTGTGGGGCAGACATATGTCAACAGTCATACACTTGAGATGGCTGAAACTTTAGGAGTAAGAGCTGCTTTCTTATCAGTCTATCTATCCAAACTGGTTAGAAGTAACCCTGGGCGTCCGAATCGGCTACGCCCACGGAGTAGGCGTAGTGTTGCCTTCTACGCATTTTGCGTAGACAGCGTAGCCGGCAACACTACGCCCACTCCGTGAGCGTAGCCGATTCGGCCGCCACCCGCCTCCCTCCCGCCCTCCCCTACATACATTATTTAAGCAACTAACCTTAATAAAACAATTTTTAAAGCACTTACCATGTCCGGGGCTCTTCCGGGGCTCCCTCTTGGAATAGCGTCCCTTCCTGGATACCAATGCGCATGCGCGGCCTCCCGCGCATGCGCATTTCTCGGGAGAAATGCGCATGCGCGGCCGCCCGCGCATGCGCATTGGTATCCAGGACGACGCTATTCCAAGAGGGAGCCCCGGACGAGCCCCGGACACGGTAAGTGCTTTAAAATTGTTTTATTAAGGGTAGTTGCTTAAATAATGTATGTAGGGGAGAGCGGGAGGGAGGTGCGTAGTGGGGCTACGCGGAGTGCGGGAGTGGGCGTAGCTTCTCGCCCACTCCGCGTAGCTCCGCGGAGCCCCACTACGCCCACTGCGACCAGGGTTAGTTAGAAGGCCAGGAGTGAGGGAAAGGCAATCCTCTGGACACTTCATGAAAGATCTAATTTCAATTAAGCACAAAACCCCTTAATTTGACATAATCGCCAAAATGGAATAGTCAGTTGGGCCCTTCTAGTGGATTATGGCTGTGTCTTGAAAGAGAGTGTAATTGTACTACGAGACATGCCCACCTTCAAAAGAGTGTCTGATGGCGTTCCGACGAAGGTGGGATTCGAACCCACGCGTGCAGAGCACAATGGATTAGCAGTCCATCGCCTTAACCACTCGGCCACCTCGTCTGCCTTAGGTGACTATGTTTCATTTTTTAGGAAATTCTTACGATGTGCTAATTACAAATAATCATAAGTTTCTCCTAGACTGTGTCAGAACTGGCAAATATATGTGGTGTTCAATAGACAGAGCACATGATATAGCAGAATTATCAAATCTGTTCCATTAGGACTGTAGTTTTTAATAGTCATGATAACATGCTAGCATGTGAGTCGATCTTGCACAGTGAATAAGGGAGCAGTGCCAGTATCTCCTTGGTCAGCTCTAGATGGCTCAACTGGGGAGATATGAGAACAGTGAGCTCCAGTGGCGCTATCGGTTAGCGCGCGGTACTTATACAGCAGTACTTGCATTGAGGCATGCCGAGGTTGTGAGTTCGAGCCTCACCTGGCGCAGCTTACTGGTTTTTCATAAACCATTTCACTAAAAGTAAAGATTAAACTCAGGGTAAAGACGGCCCTTGCTAGGGAGTTTTTACTTCTTTTCAGGATCTGCGTGTCCGACTCTTCCAGGTGCAAATATCACAATCCTATTCGATGCTCCTTATAAACATTCCATGATGTGCCGTCTTGCATAGCATGCAAACACCACATCAGTGCATTTAAAAATACATTTGTAGAATAATAAATATGATGAAAACATTGTTGTCACGGGATAACCATATACTGAGGAGCTGCAAACAGTGCTGTATCAGCTACTAACAATAACATGTAAATGAAAGACATATCAAAAGAAGAGCGTCATCATATTAATGTTTCTAGTCAACATAAGAGTTGCACCATAGCAGCTTATGGTGCTTTCTGCTCAGATTGTGCCTCCAATCCCACATTGATTTTTTTTATTCTTTGCAGTTTAAAAAAACAATTCATGCTCAAAGTTACCTTTTTAAAACCATTCAACCTAATATATTTATTTCTCTAACTTGTGAATGTGGTCCATGTTCTCTTTTCCTCATCCCCATCACGATACTCCTTTTCCCGAAATCAGGTTCACTTCTTTATCCAGCCCACCCATCCAAGGTCACCAAATCTATGAAGCGATTCTGCTTTTTCTCACATTCTCTCTATGTACAAGATACCTTGTATCATTTGAATGGACAGCAGGAGAGTCGGATATTTATGGTTAGTGGGGGTGGGGTTTTGAAGATTAACCTCATTTGACTAAGAGCCGGGGCATCTGGGAGGAAAAGTATTTTAAGGGGGATGAAGTTCACATCTCCTTGGTGAAATTTCTAGATCCTTATTTCATCCTTTCTGTGGATGCAGACTCAGTCGGAACAGAGGTCATAGTCCTCGCTCTGACTTTCAAAGGAACTTCAAATATGCATGGCTTATTTGGCTTTGCCCGGCAGGGCTTGCCCGGCGGGGTGAGAATGGCGTTTGTCAGGCGTTCGTCAGGCGATCGGAAGGGGTGAGGCGATAGTTTATGGTTCAATGGTTTTCATGAAGTCTTCTTGATACGATGAAAGCAGGAAAGGGAAGCTTGTCAATAAGCAAACTTAAGACAAGGTGTGACTCCTAGAAAGAATGACTTGGAAACAACATACAGAAACTCACATATAAAAAGGCCCTGATGAGGCTTGAACTCATGACCCCTGGTTTACAAGACCCGTGCTCTGCCACTGAGCTACAAGGCCAGCCTGCCTGCAGTATGTAAATCGCTTCATGTATTCTTACTGCGGTATGAAGATATCTATGATTTTGAGACTCTGTATGGAAATGCAGTTGCATTTGAATGTCTACATGCGTGCACAAATTGAAGAGCATGCTTAAGACACTTTTCTTGGAAGTAGGAAAAACTCCATTTTGATTTGAGAACATAAGAGTATTCACATTTATGACCATACTGATAGCTCTAGTTAGTATGTCCACAATCAGTGACAGATAGAGAACTCACTTATTAGATGTGATCTGTCTCTGTGGGGCAGACATATGTCAACAGTCATACACTTGAGATGGCTGAAACTTTAGGAGTAAGAGCTGCTTTCTTATCAGTCTATCTATCCAAACTGGTTAGAAGTAACCCTGGGCGTCCGAATCGGCTACGCCCACGGAGTAGGCGTAGTGTTGCCTTCTACGCATTTTGCGTAGACAGCGTAGCCGGCAACACTACGCCCACTCCGTGAGCGTAGCCGATTCGGCCGCCACCCGCCTCCCTCCCGCCCTCCCCTACATACATTATTTAAGCAACTAACCTTAATAAAACAATTTTTAAAGCACTTACCATGTCCGGGGCTCTTCCGGGGCTCCCTCTTGGAATAGCGTCCCTTCCTGGATACCAATGCGCATGCGCGGCCTCCCGCGCATGCGCATTTCTCGGGAGAAATGCGCATGCGCGGCCGCCCGCGCATGCGCATTGGTATCCAGGACGACGCTATTCCAAGAGGGAGCCCCGGACGAGCCCCGGACACGGTAAGTGCTTTAAAATTGTTTTATTAAGGGTAGTTGCTTAAATAATGTATGTAGGGGAGAGCGGGAGGGAGGTGCGTAGTGGGGCTACGCGGAGTGCGGGAGTGGGCGTAGCTTCTCGCCCACTCCGCGTAGCTCCGCGGAGCCCCACTACGCCCACTACGACCAGGGTTAGTTAGAAGGCCAGGAGTGAGGGAAAGGCAATCCTCTGGACACTTCATGAAAGATCTAATTTCAATTAAGCACAAAACCCCTTAATTTGACATAATTGCCAAAATGGAATAGTCAGTTGGGCCCTTCTAGTGGATTATGGCTGTGTCTTGAAAGAGAGTGTAATTGTACTACGAGACATGCCCACCTTCAAAAGAGTGTCTGATGGCGTTCCGACGAAGGTGGGATTCGAACCCACGCGTGCAGAGCACAATGGATTAGCAGTCCATCGCCTTAACCACTCGGCCACCTCGTCTGCCTTAGGTGACTATGTTTCATTTTTTAGGAAATTCTTACGATGTGCTAATTACAAATAATCATAAGTTTCTCCTAGACTGTGTCAGAACTGGCAAATATATGTGGTGTTCAATAGACAGAGCACATGATATAGCAGAATTATCAAATCTGTTCCATTAGGACTGTAGTTTTTAATAGTCATGATAACATGCTAGCATGTGAGTCGATCTTGCACAGTGAATAAGGGAGCAGTGCCAGTATCTCCTTGGTCAGCTCTAGATGGCTCAACTGGGGAGATATGAGAACAGTGAGCTCCAGTGGCACTATCGGTTAGCGCACGGTACTTATACAGCAGTACTTGCATTGAGGCATGCCGAGGTTGTGAGTTCGAGCCTCACCTGGCGCAGCTTACTGGTTTTTCATAAACCATTTCACTAAAAGTATAGATTAAACTCAGGGTAAAGACGGCCCTTGCTAGAGAGTTTTTACTTCTTTTCAGGATCTGCGTGTCCGACTCTTCCAGGTGCAAATATCACAATCCTATTCGATGCTCCTTATAAACATTCCATGATGTGCCGTCTTGCATAGCATGCAAACACCACATCAGTGCATTTAAAAATACATTTGTAGAATAATAAATATGATGAAAACATTGTTGTCACGGGATAACCATATACTGAGGAGCTGCAAACAGTGCTGTATCAGCTACTAACAATAACATGTAAATGAAAGACATATCAAAAGAAGAGCGTCATCATATTAATGTTTCTAGTCAACATAAGAGTTGCACCATAGCAGCTTATGGTGCTTTCTGCTCAGATTGTGCCTCCAATCCCACATTGATTTTTTTTATTCTTTGCAGTTTAAAAAAACAATTCATGCTCAAAGTTACCTTTTTAAAACCATTCAACCTAATATATTTATTTCTCTAACTTGTGAATGTGGTCCATGTTCTCTTTTCCTCATCCCCATCACGATACTCCTTTTCCCGAAATCAGGTTCACTTCTTTATCCAGCCCACCCATCCAAGGTCACCAAATCTATGAAGCGATTCTGCTTTTTCTCACATTCTCTCTATGTACAAGATACCTTGTATCATTTGAATGGACAGCAGGAGAGTCGGATATTTATGGTTAGTGGGGGTGGGGTTTTGAAGATTAACCTCATTTGACTAAGAGCCGGGGCATCTGGGAGGAAAAGTATTTTAAGGGGGATGAAGTTCACATCTCCTTGGTGAAATTTCTAGATCCTTATTTCATCCTTTCTGTGGATGCAGACTCAGTCGGAACAGAGGTCATAGTCCTCGCTCTGACTTTCAAAGGAACTTCAAATATGCATGGCTTATTTGGCTTTGCCCGGCAGGGCTTGCCCGGGGGGGTGAGAATGGCGTTTGTCAGGCGTTCGTCAGGCGATCGGAAGGGGTGAGGCGATAGTTTATGGTTCAATGGTTTTCATGAAGTCTTCTTGATACGATGAAAGCAGGAAAGGGAAGCTTGTCAATAAGCAAACTTAAGACAAGGTGTGACTCCTAGAAAGAATGACTTGGAAACAACATACAGAAACTCACATATAAAAAGGCCCTGATGAGGCTTGAACTCATGACCCCTGGTTTACAAGACCCGTGCTCTGCCACTGAGCTACAAGGCCAGCCTGCCTGCAGTATGTAAATCGCTTCATGTATTCTTACTGCGGTATGAAGATATCTATGATTTTGAGACTCTGTATGGAAATGCAGTTGCATTTGAATGTCTACATGCGTGCACAAATTGAAGAGCATGCTTAAGACACTTTTCTTGGAAGTAGGAAAAACTCCATTTTGATTTGAGAACATAAGAGTATTCACATTTATGACCATACTGATAGCTCTAGTTAGTATGTCCACAATCAGTGACAGATAGAGAACTCACTTATTAGAATTGATCTGTCTCTGTGGGGCAGACATATGTCAACAGTCATAGACTTGAGATGGCTGAAACTTTAGGAGTAAGAGCTGCTTTCTTATCAGTCTATCTATCCAAACTGGTTAGAAGTAACCCTGGGCGTCCGAATCGGCTACGCCCACGGAGTAGGCGTAGTGTTGCCTTCTACGCATTTTGCGTAGACAGCGTAGCCGGCAACACTACGCCCACTCCGTGTGCGTAGCCGATTCGGCCGCCACCCGCCTCCCTCCCGCCCTCCCCTACATACATTATTTAAGCAACTAACCTTAATAAAACAATTTTTAAAGCACTTACCATGTCCGGGGCTCTTCCGGGGCTCCCTCTTGGAATAGCGTCCCTTCCTGGATACCAATGCGCATGCGCGGCCTCCCGCGCATGCGCATTTCTCGGGAGAAATGCGCATGCGCGGCCGCCCGCGCATGCGCATTGGTATCCAGGACGACGCTATTCCAAGAGGGAGCCCCGGACGAGCCCCGGACACGGTAAGTGCTTTAAAATTGTTTTATTAAGGGTAGTTGCTTAAATAATGTATGTAGGGGAGAGCGGGAGGGAGGTGCGTAGTGGGGCTACGCGGAGTGCGGGAGTGGGCGTAGCTTCTCGCCCACTCCGCGTAGCTCCGCGGAGCCCCACTACGCCCACTACGACCAGGGTTAGTTAGAAGGCCAGGAGTGAGGGAAAGGCAATCCTCTGGACACTTCATGAAAGATCTAATTTCAATTAAGCACAAAACCCCTTAATTTGACATAATTGCCAAAATGGAATAGTCAGTTGGGCCCTTCTAGTGGATTATGGCTGTGTCTTGAAAGAGAGTGTAATTGTACTACGAGACATGCCCACCTTCAAAAGAGTGTCTGATGGCGTTCCGACGAAGGTGGGATTCGAACCCACGCGTGCAGAGCACAATGGATTAGCAGTCCATCGCCTTAACCACTCGGCCACCTCGTCTGCCTTAGGTTACTATGTTTCATTTTTTAGGAAATTCTTACGATGTGCTAATTACAAATAATCATAAGTTTCTCCTAGACTGTGTCAGAACTGGCAAATATATGTGGTGTTCAATAGACAGAGCACATGATATAGCAGAATTATCAAATCTGTTCCATTAGGACTGTAGTTTTTAATAGTCATGATAACATGCTAGCATGTGAGTCGATCTTGCACAGTGAATAAGGGAGCAGTGCCAGTATCTCCTTGGTCAGCTCTAGATGGCTCAACTGGGGAGATATGAGAACAGTGAGCTCCAGTGGTGCTATCGGTTAGCGCACGGTACTTATACAGCAGTACTTGCATTGAGGCATGCCGAGGTTGTGAGTTCGAGCCTCACCTGGCGCAGCTTACTGGTTTTTCATAAACCATTTCACTAAAAGTAAAGATTAAACTCAGGGTAAAGACGGCCCTTGCTAGAGAGTTTTTACTTCTTTTCAGGATCTGCGTGTCCGACTCTTCCAGGTGCAAATATCACAATCCTATTCGATGCTCCTTATAAACATTCCATGATGTGCCGTCTTGCATAGCATGCAAACACCACATCAGTGCATTTAAAAATACATTTGTAGAATAATAAATATGATGAAAACATTGTTGTCACGGGATAACCATATACTGAGGAGCTGCAAACAGTGCTGTATCAGCTACTAACAATAACATGTAAATGAAAGACATATCAAAAGAAGAGCGTCATCATATTAATGTTTCTAGTCAACATAAGAGTTGCACCATAGCAGCTTATGGTGCTTTCTGCTCAGATTGTGCCTCCAATCCCACATTGATTTTTTTTATTCTTTGCAGTTTAAAAAAACAATTCATGCTCAAAGTTACCTTTTTAAAACCATTCAACCTAATATATTTATTTCTCTAACTTGTGAATGTGGTCCATGTTCTCTTTTCCTCATCCCCATCACGATACTCCTTTTCCCGAAATCAGGTTCACTTCTTTATCCAGCCCACCCATCCAAGGTCACCAAATCTATGAAGCGATTCTGCTTTTTCTCACATTCTCTCTATGTACAAGATACCTTGTATCATTTGAATGGACAGCAGGAGAGTCGGATATTTATGGTTAGTGGGGGTGGGGTTTTGAAGATTAACCTCATTTGACTAAGAGCCGGGGCATCTGGGAGGAAAAGTATTTTAAGGGGGATGAAGTTCACATCTCCTTGGTGAAATTTCTAGATCCTTATTTCATCCTTTCTGTGGATGCAGACTCAGTCGGAACAGAGGTCATAGTCCTCGCTCTGACTTTCAAAGGAACTTCAAATATGCATGGCTTATTTGGCTTTGCCCGGCAGGGTGAGAATGGCGTTTGTCAGGCGTTCGTCAGGCGATCGGAAGGGGTGAGGCGATAGTTTATGGTTCAATGGTTTTCATGAAGTCTTCTTGATACGATGAAAGCAGGAAAGGGAAGCTTGTCAATAAGCAAACTTAAGACAAGGTGTGACTCCTAGAAAGAATGACTTGGAAACAACATACAGAAACTCACATATAAAAAGGCCCTGATGAGGCTTGAACTCATGACCCCTGGTTTACAAGACCCGTGCTCTGCCACTGAGCTACAAGGCCAGCCTGCCTGCAGTATGTAAATCGCTTCATGTATTCTTACTGCGGTATGAAGATATCTATGATTTTGAGACTCTGTATGGAAATGCAGTTGCATTTGAATGTCTACATGCGTGCACAAATTGAAGAGCATGCTTAAGACACTTTTCTTGGAAGTAGGAAAAACTCCATTTTGATTTGAGAACATAAGAGTATTCACATTTATGACCATACTGATAGCTCTAGTTAGTATGTTCACAATCAGTGACAGATAGAGAACTCACTTATTAGAAGTGATCTGTCTCTGTGGGGCAGACATATGTCAACAGTCATACACTTGAGATGGCTGAAACTTTAGGAGTAAGAGCTGCTTTCTTATCAGTCTATCTATCCAAACTGGTTAGAAGTAACCCTGGGCGTCCGAATCGGCTACGCCCACGGAGTAGGCGTAGTGTTGCCTTCTACGCATTTTGCGTAGACAGCGTAGCCGGCAACACTACGCCCACTCCGTGTGCGTAGCCGATTCGGCCGCCACCCGCCTCCCTCCCGCCCTCCCCTACATACATTATTTAAGCAACTAACCTTAATAAAACAATTTTTAAAGCACTTACCATGTCCGGGGCTCTTCCGGGGCTCCCTCTTGGAATAGCGTCCCTTCCTGGATACCAATGCGCATGCGCGGCCTCCCGCACATGCGCATTTCTCGGGAGAAATGCGCATGCACTGCCGCCCGCGCATGCGCATTGGTATCCAGGACGACGCTATTCCAAGAGGGAGCCCCGGACGAGCCCCGGACACGGTAAGTGCTTTAAAATTGTTTTATTAAGGGTAGTTGCTTAAATAATGTATGTAGGGGAGAGCGGGAGGGAGGTGCGTAGTGGGGCTACGCGGAGTGCGGGAGTGGGCGTAGCTTCTCGCCCACTCCGCGTAGCTCCGCGGAGCCCCACTACGCCCACTACGACCAGGGTTAGTTAGAAGGCCAGGAGTGAGGGAAAGGCAATCCTCTGGACACTTCATGAAAGATCTAATTTCAATTAAGCACAAAACCCCTTAATTTGACATAATTGCCAAAATGGAATAGTCAGTTGGGCCCTTCTAGTGGATTATGGCTGTGTCTTGAAAGAGAGTGTAATTGTACTACGAGACATGCCCACCTTCAAAAGAGTGTCTGATGGCGTTCCGACGAAGGTGGGATTCGAACCCACGCGTGCAGAGCACAATGGATTAGCAGTCCATCGCCTTAACCACTCGGCCACCTCATCTGCCTTAGGTGACTATGTTTCATTTTTTAGGAAATTCTTACGATGTGCTAATTACAAATAATCATAAGTTTCTCCTAGACTGTGTCAGAACTGGCAAATATATGTGGTGTTCAATAGACAGAGCACATGATATAGCAGAATTATCAAATCTGTTCCATTAGGACTGTAGTTTTTAATAGTCATGATAACATGCTAGCATGTGAGTCGATCTTGCACAGTGAATAAGGGAGCAGTGCCAGTATCTCCTTGGTCAGCTCTAGATGGCTCAACTGGGGAGATATGAGAACAGTGAGCTCCAGTGGCGCTATCGGTTAGCGTGCGGTACTTATACAGCAGTACTTGCATTGAGGCATGCCGAGGTTGTGAGTTCGAGCCTCACCTGGCGCAGCTTACTGGTTTTTCATAAACCATTTCACTAAAAGTAAAGATTAAACTCAGGGTAAAGACGGCCCTTGCTAGAGAGTTTTTACTTCTTTTCAGGATCTGCGTGTCCGACTCTTCCAGGTGCAAATATCACAATCCTATTCGATGCTCCTTATAAACATTCCATGATGTGCCGTCTTGCATAGCATGCAAACACCACATCAGTGCATTTAAAAATACATTTGTAGAATAATAAATATGATGAAAACATTGTTGTCACGGGATAACCATATACTGAGGAGCTGCAAACAGTGCTGTATCAGCTACTAACAATAACATGTAAATGAAAGACATATCAAAAGAAGAGCGTCATCATATTAATGTTTCTAGTCAACATAAGAGTTGCACCATAGCAGCTTATGGTGCTTTCTGCTCAGATTGTGCCTCCAATCCCACATTGATTTTTTTTATTCTTTGCAGTTTAAAAAAACAATTCATGCTCAAAGTTACCTTTTTAAAACCATTCAACCTAATATATTTATTTCTCTAACTTGTGAATGTGGTCCATGTTCTCTTTTCCTCATCCCCATCACGATACTCCTTTTCCCGAAATCAGGTTCACTTCTTTATCCAGCCCACCCATCCAAGGTCACCAAATCTATGAAGCGATTCTGCTTTTTCTCACATTCTCTCTATGTACAAGATACCTTGTATCATTTGAATGGACAGCAGGAGAGTCGGATATTTATGGTTAGTGGGGGTGGGGTTTTGAAGATTAACCTCATTTGACTAAGAGCCGGGGCATCTGGGAGGAAAAGTATTTTAAGGGGGATGAAGTTCACATCTCCTTGGTGAAATTTCTAGATCCTTATTTCATCCTTTCTGTGGATGCAGACTCAGTCGGAACAGAGGTCATAGTCCTCGCTCTGACTTTCAAAGGAACTTCAAATATGCATGGCTTATTTGGCTTTGCCCGGCGGGGTGAGAATGGCGTTTGTCAGGCGTTCGGAAGGGGTGAGGCGATAGTTTATGGGTCAATGGTTTTCATGAAGTCTTCTTGATACGATGAAAGCAGGAAAGGGAAGCTTGTCAATAAGCAAACTTAAGACAAGGTGTGACTCCTAGAAAGAATGACTTGGAAACAACATACAGAAACTCACATATAAAAAGGCCCTGATGAGGCTTGAACTCATGACCCCTGGTTTACAAGACCCGTGCTCTGCCACTGAGCTACAAGGCCAGCCTGCCTGCAGTATGTAAATCGCTTCATGTATTCTTACTGCAGTATGAAGATATCTATGATTTTGAGACTCTGTATGGAAATGCAGTTGCATTTGAATGTCTACATGCGTGCACAAATTGAAGAGCATGCTTAAGACACTTTTCTTGGAAGTAGGAAAAACTCCATTTTGATTTGAGAACATAAGAGTATTCACATTTATGACCATACTGATAGCTCTAGTTAGTATGTCCACAATCAGTGACAGATAGAGAACTCACTTATTAGATGTGATCTGTCTCTGTGGGGCAGACATATGTCAACAGTCATACACTTGAGATGGCTGAAACTTTAGGAGTAAGAGCTGCTTTCTTATCAGTCTATCTATCCAAACTGGTTAGAAGTAACCCTGGGCGTCCGAATCGGCTACGCCCACGGAGTAGGCGTAGTGTTGCCTTCTACGCATTTTGCGTAGACAGCGTAGCCGGCAACACTACGCCCACTCCGTGAGCGTAGCCGATTTGGCCGCCACCCGCCTCCCTCCCGCCCTCCCCTACATACATTATTTAAGCAACTAACCTTAATAAAACAATTTTTAAAGCACTTACCATGTCCGGGGCTCTTCCGGGGCTCCCTCTTGGAATAGCGTCCCTTCCTGGATACCAATGCGCATGCGCGGCCTCCCGCGCATGCGCATTTCTCGGGAGAAATGCGCATGCGCGGCCGCCCGCGCATGCGCATTGGTATCCAGGACGACGCTATTCCAAGAGGGAGCCCCGGACGAGCCCCGGACACGGTAAGTGCTTTAAAATTGTTTTATTAAGGGTAGTTGCTTAAATAATGTATGTAGGGGAGAGCGGGAGGGAGGTGCGTAGTGGGGCTACGCGGAGTGCGGGAGTGGGGGTAGCTTCTCGCCCACTCCGCGTAGCTCCGCGGAGCCCCACTACGCCCACTACGACCAGGGTTAGTTAGAAGGCCAGGAGTGAGGGAAAGGCAATCCTCTGGACACTTCATGAAAGATCTAATTTCAATTAAGCACAAAACCCCTTAATTTGACATAATTGCCAAAATGGAATAGTCAGTTGGGCCCTTCTAGTGGATTATGGCTGTGTCTTGAAAGAGAGTGTAATTGTACTACGAGACATGCCCACCTTCAAAAGAGTGTCTGATGGCGTTCCGACGAAGGTGGGATTCGAACCCACGCGTGCAGAGCACAATGGATTAGCAGTCCATCGCCTTAACCACTCGGCCACCTAGTCTGCCTTAGGTGACTATGTTTCATTTTTTAGGAAATTCTTACGATGTGCTAATTACAAATAATCATAAGTTTCTCCTAGACTGTGTCAGAACTGGCAAATATATGTGGTGTTCAATAGACAGAGCACATGATATAGCAGAATTATCAAATCTGTTCCATTAGGACTGTAGTTTTTAATAGTCATGATAACATGCTAGCATGTGAGTCGATCTTGCACAGTGAATAAGGGAGCAGTGCCAGTATCTCCTTGGTCAGCTCTAGATGGCTCAACTGGGGAGATATGAGAACAGTGAGCTCCAGTGGCACTATCGGTTAGCGCACGGTACTTATACAGCAGTACTTGCATTGAGGCATGCCGAGGTTGTGAGTTCGAGCCTCACCTGGCGCAGCTTACTGGTTTTTCATAAACCATTTCACTAAAAGTATAGATTAAACTCAGGGTAAAGACGGCCCTTGCTAGAGAGTTTTTACTTCTTTTCAGGATCTGCGTGTCCGACTCTTCCAGGTGCAAATATCACAATCCTATTCGATGCTCCTTATAAACATTCCATGATGTGCCGTCTTGCATAGCATGCAAACACCACATCAGTGCATTTAAAAATACATTTGTAGAATAATAAATATGATGAAAACATTGTTGTCACGGGATAACCATATACTGAGGAGCTGCAAACAGTGCTGTATCAGCTACTAACAATAACATGTAAATGAAAGACATATCAAAAGAAGAGCGTCATCATATTAATGTTTCTAGTCAACATAAGAGTTGCACCATAGCAGCTTATGGTGCTTTCTGCTCAGATTGTGCCTCCAATCCCACATTGATTTTTTTTATTCTTTGCAGTTTAAAAAAACAATTCATGCTCAAAGTTACCTTTTTAAAACCATTCAACCTAATATATTTATTTCTCTAACTTGTGAATGTGGTCCATGTTCTCTTTTCCTCATCCCCATCACGATACTCCTTTTCCCGAAATCAGGTTCACTTCTTTATCCAGCCCACCCATCCAAGGTCACCAAATCTATGAAGCGATTCTGCTTTTTCTCACATTCTCTCTATGTACAAGATACCTTGTATCATTTGAATGGACAGCAGGAGAGTCGGATATTTATGGTTAGTGGGGGTGGGGTTTTGAAGATTAACCTCATTTGACTAAGAGCCGGGGCATCTGGGAGGAAAAGTATTTTAAGGGGGATGAAGTTCACATCTCCTTGGTGAAATTTCTAGATCCTTATTTCATCCTTTCTGTGGATGCAGACTCAGTCGGAACAGAGGTCATAGTCCTCGCTCTGACTTTCAAAGGAACTTCAAATATGCATGGCTTATTTGGCTTTGCCCGGCAGGGCTTGCCTGGCGGGGTGAGAATGGCGTTTGTCAGGCGTTCGTCAGGCGATCGGAAGGGGTGAGGCGATAGTTTATGGTTCAATGGTTTTCATGAAGTCTTCTTGATACGATGAAAGCAGGAAAGGGAAGCTTGTCAATAAGCAAACTTAAGACAAGGTGTGACTCCTAGAAAGAATGACTTGGAAACAACATACAGAAACTCACATATAAAAAGGCCCTGATGAGGCTTGAACTCATGACCCCTGGTTTACAAGACCCGTGCTCTGCCACTGAGCTACAAGGCCAGCCTGCCTGCAGTATGTAAATCGCTTCATGTATTCTTACTGCGGTATGAAGATATCTATGATTTTGAGACTCTGTATGGAAATGCAGTTGCATTTGAATGTCTACATGCGTGCACAAATTGAAGAGCATGCTTAAGACACTTTTCTTGGAAGTAGGAAAAACTCCATTTTGATTTGAGAACATAAGAGTATTCACATTTATGACCATACTGATAGCTCTAGTTAGTATGTCCACAATCAGTGACAGATAGAGAACTCACTTATTAGAAGTGATCTGTCTCTGTGGGGCAGACATATGTCAACAGTCATAGACTTGAGATGGCTGAAACTTTAGGAGTAAGAGCTGCTTTCTTATCAGTCTATCTATCCAAACTGGTTAGAAGTAACCCTGGGCGTCCGAATCGGCTACGCCCACGGAGTAGGCGTAGTGTTGCCTTCTACGCATTTTGCGTAGACAGCGTAGCCGGCAACACTATGCCCACTCCGTGTGCGTAGCCGATTCGGCCGCCACCCGCCTCCCTCCCGCCCTCCCCTACATACATTATTTAAGCAACTAACCTTAATAAAACAATTTTTAAAGCACTTACCATGTCCGGGGCTCTTCCGGGGCTCCCTCTTGGAATAGCGTCCCTTCCTGGATACCAATGCGCATGCGCGGCCTCCCGCGCATGCGCATTTCTCGGGAGAAATGCGCATGCGCGGCCGCCCGCGCATGCGCATTGGTATCCAGGACGACGCTATTCCAAGAGGGAGCCCCGGACGAGCCCCGGACACGGTAAGTGCTTTAAAATTGTTTTATTAAGGGTAGTTGCTTAAATAATGTATGTAGGGGAGAGCGGGAGGGAGGTGCGTAGTGGGGCTACGCGGAGTGCGGGAGTGGGCGTAGCTTCTCGCCCACTCCGCGTAGCTCCGCGGAGCCCCACTATGCCCACTACGACCAGGGTTAGTTAGAAGGCCAGGAGTGAGGGAAAGGCAATCCTCTGGACACTTCATGAAAGATCTAATTTCAATTAAGCACAAAACCCCTTAATTTGACATAATTGCCAAAATGGAATAGTCAGTTGGGCCCTTCTAGTGGATTATGGCTGTGTCTTGAAAGAGAGTGTAATTGTACTACGAGACATGCCCACCTTCAAAAGAGTGTCTGATGGCGTTCCGACAAAGGTGGGATTCGAACCCACGCGTGCAGAGCACAATGGATTAGCAGTCCATCGCCTTAACCACTCGGCCACCTCGTCTGCCTTAGGTGACTATGTTTCATTTTTTAGGAAATTCTTACGATGTGCTAATTACAAATAATCATAAGTTTCTCCTAGACTGTGTCAGAACTGGCAAATATATGTGGTGTTCAATAGACAGAGCACATGATATAGCAGAATTATCAAATCTGTTCCATTAGGACTGTAGTTTTTAATAGTCATGATAACATGCTAGCATGTGAGTCGATCTTGCACAGTGAATAAGGGAGCAGTGCCAGTATCTCCTTGGTCAGCTCTAGATGGCTCAACTGGGGAGATATGAGAACAGTGAGCTCCAGTGGCACTATCGGTTAGCGCACGGTACTTATACAGCAGTACTTGCATTGAGGCATGCCGAGGTTGTGAGTTCGAGCCTCACCTGGCGCATCTTACTGGTTTTTCATAAACCATTTCACTAAAAGTATAGATTAAACTCAGGGTAAAGACGGCCCTTGCTAGAGAGTTTTTACTTCTTTTCAGGATCTGCGTGTCCGACTCTTCCAGGTGCAAATATCACAATCCTATTCGATGCTCCTTATAAACATTCCATGATGTGCCGTCTTGCATAGCATGCAAACACCACATCAGTGCATTTAAAAATACATTTGTAGAATAATAAATATGATGAAAACATTGTTGTCACGGGATAACCATATACTGAGGAGCTGCAAACAGTGCTGTATCAGCTACTAACAATAACATGTAAATGAAAGACATATAAAAAGAAGAGCGTCATCATATTAATGTTTCTAGTCAACATAAGAGTTGCACCATAGCAGCTTATGGTGCTTTCTGCTCAGATTGTGCCTCCAATCCCACATTGATTTTTTTTATTCTTTGCAGTTTAAAAAAACAATTCATGCTCAAAGTTACCTTTTTAAAACCATTCAACCTAATATATTTATTTCTCTAACTTGTGAATGTGGTCCATGTTCTCTTTTCCTCATCCCCATCACGATACTCCTTTTCCCGAAATCAGGTTCACTTCTTTATCCAGCCCACCCATCCAAGGTCACCAAATCTATGAAGCGATTCTGCTTTTTCTCACATTCTCTCTATGTACAAGATACCTTGTATCATTTGAATGGACAGCAGGAGAGTCGGATATTTATGGTTAGTGGGGGTGGGGTTTTGAAGATTAACCTCATTTGACTAAGAGCCGGGGCATCTGGGAGGAAAAGTATTTTAAGGGGGATGAAGTTCACATCTCCTTGGTGAAATTTCTAGATCCTTATTTCATCCTTTCTGTGGATGCAGACTCAGTCGGAACAGAGGTCATAGTCCTCGCTCTGACTTTCAAAGGAACTTCAAATATGCATGGCTTATTTGGCTTTGCCCGGCGGGGTGAGAATGGCGTTTGTCAGGCGTTCGGAAGGGGTGAGGCGATAGTTTATGGGTCAATGGTTTTCATGAAGTCTTCTTGATACGATGAAAGCAGGAAAGGGAAGCTTGTCAATAAGCAAACTTAAGACAAGGTGTGACTCCTAGAAAGAATGACTTGGAAACAACATACAGAAACTCACATATAAAAAGGCCCTGATGAGGCTTGAACTCATGACCCCTGGTTTACAAGACCCGTGCTCTGCCACTGAGCTACAAGGCCAGCCTGCCTGCAGTATGTAAATCGCTTCATGTATTCTTACTGCAGTATGAAGATATCTATGATTTTGAGACTCTGTATGGAAATGCAGTTGCATTTGAATGTCTACATGCGTGCACAAATTGAAGAGCATGCTTAAGACACTTTTCTTGGAAGTAGGAAAAACTCCATTTTGATTTGAGAACATAAGAGTATTCACATTTATGACCATACTGATAGCTCTAGTTAGTATGTCCACAATCAGTGACAGATAGAGAACTCACTTATTAGATGTGATCTGTCTCTGTGGGGCAGACATATGTCAACAGTCATACACTTGAGATGGCTGAAACTTTAGGAGTAAGAGCTGCTTTCTTATCAGTCTATCTATCCAAACTGGTTAGAAGTAACCCTGGGCGTCCGAATCGGCTACGCCCACGGAGTAGGCGTAGTGTTGCCTTCTACGCATTTTGCGTAGACAGCGTAGCCGGCAACACTACGCCCACTCCGTGAGCGTAGCCGATTTGGCCGCCACCCGCCTCCCTCCCGCCCTCCCCTACATACATTATTTAAGCAACTAACCTTAATAAAACAATTTTTAAAGCACTTACCATGTCCGGGGCTCTTCCGGGGCTCCCTCTTGGAATAGCGTCCCTTCCTGGATACCAATGCGCATGCGCGGCCTCCCGCGCATGCGCATTTCTCGGGAGAAATGCGCATGCGCGGCCGCCCGCGCATGCGCATTGGTATCCAGGACGACGCTATTCCAAGAGGGAGCCCCGGACGAGCCCCGGACACGGTAAGTGCTTTAAAATTGTTTTATTAAGGGTAGTTGCTTAAATAATGTATGTAGGGGAGAGCGGGAGGGAGGTGCGTAGTGGGGCTACGCGGAGTGCGGGAGTGGGGGTAGCTTCTCGCCCACTCCGCGTAGCTCCGCGGAGCCCCACTACGCCCACTACGACCAGGGTTAGTTAGAAGGCCAGGAGTGAGGGAAAGGCAATCCTCTGGACACTTCATGAAAGATCTAATTTCAATTAAGCACAAAACCCCTTAATTTGACATAATTGCCAAAATGGAATAGTCAGTTGGGCCCTTCTAGTGGATTATGGCTGTGTCTTGAAAGAGAGTGTAATTGTACTACGAGACATGCCCACCTTCAAAAGAGTGTCTGATGGCGTTCCGACGAAGGTGGGATTCGAACCCACGCGTGCAGAGCACAATGGATTAGCAGTCCATCGCCTTAACCACTCGGCCACCTAGTCTGCCTTAGGTGACTATGTTTCATTTTTTAGGAAATTCTTACGATGTGCTAATTACAAATAATCATAAGTTTCTCCTAGACTGTGTCAGAACTGGCAAATATATGTGGTGTTCAATAGACAGAGCACATGATATAGCAGAATTATCAAATCTGTTCCATTAGGACTGTAGTTTTTAATAGTCATGATAACATGCTAGCATGTGAGTCGATCTTGCACAGTGAATAAGGGAGCAGTGCCAGTATCTCCTTGGTCAGCTCTAGATGGCTCAACTGGGGAGATATGAGAACAGTGAGCTCCAGTGGCACTATCGGTTAGCGCACGGTACTTATACAGCAGTACTTGCATTGAGGCATGCCGAGGTTGTGAGTTCGAGCCTCACCTGGCGCAGCTTACTGGTTTTTCATAAACCATTTCACTAAAAGTATAGATTAAACTCAGGGTAAAGACGGCCCTTGCTAGAGAGTTTTTACTTCTTTTCAGGATCTGCGTGTCCGACTCTTCCAGGTGCAAATATCACAATCCTATTCGATGCTCCTTATAAACATTCCATGATGTGCCGTCTTGCATAGCATGCAAACACCACATCAGTGCATTTAAAAATACATTTGTAGAATAATAAATATGATGAAAACATTGTTGTCACGGGATAACCATATACTGAGGAGCTGCAAACAGTGCTGTATCAGCTACTAACAATAACATGTAAATGAAAGACATATCAAAAGAAGAGCGTCATCATATTAATGTTTCTAGTCAACATAAGAGTTGCACCATAGCAGCTTATGGTGCTTTCTGCTCAGATTGTGCCTCCAATCCCACATTGATTTTTTTTATTCTTTGCAGTTTAAAAAAACAATTCATGCTCAAAGTTACCTTTTTAAAACCATTCAACCTAATATATTTATTTCTCTAACTTGTGAATGTGGTCCATGTTCTCTTTTCCTCATCCCCATCACGATACTCCTTTTCCCGAAATCAGGTTCACTTCTTTATCCAGCCCACCCATCCAAGGTCACCAAATCTATGAAGCGATTCTGCTTTTTCTCACATTCTCTCTATGTACAAGATACCTTGTATCATTTGAATGGACAGCAGGAGAGTCGGATATTTATGGTTAGTGGGGGTGGGGTTTTGAAGATTAACCTCATTTGACTAAGAGCCGGGGCATCTGGGAGGAAAAGTATTTTAAGGGGGATGAAGTTCACATCTCCTTGGTGAAATTTCTAGATCCTTATTTCATCCTTTCTGTGGATGCAGACTCAGTCGGAACAGAGGTCATAGTCCTCGCTCTGACTTTCAAAGGAACTTCAAATATGCATGGCTTATTTGGCTTTGCCCGGCAGGGCTTGCCTGGCGGGGTGAGAATGGCGTTTGTCAGGCGTTCGTCAGGCGATCGGAAGGGGTGAGGCGATAGTTTATGGTTCAATGGTTTTCATGAAGTCTTCTTGATACGATGAAAGCAGGAAAGGGAAGCTTGTCAATAAGCAAACTTAAGACAAGGTGTGACTCCTAGAAAGAATGACTTGGAAACAACATACAGAAACTCACATATAAAAAGGCCCTGATGAGGCTTGAACTCATGACCCCTGGTTTACAAGACCCGTGCTCTGCCACTGAGCTACAAGGCCAGCCTGCCTGCAGTATGTAAATCGCTTCATGTATTCTTACTGCGGTATGAAGATATCTATGATTTTGAGACTCTGTATGGAAATGCAGTTGCATTTGAATGTCTACATGCGTGCACAAATTGAAGAGCATGCTTAAGACACTTTTCTTGGAAGTAGGAAAAACTCCATTTTGATTTGAGAACATAAGAGTATTCACATTTATGACCATACTGATAGCTCTAGTTAGTATGTCCACAATCAGTGACAGATAGAGAACTCACTTATTAGAAGTGATCTGTCTCTGTGGGGCAGACATATGTCAACAGTCATAGACTTGAGATGGCTGAAACTTTAGGAGTAAGAGCTGCTTTCTTATCAGTCTATCTATCCAAACTGGTTAGAAGTAACCCTGGGCGTCCGAATCGGCTACGCCCACGGAGTAGGCGTAGTGTTGCCTTCTACGCATTTTGCGTAGACAGCGTAGCCGGCAACACTATGCCCACTCCGTGTGCGTAGCCGATTCGGCCGCCACCCGCCTCCCTCCCGCCCTCCCCTACATACATTATTTAAGCAACTAACCTTAATAAAACAATTTTTAAAGCACTTACCATGTCCGGGGCTCTTCCGGGGCTCCCTCTTGGAATAGCGTCCCTTCCTGGATACCAATGCGCATGCGCGGCCTCCCGCGCATGCGCATTTCTCGGGAGAAATGCGCATGCGCGGCCGCCCGCGCATGCGCATTGGTATCCAGGACGACGCTATTCCAAGAGGGAGCCCCGGACGAGCCCCGGACACGGTAAGTGCTTTAAAATTGTTTTATTAAGGGTAGTTGCTTAAATAATGTATGTAGGGGAGAGCGGGAGGGAGGTGCGTAGTGGGGCTACGCGGAGTGCGGGAGTGGGCGTAGCTTCTCGCCCACTCCGCGTAGCTCCGCGGAGCCCCACTATGCCCACTACGACCAGGGTTAGTTAGAAGGCCAGGAGTGAGGGAAAGGCAATCCTCTGGACACTTCATGAAAGATCTAATTTCAATTAAGCACAAAACCCCTTAATTTGACATAATTGCCAAAATGGAATAGTCAGTTGGGCCCTTCTAGTGGATTATGGCTGTGTCTTGAAAGAGAGTGTAATTGTACTACGAGACATGCCCACCTTCAAAAGAGTGTCTGATGGCGTTCCGACAAAGGTGGGATTCGAACCCACGCGTGCAGAGCACAATGGATTAGCAGTCCATCGCCTTAACCACTCGGCCACCTCGTCTGCCTTAGGTGACTATGTTTCATTTTTTAGGAAATTCTTACGATGTGCTAATTACAAATAATCATAAGTTTCTCCTAGACTGTGTCAGAACTGGCAAATATATGTGGTGTTCAATAGACAGAGCACATGATATAGCAGAATTATCAAATCTGTTCCATTAGGACTGTAGTTTTTAATAGTCATGATAACATGCTAGCATGTGAGTCGATCTTGCACAGTGAATAAGGGAGCAGTGCCAGTATCTCCTTGGTCAGCTCTAGATGGCTCAACTGGGGAGATATGAGAACAGTGAGCTCCAGTGGCACTATCGGTTAGCGCACGGTACTTATACAGCAGTACTTGCATTGAGGCATGCCGAGGTTGTGAGTTCGAGCCTCACCTGGCGCATCTTACTGGTTTTTCATAAACCATTTCACTAAAAGTATAGATTAAACTCAGGGTAAAGACGGCCCTTGCTAGAGAGTTTTTACTTCTTTTCAGGATCTGCGTGTCCGACTCTTCCAGGTGCAAATATCACAATCCTATTCGATGCTCCTTATAAACATTCCATGATGTGCCGTCTTGCATAGCATGCAAACACCACATCAGTGCATTTAAAAATACATTTGTAGAATAATAAATATGATGAAAACATTGTTGTCACGGGATAACCATATACTGAGGAGCTGCAAACAGTGCTGTATCAGCTACTAACAATAACATGTAAATGAAAGACATATAAAAAGAAGAGCGTCATCATATTAATGTTTCTAGTCAACATAAGAGTTGCACCATAGCAGCTTATGGTGCTTTCTGCTCAGATTGTGCCTCCAATCCCACATTGATTTTTTTTATTCTTTGCAGTTTAAAAAAACAATTCATGCTCAAAGTTACCTTTTTAAAACCATTCAACCTAATATATTTATTTCTCTAACTTGTGAATGTGGTCCATGTTCTCTTTTCCTCATCCCCATCACGATACTCCTTTTCCCGAAATCAGGTTCACTTCTTTATCCAGCCCACCCATCCAAGGTCACCAAATCTATGAAGCGATTCTGCTTTTTCTCACATTCTCTCTATGTACAAGATACCTTGTATCATTTGAATGGACAGCAGGAGAGTCGGATATTTATGGTTAGTGGGGGTGGGGTTTTGAAGATTAACCTCATTTGACTAAGAGCCGGGGCATCTGGGAGGAAAAGTATTTTAAGGGGGATGAAGTTCACATCTCCTTGGTGAAATTTCTAGATCCTTATTTCATCCTTTCTGTGGATGCAGACTCAGTCGGAACAGAGGTCATAGTCCTCGCTCTGACTTTCAAAGGAACTTCAAATATGCATGGCTTATTTGGCTTTGCCCGGCAGGGCTTGCCCGGCGGGGTGAGAATGGCGTTTGTCAGGCGTTCGTCAGGCGATCGGAAGGGGTGAGTCGATAGTTTATGGTTCAATGGTTTTCATGAAGTCTTCTTGATACGATGAAAGCAGGAAAGGGAAGCTTGTCAATAAGCAAACTTAAGACAAGGTGTGACTCCTAGAAAGAATGACTTGGAAACAACATACAGAAACTCACATATAAAAAGGCCCTGATGAGGCTTGAACTCATGACCCCTGGTTTACAAGACCCGTGCTCTGCCACTGAGCTACAAGGCCAGCCTGCCTGCAGTATGTAAATCGCTTCATGTATTCTTACTGCGGTATGAAGATATCTATGATTTTGAGACTCTGTATGGAAATGCAGTTGCATTTGAATGTCTACATGCGTGCACAAATTGAAGAGCATGCTTAAGACACTTTTCTTGGAAGTAGGAAAAACTCCATTTTGATTTGAGAACATAAGAGTATTCACATTTATGACCATACTGATAGCTCTAGTTAGTATGTCCACAATCAGTGACAGATAGAGAACTCACTTATTAGAAGTGATCTGTCTCTGTGGGGCAGACATATGTCAACAGTCATAGACTTGAGATGGCTGAAACTTTAGGAGTAAGAGCTGCTTTCTTATCAGTCTATCTATCCAAACTGGTTAGAAGTAACCCTGGGCGTCCGAATCGGCTACGCCCACGGAGTAGGCGTAGTGTTGCCTTCTACGCATTTTGCGTAGACAGCGTAGCCGGCAACACTACGCCCACTCCGTGTGCGTAGCCGATTCGGCCGCCACCCGCCTCCCTCCCGCCCTCCCCTACATACATTATTTAAGCAACTAACCTTAATAAAACAATTTTTAAAGCACTTACCATGTCCGGGGCTCTTCCGGGGCTCCCTCTTGGAATAGCGTCCCTTCCTGGATACCTATGCGCATGCGCGGCCTCCCGCGCATGCGCATTTCTCGGGAGAAATGCGCATGCGCGGCCGCCCGCGCATGCGCATTGGTATCCAGGACGACGCTATTCCAAGAGGGAGCCCCGGACGAGCCCCGGACACGGTAAGTGCTTTAAAATTGTTTTATTAAGGGTAGTTGCTTAAATAATGTATGTAGAGGAGAGCGGGAGGGAGGTGCGTAGTGGGGCTACGCGGAGTGCGGGAGTGGGCGTAGCTTCTCGCCCACTCCGCGTAGCTCCGCGGAGCCCCACTACGCCCACTACGACCAGGGTTAGTTAGAAGGCCAGGAGTGAGGGAAAGGCAATCCTCTGGACACTTCATGAAAGATCTAATTTCAATTAAGCACAAAACCCCTTAATTTGACATAATTGCCAAAATGGAATAGTCAGTTGGGCCCTTCTAGTGGATTATGGCTGTGTCTTGAAAGAGAGTGTAATTGTACTACGAGACATGCCCACCTTCAAAAGAGTGTCTGATGGCGTTCCGACGAAGGTGGGATTCGAACCCACGCGTGCAGAGCACAATGGATTAGCAGTCCATCGCCTTAACCACTCGGCCACCTCGTCTGCCTTAGGTTACTATGTTTCATTTTTTAGGAAATTCTTACGATGTGCTAATTACAAATAATCATAAGTTTCTCCTAGACTGTGTCAGAACTGGCAAATATATGTGGTGTTCAATAGACAGAGCACATGATATAGCAGAATTATCAAATCTGTTCCATTAGGACTGTAGTTTTTAATAGTCATGATAACATGCTAGCATGTGAGTCGATCTTGCACAGTGAATAAGGGAGCAGTGCCAGTATCTCCTTGGTCAGCTCTAGATGGCTCAACTGGGGAGATATGAGAACAGTGAGCTCCAGTGGCGCTATCGGTTAGCGCACGGTACTTATACAGCAGTACTTGCATTGAGGCATGCCGAGGTTGTGAGTTCGAGCCTCACCTGGCGCAGCTTACTGGTTTTTCATAAACCATTTCACTAAAAGTAAAGATTAAACTCAGGGTAAAGACGGCCCTTGCTAGAGAGTTTTTACTTCTTTTCAGGATCTGCGTGTCCGACTCTTCCAGGTGCAAATATCACAATCCTATTCGATGCTCCTTATAAACATTCCATGATGTGCCGTCTTGCATAGCATGCAAACACCACATCAGTGCATTTAAAAATACATTTGTAGAATAATAAATATGATGAAAACATTGTTGTCACGGGATAACCATATACTGAGGAGCTGCAAACAGTGCTGTATCAGCTACTAACAATAACATGTAAATGAAAGACATATCAAAAGAAGAGCGTCATCATATTAATGTTTCTAGTCAACATAAGAGTTGCACCATAGCAGCTTATGGTGCTTTCTGCTCAGATTGTGCCTCCAATCCCACATTGATTTTTTTTATTCTTTGCAGTTTAAAAAAACAATTCATGCTCAAAGTTACCTTTTTAAAACCATTCAACCTAATATATTTATTTCTCTAACTTGTGAATGTGGTCCATGTTCTCTTTTCCTCATCCCCATCACGATACTCCTTTTCCCGAAATCAGGTTCACTTCTTTATCCAGCCCACCCATCCAAGGTCACCAAATCTATGAAGCGATTCTGCTTTTTCTCACATTCTCTCTATGTACAAGATACCTTGTATCATTTGAATGGACAGCAGGAGAGTCGGATATTTATGGTTAGTGGGGGTGGGGTTTTGAAGATTAACCTCATTTGACTAAGAGCCGGGGCATCTGGGAGGAAAAGTATTTTAAGGGGGATGAAGTTCACATCTCCTTGGTGAAATTTCTAGATCCTTATTTCATCCTTTCTGTGGATGCAGACTCAGTCGGAACAGAGGTCATAGTCCTCGCTCTGACTTTCAAAGGAACTTCAAATATGCATGGCTTATTTGGCTTTGCCCGGCAGGGCTTGCCCGGCGGGGTGAGAATGGCGTTTGTCAGGCGTTCGTCAGGCGATCGGAAGGGGTGAGGCGATAGTTTATGGGTCAATGGTTTTCATGAAGTCTTCTTGATACGATGAAAGCAGGAAAGGGAAGCTTGTCAATAAGCAAACTTAAGACAAGGTGTGACTCCTAGAAAGAATGACTTGGAAACAACATACAGAAACTCACATATAAAAAGGCCCTGATGAGGCTTGAACTCATGACCCCTGGTTTACAAGACCCGTGCTCTGCCACTGAGCTACAAGGCCAGCCTGCCTGCAGTATGTAAATCGCTTCATGTATTCTTACTGCGGTATGAAGATATCTATGATTTTGAGACTCTGTATGGAAATGCAGTTGCATTTGAATGTCTACATGCGTGCACAAATTGAAGAGCATGCTTAAGACACTTTTCTTGGAAGTAGGAAAAACTCCATTTTGATTTGAGAACATAAGAGTATTCACATTTATGACCATACTGATAGCTCTAGTTAGTATGTCCACAATCAGTGACAGATAGAGAACTCACTTATTAGATGTGATCTGTCTCTGTGGGGCAGACATATGTCAACAGTCATACACTTGAGATGGCTGAAACTTTAGGAGTAAGAGCTGCTTTCTTATCAGTCTATCTATCCAAACTGGTTAGAAGTAACCCTGGGCGTCCGAATCGGCTACGCCCACGGAGTAGGCGTAGTGTTGCCTTCTACGCATTTTGCGTAGACAGCGTAGCCGGCAACACTACGCCCACTCCGTGAGCGTAGCCGATTCGGCCGCCACCCGCCTCCCTCCCGCCCTCCCCTACATACATTATTTAAGCAACTAACCTTAATAAAACAATTTTTAAAGCACTTACCATGTCCGGGGCTCTTCCGGGGCTCCCTCTTGGAATAGCGTCCCTTCCTGGATACCAATGCGCATGCGCGGCCTCCCGCGCAAGCGCATTTCTCGGGAGAAATGCGCATGCGCGGCCGCCCGCGCATGCGCATTGGTATCCAGGACGACGCTATTCCAAGAGGGAGCCCCGGACGAGCCCCGGACACGGTAAGTGCTTTAAAATTGTTTTATTAAGGGTAGTTGCTTAAATAATGTATGTAGGGGAGAGCGGGAGGGAGGTGCGTAGTGGGGCTACGCGGAGTGCGGGAGTGGGCGTAGCTTCTCGCCCACTCCGCGTAGCTCCGCGGAGCCCCACTACGCCCACTACGACCAGGGTTAGTTAGAAGGCCAGGAGTGAGGGAAAGGCAATCCTCTGGACACTTCATGAAAGATCTAATTTCAATTAAGCACAAAACCCCTTAATTTGACATAATTGCCAAAATGGAATAGTCAGTTGGGCCCTTCTAGTGGATTATGGCTGTGTCTTGAAAGAGAGTGTAATTGTACTACGAGACATGCCCACCTTCAAAAGAGTGTCTGATGGCGTTCCGACGAAGGTGGGATTCAAACCCACGCGTGCAGAGCACAATGGATTAGCAGTCCATCGCCTTAACCACTCGGCCACCTCGTCTGCCTTAGGTGACTATGTTTCATTTTTTAGGAAATTCTTACGATGTGCTAATTACAAATAATCATAAGTTTCTCCTAGACTGTGTCAGAACTGGCAAATATATGTGGTGTTCAATAGACAGAGCACATGATATAGCAGAATTATCAAATCTGTTCCATTAGGACTGTAGTTTTTAATAGTCATGATAACATGCTAGCATGTGAGTCGATCTTGCACAGTGAATAAGGGAGCAGTGCCAGTATCTCCTTGGTCAGCTCTAGATGGCTCAACTGGGGAGATATGAGAACGGTGAGCTCCAGTGGCGCTATCGGTTAGCGTGCGATACTTATACAGCAGTACTTGCATTGAGGCATGCCGAGGTTGTGAGTTCGAGCCTCACCTGGCGCAGCTTACTGGTTTTTCATAAACCATTTCACTAAAAGTAAAGATTAAACTCAGGGTAAAGACGGCCCTTGCTAGAGAGTTTTTACTTCTTTTCAGGATCTGCGTGTCCGACTCTTCCAGGTGCAAATATCACAATCCTATTCGATGCTCCTTATAAACATTCCATGATGTGCCGTCTTGCATAGCATGCAAACACCACATCAGTGCATTTAAAAATACATTTGTAGAATAATAAATATGATGAAAACATTGTTGTCACGGGATAACCATATACTGAGGAGCTGCAAACAGTGCTGTATCAGCTACTAACAATAACATGTAAATGAAAGACATATCAAAAGAAGAGCGTCATCATATTAATGTTTCTAGTCAACATAAGAGTTGCACCATAGCAGCTTATGGTGCTTTCTGCTCAGATTGTGCCTCCAATCCCACATTGATTTTTTTTATTCTTTGCAGTTTAAAAAAACAATTCATGCTCAAAGTTACCTTTTTAAAACCATTCAACCTAATATATTTATTTCTCTAACTTGTGAATGTGGTCCATGTTCTCTTTTCCTCATCCCCATCACGATACTCCTTTTCCCGAAATCAGGTTCACTTCTTTATCCAGCCCACCCATCCAAGGTCACCAAATCTATGAAGCGATTCTGCTTTTTCTCACATTCTCTCTATGTACAAGATACCTTGTATCATTTGAATGGACAGCAGGAGAGTCGGATATTTATGGTTAGTGGGGGTGGGGTTTTGAAGATTAACCTCATTTGACTAAGAGCCGGGGCATCTGGGAGGAAAAGTATTTTAAGGGGGATGAAGTTCACATCTCCTTGGTGAAATTTCTAGATCCTTATTTCATCCTTTCTGTGGATGCAGACTCAGTCGGAACAGAGGTCATAGTCCTCGCTCTGACTTTCAAAGGAACTTCAAATATGCATGGCTTATTTGGCTTTGCCCGGCAGGGCTTGCCCGGCGGGGTGAGAATGGCGTTTGTCAGGCGTTCGTCAGGCGATCGGAAGGGGTGAGGCGATAGTTTATGGGTCAATGGTTTTCATGAAGTCTTCTTGATACGATGAAAGCAGGAAAGGGAAGCTTGTCAATAAGCAAACTTAAGACAAGGTGTGACTCCTAGAAAGAATGACTTGGAAACAACATACAGAAACTCACATATAAAAAGGCCCTGATGAGGCTTGAACTCATGACCCCTGGTTTACAAGACCCGTGCTCTGCCACTGAGCTACAAGGCCAGCCTGCCTGCAGTATGTAAATCGCTTCATGTATTCTTACTGCGGTATGAAGATATCTATGATTTTGAGACTCTGTATGGAAATGCAGTTGCATTTGAATGTCTACATGCGTGCACAAATTGAAGAGCATGCTTAAGACACTTTTCTTGGAAGTAGGAAAAACTCCATTTTGATTTGAGAACATAAGAGTATTCACATTTATGACCATACTGATAGCTCTAGTTAGTATGTCCACAATCAGTGACAGATAGAGAACTCACTTATTAGATGTGATCTGTCTCTGTGGGGCAGACATATGTCAACAGTCATACACTTGAGATGGCTGAAACTTTAGGAGTAAGAGCTGCTTTCTTATCAGTCTATCTATCCAAACTGGTTAGAAGTAACCCTGGGCGTCCGAATCGGCTACGCCCACGGAGTAGGCGTAGTGTTGCCTTCTACGCATTTTGCGTAGACAGCGTAGCCGGCAACACTACGCCCACTCCGTGAGCGTAGCCGATTCGGCCGCCACCCGCCTCCCTCCCGCCCTCCCCTACATACATTATTTAAGCAACTAACCTTAATAAAACAATTTTTAAAGCACTTACCATGTCCGGGGCTCTTCCGGGGCTCCCTCTTGGAATAGCGTCCCTTCCTGGATACCAATGCGCATGCGCGGCCTCCCGCGCATGCGCATTTCTCGGGAGAAATGCGCATGCGCGGCCGCCCGCGCATGCGCATTGGTATCCAGGACGACGCTATTCCAAGAGGGAGCCCCGGACGAGCCCCGGACACGGTAAGTGCTTTAAAATTGTTTTATTAAGGGTAGTTGCTTAAATAATGTATGTAGGGGAGAGCGGGAGGGAGGTGCGTAGTGGGGCTACGCGGAGTGCGGGAGTGGGCGTAGCTTCTCGCCCACTCCGCGTAGCTCCGCGGAGCCCCACTACGCCCACTACGACCAGGGTTAGTTAGAAGGCCAGGAGTGAGGGAAAGGCAATCCTCTGGACACTTCATGAAAGATCTAATTTCAATTAAGCACAAAACCCCTTAATTTGACATAATTGCCAAAATGGAATAGTCAGTTGGGCCCTTCTAGTGGATTATGGCTGTGTCTTGAAAGAGAGTGTAATTGTACTACGAGACATGCCCACCTTCAAAAGAGTGTCTGATGGCGTTCCGACGAAGGTGGGATTCGAACCCACGCGTGCAGAGCACAATGGATTAGCAGTCCATCGCCTTAACCACTCGGCCACCTCGTCTGCCTTAGGTGACTATGTTTCATTTTTTAGGAAATTCTTACGATGTGCTAATTACAAATAATCATAAGTTTCTCCTAGACTGTGTCAGAACTGGCAAATATATGTGGTGTTCAATAGACAGAGCACATGATATAGCAGAATTATCAAATCTGTTCCATTAGGACTGTAGTTTTTAATAGTCATGATAACATGCTAGCATGTGAGTCGATCTTGCACAGTGAATAAGGGAGCAGTGCCAGTATCTCCTTGGTCAGCTCTAGATGGCTCAACTGGGGAGATATGAGAACAGTGAGCTCCAGTGGCGCTATCGGTTAGCGCACGGTACTTATACAGCAGTACTTGCATTGAGGCATGCCGAGGTTGTGAGTTCGAGCCTCACCTGGCGCAGCTTACTGGTTTTTCATAAACCATTTCACTAAAAGTAAAGATTAAACTCAGGGTAAAGACGGCCCTTGCTAGAGAGTTTTTACTTCTTTTCAGGATCTGCGTGTCCGACTCTTCCAGGTGCAAATATCACAATCCTATTCGATGCTCCTTATAAACATTCCATGATGTGCCGTCTTGCATAGCATGCAAACACCACATCAGTGCATTTAAAAATACATTTGTAGAATAATAAATATGATGAAAACATTGTTGTCACGGGATAACCATATACTGAGGAGCTGCAAACAGTGCTGTATCAGCTACTAACAATAACATGTAAATGAAAGACATATCAAAAGAAGAGCGTCATCATATTAATGTTTCTAGTCAACATAAGAGTTGCACCATAGCAGCTTATGGTGCTTTCTGCTCAGATTGTGCCTCCAATCCCACATTGATTTTTTTTATTCTTTGCAGTTTAAAAAAACAATTCATGCTCAAAGTTACCTTTTTAAAACCATTCAACCTAATATATTTATTTCTCTAACTTGTGAATGTGGTCCATGTTCTCTTTTCCTCATCCCCATCACGATACTCCTTTTCCCGAAATCAGGTTCACTTCTTTATCCAGCCCACCCATCCAAGGTCACCAAATCTATGAAGCGATTCTGCTTTTTCTCACATTCTCTCTATGTACAAGATACCTTGTATCATTTGAATGGACAGCAGGAGAGTCGGATATTTATGGTTAGTGGGGGTGGGGTTTTGAAGATTAACCTCATTTGACTAAGAGCCGGGGCATCTGGGAGGAAAAGTATTTTAAGGGGGATGAAGTTCACATCTCCTTGGTGAAATTTCTAGATCCTTATTTCATCCTTTCTGTGGATGCAGACTCAGTCGGAACAGAGGTCATAGTCCTCGCTCTGACTTTCAAAGGAACTTCAAATATGCATGGCTTATTTGGCTTTGCCCGGCAGGGCTTGCCCGGCGGGGTGAGAATGGCGTTTGTCAGGCGTTCGTCAGGCGATCCGAAGGGGTGAGGCGATAGTTTATGGGTCAATGGTTTTCATGAAGTCTTCTTGATACGATGAAAGCAGGAAAGGGAAGCTTGTCAATAAGCAAACTTAAGACAAGGTGTGACTCCTAGAAAGAATGACTTGGAAACAACATACAGAAACTCACATATAAAAAGGCCCTGATGAGGCTTGAACTCATGACCCCTGGTTTACAAGACCCGTGCTCTGCCACTGAGCTACAAGGCCAGCCTGGCTGCAGTATGTAAATCGCTTCATGTATTCTTACTGCGGTATGAAGATATCTATGATTTTGAGACTCTGTATGGAAATGCAGTTGCATTTGAATGTCTACATGCGTGCACAAATTGAAGAGCATGCTTAAGACACTTTTCTTGGAAGTAGGAAAAACTCCATTTTGATTTGAGAACATAAGAGTATTCACATTTATGACCATACTGATAGCTCTAGTTAGTATGTCCACAATCAGTGACAGATAGAGAACTCACTTATTAGATGTGATCTGTCTCTGTGGGGCAGACATATGTCAACAGTCATACACTTGAGATGGCTGAAACTTTAGGAGTAAGAGCTGCTTTCTTATCAGTCTATCTATCCAAACTGGTTAGAAGTAACCCTGGGCGTCCGAATCGGCTACGCCCACGGAGTAGGCGTAGTGTTGCCTTCTACGCATTTTGCGTAGACAGCGTAGCCGGCAACACTACGCCCACTCCGTGAGCGTAGCCGATTCGGCCGCCACCCGCCTCCCTCCCGCCCTCCCCTACATACATTATTTAAGCAACTAACCTTAATAAAACAATTTTTAAAGCACTTACCATGTCCGGGGCTCTTCCGGGGCTCCCTCTTGGAATAGCGTCCCTTCCTGGATACCAATGCGCATGCGCGGCCTCCCGCGCATGCGCATTTCTCGGGAGAAATGCGCATGCGCGGCCGCCCGCGCATGCGCATTGGTATCCAGGACGACGCTATTCCAAGAGGGAGCCCCGGACGAGCCCCGGACACGGTAAGTGCTTTAAAATTGTTTTATTAAGGGTAGTTGCTTAAATAATGTATGTAGGGGAGAGCGGGAGGGAGGTGCGTAGTGGGGCTACGCGGAGTGCGGGAGTGGGCGTAGCTTCTCGCCCACTCCGCGTAGCTCCGCGGAGCCCCACTACGCCCACTACGACCAGGGTTAGTTAGAAGGCCAGGAGTGAGGGAAAGGCAATCCTCTGGACACTTCATGAAAGATCTAATTTCAATTAAGCACAAAACCCCTTAATTTGACATAATTGCCAAAATGGAATAGTCAGTTGGGCCCTTCTAGTGGATTATGGCTGTGTCTTGAAAGAGAGTGTAATTGTACTACGAGACATGCCCACCTTCAAAAGAGTGTCTGATGGCGTTCCGACGAAGGTGGGATTCGAACCCACGCGTGCAGAGCACAATGGATTAGCAGTCCATCGCCTTAACCACTCGGCCACCTCGTCTGCCTTAGGTGACTATGTTTCATTTTTTAGGAAATTCTTACGATGTGCTAATTACAAATAATCATAAGTTTCTCCTAGACTGTGTCAGAACTGGCAAATATATGTGGTGTTCAATAGACAGAGCACATGATATAGCAGAATTATCAAATCTGTTCCATTAGGACTGTAGTTTTTAATAGTCATGATAACATGCTAGCATGTGAGTCGATCTTGCACAGTGAATAAGGGAGCAGTGCCAGTATCTCCTTGGTCAGCTCTAGATGGCTCAACTGGGGAGATATGAGAACAGTGAGCTCCAGTGGCGCTATCGGTTAGCGCGCGGTACTTATACAGCAGTACTTGCATTGAGGCATGCCGAGGTTGTGAGTTCGAGCCTCACCTGGCGCAGCTTACTGGTTTTTCATAAACCATTTCACTAAAAGTAAAGATTAAACTCAGGGTAAAGACGGCCCTTGCTAGAGAGTTTTTACTTCTTTTCAGGATCTGCGTGTCCGACTCTTCCAGGTGCAAATATCACAATCCTATTCGATGCTCCTTATAAACATTCCATGATGTGCCGTCTTGCATAGCATGCAAACACCACATCAGTGCATTTAAAAATACATTTGTAGAATAATAAATATGATGAAAACATTGTTGTCACGGGATAACCATATACTGAGGAGCTGCAAACAGTGCTGTATCAGCTACTAACAATAACATGTAAATGAAAGACATATCAAAAGAAGAGCGTCATCATATTAATGTTTCTAGTCAACATAAGAGTTGCACCATAGCAGCTTATGGTGCTTTCTGCTCAGATTGTGCCTCCAATCCCACATTGATTTTTTTTATTCTTTGCAGTTTAAAAAAACAATTCGTGCTCAAAGTTACCTTTTTAAAACCATTCAACCTAATATATTTATTTCTCTAACTTGTGAATGTGGTCCATGTTCTCTTTTCCTCATCCCCATCACGATACTCCTTTTCCCGAAATCAGGTTCACTTCTTTATCCAGCCCACCCATCCAAGGTCACCAAATCTATGAAGCGATTCTGCTTTTTCTCACATTCTCTCTATGTACAAGATACCTTGTATCATTTGAATGGACAGCAGGAGAGTCGGATATTTATGGTTAGTGGGGGTGGGGTTTTGAAGATTAACCTCATTTGACTAAGAGCCGGGGCATCTGGGAGGAAAAGTATTTTAAGGGGGATGAAGTTCACATCTCCTTGGTGAAATTTCTAGATCCTTATTTCATCATTTCTGTGGATGCAGACTCAGTCGGAACAGAGGTCATAGTCCTCGCTCTGACTTTCAAAGGAACTTCAAATATGCATGGCTTATTTGGCTTTGCCCGGCAGGGCTTGCCCGGCGGGGTGAGAATGGCGTTTGTCAGGCGTTCGGAAGGGGTGAGGCGATAGTTTATGGGTCAATGGTTTTCATGAAGTCTTCTTGATACGATGAAAGCAGGAAAGGGAAGCTTGTCAATAAGCAAACTTAAGACAAGGTGTGACTCCTAGAAAGAATGACTTGGAAACAACATACAGAAACTCACATATAAAAAGGCCCTGATGAGGCTTGAACTCATGACCCCTGGTTTACAAGACCCGTGCTCTGCCACTGAGCTACAAGGCCAGCCTGCCTGCAGTATGTAAATCGCTTCATGTATTCTTACTGCGGTATGAAGATATCTATGATTTTGAGACTCTGTATGTAAATGCAGTTGCATTTGAATGTCTACATGCGTGCACAAATTGAAGAGCATGCTTAAGACACTTTTCTTGGAAGTAGGAAAAACTCCATTTTGATTTGAGAACATAAGAGTATTCACATTTATGACCATACTGATAGCTCTAGTTAGTATGTCCACAATCAGTGACAGATAGAGAACTCACTTATTAGATGTGATCTGTCTCTGTGGGGCAGACATATGTCAACAGTCATACACTTGAGATGGCTGAAACTTTAGGAGTAAGAGCTGCTTTCTTATCAGTCTATCTATCCAAACTGGTTAGAAGTAACCCTGGGCGTCCGAATCGGCTACGCCCACGGAGTAGGCGTAGTGTTGCCTTCTACGCATTTTGCGTAGACAGCGTAGCCGGCAACACTACGCCCACTCCGTGAGCGTAGCCGATTCGGCCGCCACCCGCCTCCCTCCCGCCCTCCCCTACATACATTATTTAAGCAACTAACCTTAATAAAACAATTTTTAAAGCACTTACCATGTCCGGGGCTCTTCCGGGGCTCCCTCTTGGAATAGCGTCCCTTCCTGGATACCAATGCGCATGCGCGGCCTCCCGCGCATGCGCATTTCTCGGGAGAAATGCGCATGCGCGGCCGCCCGCGCATGCGCATTGGTATCCAGGACGACGCTATTCCAAGAGGGAGCCCCGGACGAGCCCCGGACACGGTAAGTGCTTTAAAATTGTTTTATTAAGGGTAGTTGCTTAAATAATGTATGTAGGGGAGAGCGTGAGGGAGGTGCGTAGTGGGGCTACGCGGAGTGCGGGAGTGGGCGTAGCTTCTCGCCCACTCCGCGTAGCTCCGCGGAGCCCCACTACGCCCACTACGACCAGGGTTAGTTAGAAGGCCAGGAGTGAGGGAAAGGCAATCCTCTGGACACTTCATGAAAGATCTAATTTCAATTAAGCACAAAACCCCTTAATTTGACATAATTGCCAAAATGGAATAGTCAGTTGGGCCCTTCTAGTGGATTATGGCTGTGTCTTGAAAGAGAGTGTAATTGTACTACGAGACATGCCCACCTTCAAAAGAGTGTCTGATGGCGTTCCGACGAAGGTGGGATTCGAACCCACGCGTGCAGAGCACAATGGATTAGCAGTCCATCGCCTTAACCACTCGGCCACCTCGTCTGCCTTAGGTGACTATGTTTCATTTTTTAGGAAATTCTTACGATGTGCTAATTACAAATAATCATAAGTTTCTCCTAGACTGTGTCAGAACTGGCAAATATATGTGGTGTTCAATAGACAGAGCACATGATATAGCAGAATTATCAAATCTGTTCCATTAGGACTGTAGTTTTTAATAGTCATGATAACATGCTAGCATGTGAGTCGATCTTGCACAGTGAATAAGGGAGCAGTGCCAGTATCTCCTTGGTCAGCTCTAGATGGCTCAACTGGGGAGATATGAGAACAGTGAGCTCCAGTGGCGCTATCGGTTAGCGTGCGGTACTTATACAGCAGTACTTGCATTGAGGCATGCCGAGGTTGTGAGTTCGAGCCTCACCTGGCGCAGCATACTGGTTTTTCATAAACCATTTCACTAAAAGTAAAGATTAAACTCAGGCTAAAGACGGCCCTTGCTAGAGAGTTTTTACTTCTTTTCAGGATCTGCGTGTCCGACTCTTCCAGGTGCAAATATCACAATCCTATTCGATGCTCCTTATAAACATTCCATGATGTGCCGTCTTGCATAGCATGCAAACACCACATCAGTGCATTTAAAAATACATTTGTAGAATAATAAATATGATGAAAACATTGTTGTCACGGGATAACCATATACTGAGGAGCTGCAAACAGTGCTGTATCAGCTACTAACAATAACATGTAAATGAAAGACATATCAAAAGAAGAGCGTCATCATATTAATGTTTCTAGTCAACATAAGAGTTGCACCATAGCAGCTTATGGTGCTTTCTGCTCAGATTGTGCCTCCAATCCCACATTGATTTTTTTTATTCTTTGCAGTTTAAAAAAACAATTCATGCTCAAAGTTACCTTTTTAAAACCATTCAACCTAATATATTTATTTCTCTAACTTGTGAATGTGGTCCATGTTCTCTTTTCCTCATCCCCATCACGATACTCCTTTTCCCGAAATCAGGTTCACTTCTTTATCCAGCCCACCCATCCAAGGTCACCAAATCTATGAAGCGATTCTGCTTTTTCTCACATTCTCTCTATGTACAAGATACCTTGTATCATTTGAATGGACAGCAGGAGAGTCGGATATTTATGGTTAGTGGGGGTGGGGTTTTGAAGATTAACCTCATTTGACTAAGAGCCGGGGCATCTGGGAGGAAAAGTATTTTAAGGGGGATGAAGTTCACATCTCCTTGGTGAAATTTCTAGATCCTTATTTCATCCTTTCTGTGGATGCAGACTCAGTCGGAACAGAGGTCATAGTCCTCGCTCTGACTTTCAAAGGAACTTCAAATATGCATGGCTTATTTGGCTTTGCCCGGCAGGGCTTGCCCGGCGGGGTGAGAATGGCGTTTGTCAGGCGTTCGTCAGGCGATCCGAAGGGGTGAGGCGATAGTTTATGGGTCAATGGTTTTCATGAAGTCTTCTTGATACGATGAAAGCAGGAAAGGGAAGCTTGTCAATAAGCAAACTTAAGACAAGGTGTGACTCCTAGAAAGAATGACTTGGAAACAACATACAGAAACTCACATATAAAAAGGCCCTGATGAGGCTTGAACTCATGACCCCTGGTTTACAAGACCCGTGCTCTGCCACTGAGCTACAAGGCCAGCCTGGCTGCAGTATGTAAATCGCTTCATGTATTCTTACTGCGGTATGAAGATATCTATGATTTTGAGACTCTGTATGGAAATGCAGTTGCATTTGAATGTCTACATGCGTGCACAAATTGAAGAGCATGCTTAAGACACTTTTCTTGGAAGTAGGAAAAACTCCATTTTGATTTGAGAACATAAGAGTATTCACATTTATGACCATACTGATAGCTCTAGTTAGTATGTCCACAATCAGTGACAGATAGAGAACTCACTTATTAGATGTGATCTGTCTCTGTGGGGCAGACATATGTCAACAGTCATACACTTGAGATGGCTGAAACTTTAGGAGTAAGAGCTGCTTTCTTATCAGTCTATCTATCCAAACTGGTTAGAAGTAACCCTGGGCGTCCGAATCGGCTACGCCCACGGAGTAGGCGTAGTGTTGCCTTCTACGCATTTTGCGTAGACAGCGTAGCCGGCAACACTACGCCCACTCCGTGAGCGTAGCCGATTCGGCCGCCACCCGCCTCCCTCCCGCCCTCCCCTACATACATTATTTAAGCAACTAACCTTAATAAAACAATTTTTAAAGCACTTACCATGTCCGGGGCTCTTCCGGGGCTCCCTCTTGGAATAGCGTCCCTTCCTGGATACCAATGCGCATGCGCGGCCTCCCGTGCATGCGCATTTCTCGGGAGAAATGCGCATGCGCGGCCGCCCGCGCATGCGCATTGGTATCCAGGACGACGCTATTCCAAGAGGGAGCCCCGGACGAGCCCCGGACACGGTAAGTGCTTTAAAATTGTTTTATTAAGGGTAGTTGCTTAAATAATGTATGTAGGGGAGAGCGTGAGGGAGGTGCGTAGTGGGGCTACGCGGAGTGCGGGAGTGGGCGTAGCTTCTCGCCCACTCCGCGTAGCTCCGCGGAGCCCCACTACGCCCACTACGACCAGGGTTAGTTAGAAGGCCAGGAGTGAGGGAAAGGCAATCCTCTGGACACTTCATGAAAGATCTAATTTCAATTAAGCACAAAACCCCTTAATTTGACATAATTGCCAAAATGGAATAGTCAGTTGGGCCCTTCTAGTGGATTATGGCTGTGTCTTGAAAGAGAGTGTAATTGTACTACGAGACATGCCCACCTTCAAAAGAGTGTCTGATGGCGTTCCGACGAAGGTGGGATTCGAACCCACGCGTGCAGAGCACAATGGATTAGCAGTCCATCGCCTTAACCACTCGGCCACCTCGTCAGCCTTAGGTGACTATGTTTCATTTTTTAGGAAATTCTTACGATGTGCTAATTACAAATAATCATAAGTTTCTCCTAGACTGTGTCAGAACTGGCAAATATATGTGGTGTTCAATAGACAGAGCACATGATATAGCAGAATTATCAAATCTGTTCCATTAGGACTGTAGTTTTTAATAGTCATGATAACATGCTAGCATGTGAGTCGATCTTGCACAGTGAATAAGGGAGCAGTGCCAGTATCTCCTTGGTCAGCTCTAGATGGCTCAACTGGGGAGATATGAGAACAGTGAGCTCCAGTGGCGCTATCGGTTAGCGTGCGGTACTTATACAGCAGTACTTGCATTGAGGCATGCCGAGGTTGTGAGTTCGAGCCTCACCTGGCGCAGCTTACTGGTTTTTCATAAACCATTTCACTAAAAGTAAAGATTAAACTCAGGGTAAAGACGGCCCTTGCTAGAGAGTTTATACTTCTTTTCAGGATCTGCGTGTCCGACTCTTCCAGGTGCAAATATCACAATCCTATTCGATGCTCCTTATAAACATTCCATGATGTGCCGTCTTGCATAGCATGCAAACACCACATCAGTGCATTTAAAAATACATTTGTAGAATAATAAATATGATGAAAACATTGTTGTCACGGGATAACCATATACTGAGGAGCTGCAAACAGTGCTGTATCAGCTACTAACAATAACATGTAAATGAAAGACATATCAAAAGAAGAGCGTCATCATATTAATGTTTCTAGTCAACATAAGAGTTGCACCATAGCAGCTTATGGTGCTTTCTGCTCAGATTGTGCCTCCAATCCCACATTGATTTTTTTTATTCTTTGCAGTTTAAAAAAACAATTCGTGCTCAAAGTTACCTTTTTAAAACCATTCAACCTAATATATTTATTTCTCTAACTTGTGAATGTGGTCCATGTTCTCTTTTCCTCATCCCCATCACGATACTCCTTTTCCCGAAATCAGGTTCACTTCTTTATCCAGCCCACCCATCCAAGGTCACCAAATCTATGAAGCGATTCTGCTTTTTCTCACATTCTCTCTATGTACAAGATACCTTGTATCATTTGAATGGACAGCAGGAGAGTCGGATATTTATGGTTAGTGGGGGTGGGGTTTTGAAGATTAACCTCATTTGACTAAGAGCCGGGGCATCTGGGAGGAAAAGTATTTTAAGGGGGATGAAGTTCACATCTCCTTGGTGAAATTTCTAGATCCTTATTTCATCATTTCTGTGGATGCAGACTCAGTCGGAACAGAGGTCATAGTCCTCGCTCTGACTTTCAAAGGAACTTCAAATATGCATGGCTTATTTGGCTTTGCCCGGCAGGGCTTCCCGGCGGGGTGAGAATGGCGTTTGTCAGGCGTTCGGAAGGGGTGAGGCGATAGTTTATGGGTCAATGGTTTTCATGAAGTCTTCTTGATACGATGAAAGCAGGAAAGGGAAGCTTGTCAATAAGCAAACTTAAGACAAGGTGTGACTCCTAGAAAGAATGACTTGGAAACAACATACAGAAACTCACATATAAAAAGGCCCTGATGAGGCTTGAACTCATGACCCCTGGTTTACAAGACCCGTGCTCTGCCACTGAGCTACAAGGCCAGCCTGCCTGCAGTATGTAAATCGCTTCATGTATTCTTACTGCGGTATGAAGATATCTATGATTTTGAGACTCTGTATGTAAATGCAGTTGCATTTGAATGTCTACATGCGTGCACAAATTGAAGAGCATGCTTAAGACACTTTTCTTGGAAGTAGGAAAAACTCCATTTTGATTTGAGAACATAAGAGTATTCACATTTATGACCATACTGATAGCTCTAGTTAGTATGTCCACAATCAGTGACAGATAGAGAACTCACTTATTAGATGTGATCTGTCTCTGTGGGGCAGACATATGTCAACAGTCATACACTTGAGATGGCTGAAACTTTAGGAGTAAGAGCTGCTTTCTTATCAGTCTATCTATCCAAACTGGTTAGAAGTAACCCTGGGCGTCCGAATCGGCTACGCCCACGGAGTAGGCGTAGTGTTGCCTTCTACGCATTTTGCGTAGACAGCGTAGCCGGCAACACTACGCCCACTCCGTGAGCGTAGCCGATTCGGCCGCCACCCGCCTCCCTCCCGCCCTCCCCTACATACATTATTTAAGCAACTAACCTTAATAAAACAATTTTTAAAGCACTTACCATGTCCGGGGCTCTTCCGGGGCTCCCTCTTGGAATAGCGTCCCTTCCTGGATACCAATGCGCATGCGCGGCCTCCCGCGCATGCGCATTTCTCGGGAGAAATGCGCATGCGCGGCCGCCCGCGCATGCGCATTGGTATCCAGGACGACGCTATTCCAAGAGGGAGCCCCGGACGAGCCCCGGACACGGTAAGTGCTTTAAAATTGTTTTATTAAGGGTAGTTGCTTAAATAATGTATGTAGGGGAGAGCGTGAGGGAGGTGCGTAGTGGGGCTACGCGGAGTGCGGGAGTGGGCGTAGCTTCTCGCCCACTCCGCGTAGCTCCGCGGAGCCCCACTACGCCCACTACGACCAGGGTTAGTTAGAAGGCCAGGAGTGAGGGAAAGGCAATCCTCTGGACACTTCATGAAAGATCTAATTTCAATTAAGCACAAAACCCCTTAATTTGACATAATTGCCAAAATGGAATAGTCAGTTGGGCCCTTCTAGTGGATTATGGCTGTGTCTTGAAAGAGAGTGTAATTGTACTACGAGACATGCCCACCTTCAAAAGAGTGTCTGATGGCGTTCCGACGAAGGTGGGATTCGAACCCACGCGTGCAGAGCACAATGGATTAGCAGTCCATCGCCTTAACCACTCGGCCACCTCGTCTGCCTTAGGTGACTATGTTTCATTTTTTAGGAAATTCTTACGATGTGCTAATTACAAATAATCATAAGTTTCTCCTAGACTGTGTCAGAACTGGCAAATATATGTGGTGTTCAATAGACAGAGCACATGATATAGCAGAATTATCAAATCTGTTCCATTAGGACTGTAGTTTTTAATAGTCATGATAACATGCTAGCATGTGAGTCGATCTTGCACAGTGAATAAGGGAGCAGTGCCAGTATCTCCTTGGTCAGCTCTAGATGGCTCAACTGGGGAGATATGAGAACAGTGAGCTCCAGTGGCGCTATCGGTTAGCGTGCGGTACTTATACAGCAGTACTTGCATTGAGGCATGCCGAGGTTGTGAGTTCGAGCCTCACCTGGCGCAGCATACTGGTTTTTCATAAACCATTTCACTAAAAGTAAAGATTAAACTCAGGCTAAAGACGGCCCTTGCTAGAGAGTTTTTACTTCTTTTCAGGATCTGCGTGTCCGACTCTTCCAGGTGCAAATATCACAATCCTATTCGATGCTCCTTATAAACATTCCATGATGTGCCGTCTTGCATAGCATGCAAACACCACATCAGTGCATTTAAAAATACATTTGTAGAATAATAAATATGATGAAAACATTGTTGTCACGGGATAACCATATACTGAGGAGCTGCAAACAGTGCTGTATCAGCTACTAACAATAACATGTAAATGAAAGACATATCAAAAGAAGAGCGTCATCATATTAATGTTTCTAGTCAACATAAGAGTTGCACCATAGCAGCTTATGGTGCTTTCTGCTCAGATTGTGCCTCCAATCCCACATTGATTTTTTTTATTCTTTGCAGTTTAAAAAAACAATTCATGCTCAAAGTTACCTTTTTAAAACCATTCAACCTAATATATTTATTTCTCTAACTTGTGAATGTGGTCCATGTTCTCTTTTCCTCATCCCCATCACGATACTCCTTTTCCCGAAATCAGGTTCACTTCTTTATCCAGCCCACCCATCCAAGGTCACCAAATCTATGAAGCGATTCTGCTTTTTCTCACATTCTCTCTATGTACAAGATACCTTGTATCATTTGAATGGACAGCAGGAGAGTCGGATATTTATGGTTAGTGGGGGTGGGGTTTTGAAGATTAACCTCATTTGACTAAGAGCCGGGGCATCTGGGAGGAAAAGTATTTTAAGGGGGATGAAGTTCACATCTCCTTGGTGAAATTTCTAGATCCTTATTTCATCCTTTCTGTGGATGCAGACTCAGTCGGAACAGAGGTCATAGTCCTCGCTCTGACTTTCAAAGGAACTTCAAATATGCATGGCTTATTTGGCTTTGCCCGGCAGGGCTTGCCCGGCGGGGTGAGAATGGCGTTTGTCAGGCGTTCGTCAGGCGATCCGAAGGGGTGAGGCGATAGTTTATGGGTCAATGGTTTTCATGAAGTCTTCTTGATACGATGAAAGCAGGAAAGGGAAGCTTGTCAATAAGCAAACTTAAGACAAGGTGTGACTCCTAGAAAGAATGACTTGGAAACAACATACAGAAACTCACATATAAAAAGGCCCTGATGAGGCTTGAACTCATGACCCCTGGTTTACAAGACCCGTGCTCTGCCACTGAGCTACAAGGCCAGCCTGGCTGCAGTATGTAAATCGCTTCATGTATTCTTACTGCGGTATGAAGATATCTATGATTTTGAGACTCTGTATGGAAATGCAGTTGCATTTGAATGTCTACATGCGTGCACAAATTGAAGAGCATGCTTAAGACACTTTTCTTGGAAGTAGGAAAAACTCCATTTTGATTTGAGAACATAAGAGTATTCACATTTATGACCATACTGATAGCTCTAGTTAGTATGTCCACAATCAGTGACAGATAGAGAACTCACTTATTAGATGTGATCTGTCTCTGTGGGGCAGACATATGTCAACAGTCATACACTTGAGATGGCTGAAACTTTAGGAGTAAGAGCTGCTTTCTTATCAGTCTATCTATCCAAACTGGTTAGAAGTAACCCTGGGCGTCCGAATCGGCTACGCCCACGGAGTAGGCGTAGTGTTGCCTTCTACGCATTTTGCGTAGACAGCGTAGCCGGCAACACTACGCCCACTCCGTGAGCGTAGCCGATTCGGCCGCCACCCGCCTCCCTCCCGCCCTCCCCTACATACATTATTTAAGCAACTAACCTTAATAAAACAATTTTTAAAGCACTTACCATGTCCGGGGCTCTTCCGGGGCTCCCTCTTGGAATAGCGTCCCTTCCTGGATACCAATGCGCATGCGCGGCCTCCCGTGCATGCGCATTTCTCGGGAGAAATGCGCATGCGCGGCCGCCCGCGCATGCGCATTGGTATCCAGGACGACGCTATTCCAAGAGGGAGCCCCGGACGAGCCCCGGACACGGTAAGTGCTTTAAAATTGTTTTATTAAGGGTAGTTGCTTAAATAATGTATGTAGGGGAGAGCGTGAGGGAGGTGCGTAGTGGGGCTACGCGGAGTGCGGGAGTGGGCGTAGCTTCTCGCCCACTCCGCGTAGCTCCGCGGAGCCCCACTACGCCCACTACGACCAGGGTTAGTTAGAAGGCCAGGAGTGAGGGAAAGGCAATCCTCTGGACACTTCATGAAAGATCTAATTTCAATTAAGCACAAAACCCCTTAATTTGACATAATTGCCAAAATGGAATAGTCAGTTGGGCCCTTCTAGTGGATTATGGCTGTGTCTTGAAAGAGAGTGTAATTGTACTACGAGACATGCCCACCTTCAAAAGAGTGTCTGATGGCGTTCCGACGAAGGTGGGATTCGAACCCACGCGTGCAGAGCACAATGGATTAGCAGTCCATCGCCTTAACCACTCGGCCACCTCGTCAGCCTTAGGTGACTATGTTTCATTTTTTAGGAAATTCTTACGATGTGCTAATTACAAATAATCATAAGTTTCTCCTAGACTGTGTCAGAACTGGCAAATATATGTGGTGTTCAATAGACAGAGCACATGATATAGCAGAATTATCAAATCTGTTCCATTAGGACTGTAGTTTTTAATAGTCATGATAACATGCTAGCATGTGAGTCGATCTTGCACAGTGAATAAGGGAGCAGTGCCAGTATCTCCTTGGTCAGCTCTAGATGGCTCAACTGGGGAGATATGAGAACAGTGAGCTCCAGTGGCGCTATCGGTTAGCGTGCGGTACTTATACAGCAGTACTTGCATTGAGGCATGCCGAGGTTGTGAGTTCGAGCCTCACCTGGCGCAGCATACTGGTTTTTCATAAACCATTACACTAAAAGTAAAGATTAAACTCAGGCTGAAGACGGCCCTTGCTAGAGAGTTTTTACTTCTTTTCAGGATCTGCGTGTCCGACTCTTCCAGGTGCAAATATCACAATCCTATTCGATGCTCCTTATAAACATTCCATGATGTGCCGTCTTGCATAGCATGCAAACACCACATCAGTGCATTTAAAAATACATTTGTAGAATAATAAATATGATGAAAACATTGTTGTCACGGGATAACCATATACTGAGGAGCTGCAAACAGTGCTGTATCAGCTACTAACAATAACATGTAAATGAAAGACATATCAAAAGAAGAGCGTCATCATATTAATGTTTCTAGTCAACATAAGAGTTGCACCATAGCAGCTTATGGTGCTTTCTGCTCAGATTGTGCCTCCAATCCCACATTGATTTTTTTTTATTCTTTGCAGTTTAAAAAAACAATTCATGCTCAAAGTTACCTTTTTAAAACCATTCAACCTAATATATTTATTTCTCTAACTTGTGAATGTGGTCCATGTTCTCTTTTCCTCATCCCCATCACGATACTCCTTTTCCCGAAATCAGGTTCACTTCTTTATCCAGCCCACCCATCCAAGGTCACCAAATCTATGAAGCGATTCTGCTTTTTCTCACATTCTCTCTATGTACAAGATACCTTGTATCATTTGAATGGACAGCAGGAGAGTCGGATATTTATGGTTAGTGGGGGTGGGGTTTTGAAGATTAACCTCATTTGACTAAGAGCCGGGGCATCTGGGAGGAAAAGTATTTTAAGGGGGATGAAGTTCACATCTCCTTGGTGAAATTTCTAGATCCTTATTTCATCCTTTCTGTGGATGCAGACTCAGTCGGAACAGAGGTCATAGTCCTCGCTCTGACTTTCAAAGGAACTTCAAATATGCATGGCTTATTTGGCTTTGCCCGGCAGGGCTTGCCCGGCGGGGTGAGAATGGCGTTTGTCAGGCGTTCGTCAGGCGATCGGAAGGGGTGAGGCGATAGTTTATGGGTCAATGGTTTTCATGAAGTCTTCTTGATACGATGAAAGCAGGAAAGGGAAGCTTGTCAATAAGCAAACTTAAGACAAGGTGTGACTCCTAGAAAGAATGACTTGGAAACAACATACAGAAACTCACATATAAAAAGGCCCTGATGAGGCTTGAACTCATGACCCCTGGTTTACAAGACCCGTGCTCTGCCACTGAGCTACAAGGCCAGCCTGCCTGCAGTATGTAAATCGCTTCATGTATTCTTACTGCGGTATGAAGATATCTATGATTTTGAGACTCTGTATGGAAATGCAGTTGCATTTGAATGTCTACATGCGTGCACAAATTGAAGAGCATGCTTAAGACACTTTTCTTGGAAGTAGGAAAAACTCCATTTTGATTTGAGAACATAAGAGTATTCACATTTATGACCATACTGATAGCTCTAGTTAGTATGTCCACAATCAGTGACAGATAGAGAACTCACTTATTAGATGTGATCTGTCTCTGTGGGGCAGACATATGTCAACAGTCATACACTTGAGATGGCTGAAACTTTAGGAGTAAGAGCTGCTTTCTTATCAGTCTATCTATCCAAACTGGTTAGAAGTAACCCTGGGCGTCCGAATCGGCTACGCCCACGGAGTAGGCGTAGTGTTGCCTTCTACGCATTTTGCGTAGACAGCGTAGCCGGCAACACTACGCCCACTCCGTGAGCGTAGCCGATTCGGCCGCCACCCGCCTCCCTCCCGCCCTCCCCTACATACATTATTTAAGCAACTAACCTTAATAAAACAATTTTTAAAGCACTTACCATGTCCGGGGCTCTTCCGGGGCTCCCTCTTGGAATAGCGTCCCTTCCTGGATACCAATGCGCATGCGCGGCCTCCCGCGCATGCGCATTTCTCGGGAGAAATGCGCATGCGCGGCCGCCCGCGCATGCGCATTGGTATCCAGGACGACGCTATTCCAAGAGGGAGCCCCGGACGAGCCCCGGACACGGTAAGTGCTTTAAAATTGTTTTATTAAGGGTAGTTGCTTAAATAATGTATGTAGGGGAGAGCGGGAGGGAGGTGCGTAGTGGGGCTACGCGGAGTGCGGGAGTGGGCGTAGCTTCTCGCCCACTCCGCGTAGCTCCGCGGAGCCCCACTACGCCCACTACGACCAGGGTTAGTTAGAAGGCCAGGAGTGAGGGAAAGGCAATCCTCTGGACACTTCATGAAAGATCTAATTTCAATTAAGCACAAAACCCCTTAATTTGACATAATTGCCAAAATGGAATAGTCAGTTGGGCCCTTCTAGTGGATTATGGCTGTGTCTTGAAAGAGAGTGTAATTGTACTACGAGACATGCCCACCTTCAAAAGAGTGTCTGATGGCGTTCCGACGAAGGTGGGATTCGAACCCACGCGTGCAGAGCACAATGGATTAGCAGTCCATCGCCTTAACCACTCGGCCACCTCGTCTGCCTTAGGTGACTATGTTTCATTTTTTAGGAAATTCTTACGATGTGCTAATTACAAATAATCATAAGTTTCTCCTAGACTGTGTCAGAACTGGCAAATATATGTGGTGTTCAATAGACAGAGCACATGATATAGCAGAATTATCAAATCTGTTCCATTAGGACTGTAGTTTTTAATAGTCATGATAACATGCTAGCATGTGAGTCGATCTTGCACAGTGAATAAGGGAGCAGTGCCAGTATCTCCTTGGTCAGCTCTAGATGGCTCAACTGGGGAGATATGAGAACAGTGAGCTCCAGTGGCGCTATCGGTTAGCGCACGGTACTTATACAGCAGTACTTGCATTGAGGCATGCCGAGGTTGTGAGTTCGAGCCTCACCTGGTGCAGCTTACTGGTTTTTCATAAACCATTTCACTAAAAGTAAAGATTAAACTCAGGGTAAAGACGGCCCTTGCTAGAGAGTTTTTACTTCTTTTCAGGATCTGCGTGTCCGACTCTTCCAGGTGCAAATATCACAATCCTATTCGATGCTCCTTATAAACATTCCATGATGTGCCGTCTTGCATAGCATGCAAACACCACATCAGTGCATTTAAAAATACATTTGTAGAATAATAAATATGATGAAAACATTGTTGTCACGGGATAACCATATACTGAGGAGCTGCAAACAGTGCTGTATCAGCTACTAACAATAACATGTAAATGAAAGACATATCAAAAGAAGAGCGTCATCATATTAATGTTTCTAGTCAACATAAGAGTTGCACCATAGCAGCTTATGGTGCTTTCTGCTCAGATTGTGCCTCCAATCCCACATTGATTTTTTTTATTCTTTGCAGTTTAAAAAAACAATTCATGCTCAAAGTTACCTTTTTAAAACCATTCAACCTAATATATTTATTTCTCTAACTTGTGAATGTGGTCCATGTTCTCTTTTCCTCATCCCCATCACGATACTCCTTTTCCCCAAATCAGGTTCACTTCTTTATCCAGCCCACCCATCCAAGGTCACCAAATCTATGAAGCGATTCTGCTTTTTCTCACATTCTCTCTATGTACAAGATACCTTGTATCATTTGAATGGACAGCAGGAGAGTCGGATATTTATGGTTAGTGGGGGTGGGGTTTTGAAGATTAACCTCATTTGACTAAGAGCCGGGGCATCTGGGAGGAAAAGTATTTTAAGGGGGATGAAGTTCACATCTCCTTGGTGAAATTTCTAGATCCTTATTTCATCCTTTCTGTGGATGCAGACTCAGTCGGAACAGAGGTCATAGTCCTCGCTCTGACTTTCAAAGGAACTTCAAATATGCATGGCTTATTTGGCTTTGCCCGGCAGGGCTTGCCCGGCGGGGTGAGAATGGCGTTTGTCAGGCGTTCGTCAGGCGATCCGAAGGGGTGAGGCGATAGTTTATGGGTCAATGGTTTTCATGAAGTCTTCTTGATACGATGAAAGCAGGAAAGGGAAGCTTGTCAATAAGCAAACTTAAGACAAGGTGTGACTCCTAGAAAGAATGACTTGGAAACAACATACAGAAACTCACATATAAAAAGGCCCTGATGAGGCTTGAACTCATGACCCCTGGTTTACAAGACCCGTGCTCTGCCACTGAGCTACAAGGCCAGCCTGGCTGCAGTATGTAAATCGCTTCATGTATTCTTACTGCGGTATGAAGATATCTATGATTTTGAGACTCTGTATGGAAATGCAGTTGCATTTGAATGTCTACATGCGTGCACAAATTGAAGAGCATGCTTAAGACACTTTTCTTGGAAGTAGGAAAAACTCCATTTTGATTTGAGAACATAAGAGTATTCACATTTATGACCATACTGATAGCTCTAGTTAGTATGTCCACAATCAGTGACAGATAGAGAACTCACTTATTAGATGTGATCTGTCTCTGTGGGGCAGACATATGTCAACAGTCATACACTTGAGATGGCTGAAACTTTAGGAGTAAGAGCTGCTTTCTTATCAGTCTATCTATCCAAACTGGTTAGAAGTAACCCTGGGCGTCCGAATCGGCTACGCCCACGGAGTAGGCGTAGTGTTGCCTTCTACGCATTTTGCGTAGACAGCGTAGCCGGCAACACTACGCCCACTCCGTGAGCGTAGCCGATTCGGCCGCCACCCGCCTCCCTCCCGCCCTCCCCTACATACATTATTTAAGCAACTAACCTTAATAAAACAATTTTTAAAGCACTTACCATGTCCGGGGCTCTTCCGGGGCTCCCTCTTGGAATAGCGTCCCTTCCTGGATACCAATGCGCATGCGCGGCCTCCCGCGCATGCGCATTTCTCGGGAGAAATGCGCATGCGCGGCCGCCCGCGCATGCGCATTGGTATCCAGGACGACGCTATTCCAAGAGGGAGCCCCGGACGAGCCCCGGACACGGTAAGTGCTTTAAAATTGTTTTATTAAGGGTAGTTGCTTAAATAATGTATGTAGGGGAGAGCGGGAGGGAGGTGCGTAGTGGGGCTACGCGGAGTGCGGGAGTGGGCGTAGCTTCTCGCCCACTCCGCGTAGCTCCGCGGAGCCCCACTACGCCCACTACGACCAGGGTTAGTTAGAAGGCCAGGAGTGAGGGAAAGGCAATCCTCTGGACACTTCATGAAAGATCTAATTTCAATTAAGCACAAAACCCCTTAATTTGACATAATTGCCAAAATGGAATAGTCAGTTGGGCCCTTCTAGTGGATTATGGCTGTGTCTTGAAAGAGAGTGTAATTGTACTACGAGACATGCCCACCTTCAAAAGAGTGTCTGATGGCGTTCCGACGAAGGTGGGATTCGAACCCACGCGTGCAGAGCACAATGGATTAGCAGTCCATCGCCTTAACCACTCGGCCACCTCGTCTGCCTTAGGTGACTATGTTTCATTTTTTAGGAAATTCTTACGATGTGCTAATTACAAATAATCATAAGTTTCTCCTAGACTGTGTCAGAACTGGCAAATATATGTGGTGTTCAATAGACAGAGCACATGATATAGCAGAATTATCAAATCTGTTCCATTAGGACTGTAGTTTTTAATAGTCATGATAACATGCTAGCATGTGAGTCGATCTTGCACAGTGAATAAGGGAGCAGTGCCAGTATCTCCTTGGTCAGCTCTAGATGGCTCAACTGGGGAGATATGAGAACAGTGAGCTCCAGTGGCGCTATCGGTTAGCGCGCGGTACTTATACAGCAGTACTTGCATTGAGGCATGCCGAGGTTGTGAGTTCGAGCCTCACCTGGCGCAGCTTACTGGTTTTTCATAAACCATTTCACTAAAAGTAAAGATTAAACTCAGGGTAAAGACGGCCCTTGCTAGAGAGTTTTTACTTCTTTTCAGGATCTGCGTGTCCGACTCTTCCAGGTGCAAATATCACAATCCTATTCGATGCTCCTTATAAACATTCCATGATGTGCCGTCTTGCATAGCATGCAAACACCACATCAGTGCATTTAAAAATACATTTGTAGAATAATAAATATGATGAAAACATTGTTGTCACGGGATAACCATATACTGAGGAGCTGCAAACAGTGCTGTATCAGCTACTAACAATAACATGTAAATGAAAGACATATCAAAAGAAGAGCGTCATCATATTAATGTTTCTAGTCAACATAAGAGTTGCACCATAGCAGCTTATGGTGCTTTCTGCTCAGATTGTGCCTCCAATCCCACATTGATTTTTTTTATTCTTTGCAGTTTAAAAAAACAATTCGTGCTCAAAGTTACCTTTTTAAAACCATTCAACCTAATATATTTATTTCTCTAACTTGTGAATGTGGTCCATGTTCTCTTTTCCTCATCCCCATCACGATACTCCTTTTCCCGAAATCAGGTTCACTTCTTTATCCAGCCCACCCATCCAAGGTCACCAAATCTATGAAGCGATTCTGCTTTTTCTCACATTCTCTCTATGTACAAGATACCTTGTATCATTTGAATGGACAGCAGGAGAGTCGGATATTTATGGTTAGTGGGGGTGGGGTTTTGAAGATTAACCTCATTTGACTAAGAGCCGGGGCATCTGGGAGGAAAAGTATTTTAAGGGGGATGAAGTTCACATCTCCTTGGTGAAATTTCTAGATCCTTATTTCATCATTTCTGTGGATGCAGACTCAGTCGGAACAGAGGTCATAGTCCTCGCTCTGACTTTCAAAGGAACTTCAAATATGCATGGCTTATTTGGCTTTGCCCGGCAGGGCTTGCCCGGCGGGGTGAGAATGGCGTTTGTCAGGCGTTCGGAAGGGGTGAGGCGATAGTTTATGGGTCAATGGTTTTCATGAAGTCTTCTTGATACGATGAAAGCAGGAAAGGGAAGCTTGTCAATAAGCAAACTTAAGACAAGGTGTGACTCCTAGAAAGAATGACTTGGAAACAACATACAGAAACTCACATATAAAAAGGCCCTGATGAGGCTTGAACTCATGACCCCTGGTTTACAAGACCCGTGCTCTGCCACTGAGCTACAAGGCCAGCCTGCCTGCAGTATGTAAATCGCTTCATGTATTCTTACTGCGGTATGAAGATATCTATGATTTTGAGACTCTGTATGTAAATGCAGTTGCATTTGAATGTCTACATGCGTGCACAAATTGAAGAGCATGCTTAAGACACTTTTCTTGGAAGTAGGAAAAACTCCATTTTGATTTGAGAACATAAGAGTATTCACATTTATGACCATACTGATAGCTCTAGTTAGTATGTCCACAATCAGTGACAGATAGAGAACTCACTTATTAGATGTGATCTGTCTCTGTGGGGCAGACATATGTCAACAGTCATACACTTGAGATGGCTGAAACTTTAGGAGTAAGAGCTGCTTTCTTATCAGTCTATCTATCCAAACTGGTTAGAAGTAACCCTGGGCGTCCGAATCGGCTACGCCCACGGAGTAGGCGTAGTGTTGCCTTCTACGCATTTTGCGTAGACAGCGTAGCCGGCAACACTACGCCCACTCCGTGAGCGTAGCCGATTCGGCCGCCACCCGCCTCCCTCCCGCCCTCCCCTACATACATTATTTAAGCAACTAACCTTAATAAAACAATTTTTAAAGCACTTACCATGTCCGGGGCTCTTCCGGGGCTCCCTCTTGGAATAGCGTCCCTTCCTGGATACCAATGCGCATGCGCGGCCTCCCGTGCATGCGCATTTCTCGGGAGAAATGCGCATGCGCGGCCGCCCGCGCATGCGCATTGGTATCCAGGACGACGCTATTCCAAGAGGGAGCCCCGGACGAGCCCCGGACACGGTAAGTGCTTTAAAATTGTTTTATTAAGGGTAGTTGCTTAAATAATGTATGTAGGGGAGAGCGTGAGGGAGGTGCGTAGTGGGGCTACGCGGAGTGCGGGAGTGGGCGTAGCTTCTCGCCCACTCCGCGTAGCTCCGCGGAGCCCCACTACGCCCACTACGACCAGGGTTAGTTAGAAGGCCAGGAGTGAGGGAAAGGCAATCCTCTGGACACTTCATGAAAGATCTAATTTCAATTAAGCACAAAACCCCTTAATTTGACATAATTGCCAAAATGGAATAGTCAGTTGGGCCCTTCTAGTGGATTATGGCTGTGTCTTGAAAGAGAGTGTAATTGTACTACGAGACATGCCCACCTTCAAAAGAGTGTCTGATGGCGTTCCGACGAAGGTGGGATTCGAACCCACGCGTGCAGAGCACAATGGATTAGCAGTCCATCGCCTTAACCACTCGGCCACCTCGTCAGCCTTAGGTGACTATGTTTCATTTTTTAGGAAATTCTTACGATGTGCTAATTACAAATAATCATAAGTTTCTCCTAGACTGTGTCAGAACTGGCAAATATATGTGGTGTTCAATAGACAGAGCACATGATATAGCAGAATTATCAAATCTGTTCCATTAGGACTGTAGTTTTTAATAGTCATGATAACATGCTAGCATGTGAGTCGATCTTGCACAGTGAATAAGGGAGCAGTGCCAGTATCTCCTTGGTCAGCTCTAGATGGCTCAACTGGGGAGATATGAGAACAGTGAGCTCCAGTGGCGCTATCGGTTAGCGTGCGGTACTTATACAGCAGTACTTGCATTGAGGCATGCCGAGGTTGTGAGTTCGAGCCTCACCTGGCGCAGCATACTGGTTTTTCATAAACCATTTCACTAAAAGTAAAGATTAAACTCAGGCTGAAGACGGCCCTTGCTAGAGAGTTTTTACTTCTTTTCAGGATCTGCGTGTCCGACTCTTCCAGGTGCAAATATCACAATCCTATTCGATGCTCCTTATAAACATTCCATGATGTGCCGTCTTGCATAGCATGCAAACACCACATCAGTGCATTTAAAAATACATTTGTAGAATAATAAATATGATGAAAACATTGTTGTCACGGGATAACCATATACTGAGGAGCTGCAAACAGTGCTGTATCAGCTACTAACAATAACATGTAAATGAAAGACATATCAAAAGAAGAGCGTCATCATATTAATGTTTCTAGTCAACATAAGAGTTGCACCATAGCAGCTTATGGTGCTTTCTGCTCAGATTGTGCCTCCAATCCCACATTGATTTTTTTTTATTCTTTGCAGTTTAAAAAAACAATTCATGCTCAAAGTTACCTTTTTAAAACCATTCAACCTAATATATTTATTTCTCTAACTTGTGAATGTGGTCCATGTTCTCTTTTCCTCATCCCCATCACGATACTCCTTTTCCCAAAATCAGGGTCACTTCTTTATCCAGCCCACCCATCCAAGGTCACCAAATCTATGAAGCGATTCTGCTTTTTCTCACATTCTCTCTATGTACAAGATACCTTGTATCATTTGAATGGACAGCAGGAGAGTCGGATATTTATGGTTAGTGGGGGTGGGGTTTTGAAGATTAACCTCATTTGACTAAGAGCCGGGGCATCTGGGAGGAAAAGTATTTTAAGGGGGATGAAGTTCACATCTCCTTGGTGAAATTTCTAGATCCTTATTTCATCCTTTCTGTGGATGCAGACTCAGTCGGAACAGAGGTCATAGTCCTCGCTCTGACTTTCAAAGGAACTTCAAATATGCATGGCTTATTTGGCTTTGCCCGGCAGGGCTTGCCCGGCGGGGTGAGAATGGCGTTTGTCAGGCGATCGGAATGGGTGAGGCGATAGTTTATGGTTCAATGGTTTTCATGAAGTCTTCTTGATACGATGAAAGCAGGAAAGGGAAGCTTGTCAATAAGCAAACTTAAGACAAGGTGTGACTCCTAGAAAGAATGACTTGGAAACAACATACAGAAACTCACATACAAAAAGGCCCTGATGAGGCTTGAACTCATGACCCCTGGTTTACAAGACCCGTGCTCTGCCACTGAGCTACAAGGCCAGCCTGCCTGCAGTATGTAAATCGCTTCATGTATTCTTACTGCGGTATGAAGATATCTATGATTTTGAGACTCTGTATGGAAATGCAGTTGCATTTGAATGTCTACATGCGTGCACAAATTGAAGAGCATGCTTAAGACACTTTTCTTGGAAGTAGGAAAAACTCCATTTTGATTTGAGAACATAAGAGTATTCACATTTATGACCATACTGATAGCTCTAGTTAGTATGTCCACAATCAGTGACAGATAGAGAACTCACTTATTAGATGTGATCTGTCTCTGTGGGGCAGACATATGTCAACAGTCATACACTTGAGATGGCTGAAACTTTAGGAGTAAGAGCTGCTTTCTTATCAGTCTATCTATCCAAACTGGTTAGAAGTAACCCTGGGCGTCCGAATCGGCTACGCCCACGGAGTAGGCGTAGTGTTGCCTTCTACGCATTTTGCGTAGACAGCGTAGCCGGCAACACTACGCCCACTCCGTGAGCGTAGCCGATTCGGCCGCCACCCGCCTCCCTCCCGCCCTCCCCTACATACATTATTTAAGCAACTAACCTTAATAAAACAATTTTTAAAGCACTTACCATGTCCGGGGCTCTTCCGGGGCTCCCTCTTGGAATAGCGTCCCTTCCTGGATACCAATGCGCATGCGCGGCCTCCCGTGCATGCGCATTTCTCGGGAGAAATGCGCATGCGCGGCCGCCCGCGCATGCGCATTGGTATCCAGGACGACGCTATTCCAAGAGGGAGCCCCGGACGAGCCCCGGACACGGTAAGTGCTTTAAAATTGTTTTATTAAGGGTAGTTGCTTAAATAATGTATGTAGGGGAGAGCGTGAGGGAGGTGCGTAGTGGGGCTACGCGGAGTGCGGGAGTGGGCGTAGCTTCTCGCCCACTCCGCGTAGCTCCGCGGAGCCCCACTACGCCCACTACGACCAGGGTTAGTTAGAAGGCCAGGAGTGAGGGAAAGGCAATCCTCTGGACACTTCATGAAAGATCTAATTTCAATTAAGCACAAAACCCCTTAATTTGACATAATTGCCAAAATGGAATAGTCAGTTGGGCCCTTCTAGTGGATTATGGCTGTGTCTTGAAAGAGAGTGTAATTGTACTACGAGACATGCCCACCTTCAAAAGAGTGTCTGATGGCGTTCCGACGAAGGTGGGATTCGAACCCACGCGTGCAGAGCACAATGGATTAGCAGTCCATCGCCTTAACCACTCGGCCACCTCGTCAGCCTTAGGTGACTATGTTTCATTTTTTAGGAAATTCTTACGATGTGCTAATTACAAATAATCATAAGTTTCTCCTAGACTGTGTCAGAACTGGCAAATATATGTGGTGTTCAATAGACAGAGCACATGATATAGCAGAATTATCAAATCTGTTCCATTAGGACTGTAGTTTTTAATAGTCATGATAACATGCTAGCATGTGAGTCGATCTTGCACAGTGAATAAGGGAGCAGTGCCAGTATCTCCTTGGTCAGCTCTAGATGGCTCAACTGGGGAGATATGAGAACAGTGAGCTCCAGTGGCGCTATCGGTTAGCGTGCGGTACTTATACAGCAGTACTTGCATTGAGGCATGCCGAGGTTGTGAGTTCGAGCCTCACCTGGCGCAGCATACTGGTTTTTCATAAACCATTTCACTAAAAGTAAAGATTAAACTCAGGCTGAAGACGGCCCTTGCTAGAGAGTTTTTACTTCTTTTCAGGATCTGCGTGTCCGACTCTTCCAGGTGCAAATATCACAATCCTATTCGATGCTCCTTATAAACATTCCATGATGTGCCGTCTTGCATAGCATGCAAACACCACATCAGTGCATTTAAAAATACATTTGTAGAATAATAAATATGATGAAAACATTGTTGTCACGGGATAACCATATACTGAGGAGCTGCAAACAGTGCTGTATCAGCTACTAACAATAACATGTAAATGAAAGACCTATCAAAAGAAGAGCGTCATCATATTAATGTTTCTAGTCAACATAAGAGTTGCACCATAGCAGCTTATGGTGCTTTCTGCTCAGATTGTGCCTCCAATCCCACATTGATTTTTTTTTATTCTTTGCAGTTTAAAAAAACAATTCATGCTCAAAGTTACCTTTTTAAAACCATTCAACCTAATATATTTATTTCTCTAACTTGTGAATGTGGTCCATGTTCTCTTTTCCTCATCCCCATCACGATACTCCTTTTCCCGAAATCAGGTTCACTTCTTTATCCAGCCCACCCATCCAAGGTCACCAAATCTATGAAGCGATTCTGCTTTTTCTCACATTCTCTCTATGTACAAGATACCTTGTATCATTTGAATGGACAGCAGGAGAGTCGGATATTTATGGTTAGTGGGGGTGGGGTTTTGAAGATTAACCTCATTTGACTAAGAGCCGGGGCATCTGGGAGGAAAAGTATTTTAAGGGGGATGAAGTTCACATCTCCTTGGTGAAATTTCTAGATCCTTATTTCATCCTTTCTGTGGATGCAGACTCAGTCGGAACAGAGGTCATAGTCCTCGCTCTGACTTTCAAAGGAACTTCAAATATGCATGGCTTATTTGGCTTTGCCCGGCAGGGCTTGCCCGGCGGGGTGAGAATGGCGTTTGTCAGGCGTTCGTCAGGCGATCGGAAGGGGTGAGGCGATAGTTTATGGTTCAATGGTTTTCATGAAGTCTTCTTGATACGATGAAAGCAGGAAAGGGAAGCTTGTCAATAAGCAAACTTAAGACAAGGTGTGACTCCTAGAAAGAATGACTTGGAAACAACATACAGAAACTCACATACAAAAAGGCCCTGATGAGGCTTGAACTCATGACCCCTGGTTTACAAGACCCGTGCTCTGCCACTGAGCTACAAGGCCAGCCTGCCTGCAGTATGTAAATCGCTTCATGTATTCTTACTGCGGTATGAAGATATCTATGATTTTGAGACTCTGTATGTAAATGCAGTTGCATTTGAATGTCTACATGCGTGCACAAATTGAAGAGCATGCTTAAGACACTTTTCTTGGAAGTAGGAAAAACTCCATTTTGATTTGAGAACATAAGAGTATTCACATTTATGACCATACTGATAGCTCTAGTTAGTATGTCCACAATCAGTGACAGATAGAGAACTCACTTATTAGATGTGATCTGTCTCTGTGGGGCAGACATATGTCAACAGTCATACACTTGAGATGGCTGAAACTTTAGGAGTAAGAGCTGCTTTCTTATCAGTCTATCTATCCAAACTGGTTAGAAGTAACCCTGGGCGTCCGAATCGGCTACGCCCACGGAGTAGGCGTAGTGTTGCCTTCTACGCATTTTGCGTAGACAGCGTAGCCGGCAACACTACGCCCACTCCGTGAGCGTAGCCGATTCGGCCGCCACCCGCCTCCCTCCCGCCCTCCCCTACATACATTATTTAAGCAACTAACCTTAATAAAACAATTTTTAAAGCACTTACCATGTCCGGGGCTCTTCCGGGGCTCCCTCTTGGAATAGCGTCCCTTCCTGGATACCAATGCGCATGCGCGGCCTCCCGCGCATGCGCATTTCTCGGGAGAAATGCGCATGCGCGGCCGCCCGCGCATGCGCATTGGTATCCAGGACGACGCTATTCCAAGAGGGAGCCCCGGACGAGCCCCGGACACGGTAAGTGCTTTAAAATTGTTTTATTAAGGGTAGTTGCTTAAATAATGTATGTAGGGGAGAGCGGGAGGGAGGTGCGTAGTGGGGCTACGCGGAGTGCGGGAGTGGGCGTAGCTTCTCGCCCACTCCGCGTAGCTCCGCGGAGCCCCACTACGCCCACTACGACCAGGGTTAGTTAGAAGGCCAGGAGTGAGGGAAAGGCAATCCTCTGGACACTTCATGAAAGATCTAATTTCAATTAAGCACAAAACCCCTTAATTTGACATAATTGCCAAAATGGAATAGTCAGTTGGGCCCTTCTAGTGGATTATGGCTGTGTCTTGAAAGAGAGTGTAATTGTACTACGAGACATGCCCACCTTCAAAAGAGTGTCTGATGGCGTTCCGACGAAGGTGGGATTCGAACCCACGCGTGCAGAGCACAATGGATTAGCAGTCCATCGCCTTAACCACTCGGCCACCTCGTCTGCCTTAGGTGACTATGTTTCATTTTTTAGGAAATTCTTACGATGTGCTAATTACAAATAATCATAAGTTTCTCCTAGACTGTGTCAGAACTGGCAAATATATGTGGTTTTCAATAGACAGAGCACATGATAAAGCAGAATTATCAAATCTGTTCCATTAGGACTGTAGTTTTTAATAGTCATGATAACATGCTAGCATGTGAGTCGATCTTGCACAGTGAATAAGGGAGCAGTGCCAGTATCTCCTTGGTCAGCTCTAGATGGCTCAACTGGGGAGATATGAGAACAGTGAGCTCCAGTGGCGCTATCGGTTAGCGTGCGGTACTTATACAGCAGTACTTGCATTGAGGCATGCCGAGGTTGTGAGTTCGAGCCTCACCTGGCGCAGCATACTGGTTTTTCATAAACCATTTCACTAAAAGTAAAGATTAAACTCAGGCTAAAGACGGCCCTTGCTAGAGAGTTTTTACTTCTTTTCAGGATCTGCGTGTCCGACTCTTCCAGGTGCAAATATCACAATCCTATTCGATGCTCCTTATAAACATTCCATGATGTGCCGTCTTGCATAGCATGCAAACACCACATCAGTGCATTTAAAAATACATTTGTAGAATAATAAATATGATGAAAACATTGTTGTCACGGGATAACCATATACTGAGGAGCTGCAAACAGTGCTGTATCAGCTACTAACAATAACATGTAAATGAAAGACATATCAAAAGAAGAGCGTCATCATATTAATGTTTCTAGTCAACATAAGAGTTGCACCATAGCAGCTTATGGTGCTTTCTGCTCAGATTGTGCCTCCAATCCCACATTGATTTTTTTTATTCTTTGCAGTTTAAAAAAACAATTCATGCTCAAAGTTACCTTTTTAAAACCATTCAACCTAATATATTTATTTCTCTAACTTGTGAATGTGGTCCATGTTCTCTTTTCCTCATCCCCATCACGATACTCCTTTTCCCGAAATCAGGTTCACTTCTTTATCCAGCCCACCCATCCAAGGTCACCAAATCTATGAAGCGATTCTGCTTTTTCTCACATTCTCTCTATGTACAAGATACCTTGTATCATTTGAATGGACAGCAGGAGAGTCGGATATTTATGGTTAGTGGGGGTGGGGTTTTGAAGATTAACCTCATTTGACTAAGAGCCGGGGCATCTGGGAGGAAAAGTATTTTAAGGGGGATGAAGTTCACATCTCCTTGGTGAAATTTCTAGATCCTTATTTCATCCTTTCTGTGGATGCAGACTCAGTCGGAACAGAGGTCATAGTCCTCGCTCTGACTTTCAAAGGAACTTCAAATATGCATGGCTTATTTGGCTTTGCCCGGCAGGGCTTGCCCGGCGGGGTGAGAATGGCGTTTGTCAGGCGTTCGTCAGGCGATCGGAAGGGGTGAGGCGATAGTTTATGGTTCAATGGTTTTCATGAAGTCTTCTTGATACGATGAAAGCAGGAAAGGGAAGCTTGTCAATAAGCAAACTTAAGACAAGGTGTGACTCCTAGAAAGAATGACTTGGAAACAACATACAGAAACTCACATACAAAAAGGCCCTGATGAGGCTTGAACTCATGACCCCTGGTTTACAAGACCCGTGCTCTGCCACTGAGCTACAAGGCCAGCCTGCCTGCAGTATGTAAATCGCTTCATGTATTCTTACTGCGGTATGAAGATATCTATGATTTTGAGACTCTGTATGTAAATGCAGTTGCATTTGAATGTCTACATGCGTGCACAAATTGAAGAGCATGCTTAAGACACTTTTCTTGGAAGTAGGAAAAACTCCATTTTGATTTGAGAACATAAGAGTATTCACATTTATGACCATACTGATAGCTCTAGTTAGTATGTCCACAATCAGTGACAGATAGAGAACTCACTTATTAGATGTGATCTGTCTCTGTGGGGCAGACATATGTCAACAGTCATACACTTGAGATGGCTGAAACTTTAGGAGTAAGAGCTGCTTTCTTATCAGTCTATCTATCCAAACTGGTTAGAAGTAACCCTGGGCGTCCGAATCGGCTACGCCCACGGAGTAGGCGTAGTGTTGCCTTCTACGCATTTTGCGTAGACAGCGTAGCCGGCAACACTACGCCCACTCCGTGAGCGTAGCCGATTCGGCCGCCACCCGCCTCCCTCCCGCCCTCCCCTACATACATTATTTAAGCAACTAACCTTAATAAAACAATTTTTAAAGCACTTACCATGTCCGGGGCTCTTCCGGGGCTCCCTCTTGGAATAGCGTCCCTTCCTGGATACCAATGCGCATGCGCGGCCTCCCGCGCATGCGCATTTCTCGGGAGAAATGCGCATGCGCGGCCGCCCGCGCATGCGCATTGGTATCCAGGACGACGCTATTCCAAGAGGGAGCCCCGGACGAGCCCCGGACACGGTAAGTGCTTTAAAATTGTTTTATTAAGGGTAGTTGCTTAAATAATGTATGTAGGGGAGAGCGGGAGGGAGGTGCGTAGTGGGGCTACGCGGAGTGCGGGAGTGGGCGTAGCTTCTCGCCCACTCCGCGTAGCTCCGCGGAGCCCCACTACGCCCACTACGACCAGGGTTAGTTAGAAGGCCAGGAGTGAGGGAAAGGCAATCCTCTGGACACTTCATGAAAGATCTAATTTCAATTAAGCACAAAACCCCTTAATTTGACATAATTGCCAAAATGGAATAGTCAGTTGGGCCCTTCTAGTGGATTATGGCTGTGTCTTGAAAGAGAGTGTAATTGTACTACGAGACATGCCCACCTTCAAAAGAGTGTCTGATGGCGTTCCGACGAAGGTGGGATTCGAACCCACGCGTGCAGAGCACAATGGATTAGCAGTCCATCGCCTTAACCACTCGGCCACCTCGTCTGCCTTAGGTGACTATGTTTCATTTTTTAGGAAATTCTTACGATGTGCTAATTACAAATAATCATAAGTTTCTCCTAGACTGTGTCAGAACTGGCAAATATATGTGGTGTTCAATAGACAGAGCACATGATATAGCAGAATTATCAAATCTGTTCCATTAGGACTGTAGTTTTTAATAGTCATGATAACATGCTAGCATGTGAGTCGATCTTGCACAGTGAATAAGGGAGCAGTGCCAGTATCTCCTTGGTCAGCTCTAGATGGCTCAACTGGGGAGATATGAGAACAGTGAGCTCCAGTGGCGCTATCGGTTAGCGTGCGGTACTTATACAGCAGTACTTGCATTGAGGCATGCCGAGGTTGTGAGTTCGAGCCTCACCTGGCGCAGCATACTGGTTTTTCATAAACCATTTCACTAAAAGTAAAGATTAAACTCAGGCTAAAGACGGCCCTTGCTAGAGAGTTTTTACTTCTTTTCAGGATCTGCGTGTCCGACTCTTCCAGGTGCAAATATCACAATCCTATTCGATGCTCCTTATAAACATTCCATGATGTGCCGTCTTGCATAGCATGCAAACACCACATCAGTGCATTTAAAAATACATTTGTAGAATAATAAATATGATGAAAACATTGTTGTCACGGGATAACCATATACTGAGGAGCTGCAAACAGTGCTGTATCAGCTACTAACAATAACATGTAAATGAAAGACATATCAAAAGAAGAGCGTCATCATATTAATGTTTCTAGTCAACATAAGAGTTGCACCATAGCAGCTAATGGTGCTTTCTGCTCAGATTGTGCCTCCAATCCCACATTGATTTTTTTAATTCTTTGCAGTTTAAAAAAACAATTCATGCTCAAAGTTACCTTTTTAAAACCATTCAACCTAATATATTTATTTCTCTAACTTGTGAATGTGGTCCATGTTCTCTTTTCCTCATCCCCATCACGATACTCCTTTTCCCGAAATCAGGTTCACTTCTTTATCCAGCCCACCCATCCAAGGTCACCAAATCTATGAAGCGATTCTGCTTTTTCTCACATTCTCTCTATGTACAAGATACCTTGTATCATTTGAATGGACAGCAGGAGAGTCGGATATTTATGGTTAGTGGGGGTGGGGTTTTGAAGATTAACCTCATTTGACTAAGAGCCGGGGCATCTGGGAGGAAAAGTATTTTAAGGGGGATGAAGTTCACATCTCCTTGGTGAAATTTCTAGATCCTTATTTCATCCTTTCTGTGGATGCAGACTCAGTCGGAACAGAGGTCATAGTCCTCGCTCTGACTTTCAAAGGAACTTCAAATATGCATGGCTTATTTGGCTTTGCCCGGCAGGGTGAGAATGGCGTTTGTCAGGCGTTCGTCAGGCGATCGGAAGGGGTGAGGTGATAGTTTATGGTTCAATGGTTTTCATGAAGTCTTCTTGATACGATGAAAGCAGGAAAGGGAAGCTTGTCAATAAGCAAACTTAAGACAAGGTGTGACTCCTAGAAAGAATGACTTGGAAACAACATACAGAAACTCACATACAACAAGCATTTGCAATGCAGTAGGTCTCGCATTTACTTGAGTTTGAGCTATTGGCATTGTAAATGACAATGCCTTTTATTTATGTTTTGGTTTTTAAAAGTAGATAAATAAAAGGCATTGTCATTTACAATGCTAATAGCTTAAACTAGCGTAAATGCGAGACTGATTGCATTGCAAATGCGTGTTCTCTTCTGCATACACAAAACATCAATCCGCATAGTGATGGCCAGGGACAGCTTTAGCGCTGTTGTGGCACAATTGGGTTGCGGCTGAAGGCAGTGTGAGTTTCTCTCAGTGGGGCAGTATGGTGTTCAGTGGGGTAGAGGATGTGGCAGATGACAGAAACTGCAAGGCTCTGAGACAAATGGCTTGTGATAGCACTTTTAAGCATATTTGGGACATTTTGCAAACTGCAAAGTTTTCAGATTAATGTATAGTGTTGACCAATAACAACTGAGCGCATGTGTGCATTGTCAATCTAAATAAACCTGGAAAAATACTAATTGTAGCGTCGTCTTTTGCTTGTGTCAAAAATAAATGTGGATAAATACAGAAAAATTGCCCAAAAAATAAATATGCATAAACGCAGACGGAAATGGCAAAAAAATAAATACCATAAAACCGGGAGCCCTAATCATTTTCTCCGCTTGAAGGATTGTTTCGTGGGGCGATGCTGATTTTTACTCCCGTATGTTTGTGAATGTGTGTATTTTAAATATATTTCCTCTCTCTAAAATACCTAGTTTTACGGATATTATCGGCACTCGGCTGGAAAGACGTTTCAATGGTGTTTGGTGTATTTTTTTTTAAAGGCACTCCATCTATGCTTTAATCTGGGGGATTTGCGTCGCTCCCCACACCCCCTCTAACTGAGGAAGGGGTTGTGGTGGGGCAGAGCGCTCTAGCAGTGTTCTACGTGAGGGTTTTTCTGACTTTTTATTGGTGTAAACCCTACAAACCAGGCTGCTGCTGACCCTGCTGGCGCCGTGGACCACGAGATTGGGAGGCTCTATTCATCCATTCATCCACCCAAGATCGCCCAGGGAGATGCTGACACATGAAGAGGCTTCGGAGGACCATGGTTGAGAAGGCCAGCAAGTTTCTCTTGATTTTGGTCGGCTCCGTGTTTTTCATGCTGATCCTCTACCAGTATGTGGGGCCGTGTGTGAACTTGGGTTCCCCCAGCCGGTACCCCCAGGAGGACCTGGACCTCTTTCCCACCCCGGACCCGAACTACGTGAAGAAGTACTACTTCCCGGTGCGTGACCTGGAGCGGGCTCTGTCTTTCGACATGAAGTGCGATGACGTGATCATCTTCCTGCACATCCAGAAGACTGGGGGCACCACTTTCGGCGCCACCTGGTCCAGAACGTGCGCTTGGAGGTGCCCAGCGACTGCTACCGGCCCAACCGCAAGGAGATCTGGCTCTTCTCACGCTTTTCCACGGGCTGGAGCTGCGGCCTGCACGCAGACTGGACCGAGCTGACCAGTTGCGTGCCCACCCCCGCTCACATGTGCACTCATATTTTAGTGAACTGTTTTTTCACCCTCTCTGTCGATCCTACCCAGACCTTATACCACCTGTACCGTCTCACAGCCCCTAATGAACTTTGACCCACCCAGGCCTCTTGCTTCTAAGCCCCCGCCACCCCCTCCTCCCATGCGGAGTGTCATTGCGCTCCAGCTGTTTAACGGCTAACAATGCTCCCACACCCCTGCGACCATCTAGCGTGTGTTTTCAGGCCTTTAATTCTATTACGGCCCCATTGTGCGCTGTTTGGATGAGCCCTGATGGGCTCAGCCCACTGTTTGCAAAGAGGAGCCCTTGAGATGCCGTGGGCCAGTGAATCCTAATCTACTCTCACTGGGGACAGCTCGGGCCATGTTGCAAATACCCCACCCCCTAGTGTTTCTAACCGTCAGTGTTTGCCAGCCATTACTCGTATATCTTCATGGCTCCGAAATCCCACTTGCTGCCTAGCACCACCTTTTGCAGACCCCGACCCGCTCTTTTCAGAGGCGGACCCATTTTCCTGCCTGTCCCATTACCGGTGTACAATTTTCCCATTGCCACATTTCTATGCTTGGACAGGGACAGGCGTTTGCCAGCGCTGGCCTCCGTAGTTGTGCGAGGTGTTTCCTCACCTTGATTACATTTTGTTTCTGATTCACATATCTACAGTTGTGTACAGGCTGTTCTGATAGCTCAGTGGTTGAGTGTCCTCTGAAATGGTTTGCAATGAAGCTGCAAGTACACATTCGCAGCCTTTCTTTTGCCTGAGCAGAGGTTGGCAGCAGGAGTGACGTGCTGTTGAGTCATTAAAGCGCCTAGAGACTGTTCCGGAACATGCACAGATACAGAGCCGTATAGCGCCCTTTTGTTTTCATTCCCCGTGTGTTCTTTCTGCCTCCTGTATATTGCCGTCTCAGAGCGTCGGGTGGGGTGGGAGGATGGGTTCGGGCTGGTTCCTTTGTCTTAGCGGCACGTGTTGTCCATGTCCTTGACCCACATTGCTGCTTTCCGTTCATCGGAGGGTATCGAGGGGGCATAGGTATTTTTCAGTGCCCTCCCCCATCCAGTTCGGTCGAGCCCCCCTCAAATTATCGTGCCTGCCTCTACGGTACATGGAGCAGGGCGGAACCAAGTAAATGCCCCAAATACGGTGTTCATCCGGTGCTGGGGAGTGTCACCAGTCTCCACCGGTATACTGAAGTATTCGGACACAGAAACCTCGATTATCGGTAAAAAAAAAGTGCTGCTGTGGTGTATGTCCCATCCCCCTCATCGTCCTGTCCAGCCCTCATCGTCCTGTCCAGTCAGCTGAGATTCAAGCTCCATCGCAGCAGTACGCAAGAGTATATAACTTGCATTACCCACACCCAAAGCTGCCTGAAACACCCTGTCCGAGATTGCTGCTTCACTGCACGGCCCACACTGGTTTGTCTTTGTAAATGGTTTTAAACTACTGTGTTGGGCTCTCGAAGAACTGACAAGCTGTGCATGTTGTCATTCTCCCCAAAATGACCTCTAACGCGTGCTTTCAGCCTGGTCCTTATTTTTGGAGGAGTGAGCGCACGTGGGAGTAAACTGCCAATGTTCTTTTCATGGCAGGGAAGTGCCCTCCGTACCCTCCCAGCAGCGGGAAAGCTGCACGCTGTGCGGGGCCGTGTGGTGTGCTGGGGTCACACTGGATGGCAGTCACATGGGGACAAATGGCGCAGTAGTATGTACAATGAGATGTAACTGAAAGCCAGGTGTGATGTGGCATCAGTATGTGGGGAGAGGGTTCTCCAAAGGGATATTGTCCAGGGTTCATTTGTAGAAGCATTTTCTAGCGTTGCTTTTCCGCCTTTCTTTTTGTGTATACCGCGTCCTTGCACTTGGCTCTATACACAGGCAATAAAACAATTTGACAACTACTTGGAAAACAGTGTTCACACGAGAGTGTTTCCAAGTCACGGCAGACAGCTGGTCACTGCTCTCGAGTCCTCTGCTGTGATTTTATACCTGCCCCGGCTGTCGCGTGATGCTTAAACAAAAGTTGCTGATAGCTGCCTTTGAGCTTGAGATTGCTCCAGAGCCGAGTGTTCACAAGGGGGTGAGGGGAGGGGAGTGGGGTCAGACTGATAGCACTGAAAAACAAGACGTGCGCAAAAACAAAACCTGCCGTGGGGCGGGACTTCCGTCTTCGGAAGCTCGCGCCCACGGAGTGCCTGGACAGAAAAGCGGTGCTGGTGACGCGGGGCTCCCATGCCCAAGGGAGAGCCCCGCGGAGGCTGCAGAGTCCGGCGATGCGGTGAGTGGGGTTAGTTGGGGGGGTCTCTGTGCGTGTGCATGGGCGGGGGGGAGGGGGTTGTCTGTGTGTGTGCGCTCGTGTGTGTGTGTGGGCGGGGGGGGGGCTGGGGAGGTGTGGTGTGTGTCTGTATGTGTGTGCTCGTGTGTGTGTGTCTCTGTGTGCGTGCGTGATCCAGATCCATGGTGACTGACTGAAGAGCCTGCCGGAATCGGAGCACGCGACCTGATCCGATTCTGGCAGGCTGCGTGCGTGCGCGTGCCAGTCTGTTGTCCCAAACCTCGTTAGTCCTTGAAAGCCAGAATGATTACAATAGGACTCCACTGCGACAATCGCTTTCGCGATTGCATCGCAGTGCGAGCCCTAAAAAGGCCCTGATGAGGCTTGAACTCATGACCCCTGGTTTACAAGACCCGTGCTCTGCCACTGAGCTACAAGGCCAGCCTGCCTGCAGTATGTAAATCGCTTCATGTATTCTTAGTAGATAAATAAAAGGCATTGTCATTTACAATGCTAATAGCTTAAACTAGCGTAAATGCGAGACTGATTGCATTGCAAATGCGTGTTCTCTTCTGCATACACAAAACATCAATCCGCATAGTGATGGCCAGGGACAGCTTTAGCGCTGTTGTGGCACAATTGGGTTGCGGCTGAAGGCAGTGTGAGTTTCTCTCAGTGGGGCAGTATGGTGTTCAGTGGGGTAGAGGATGTGGCAGATGACAGAAACTGCAAGGCTCTGAGACAAATGGCTTGTGATAGCACTTTTAAGCATATTTGGGACATTTTGCAAACTGCAAAGTTTTCAGATTAATGTATAGTGTTGACCAATAACAACTGAGCGCATGTGTGCATTGTCAATCTAAATAAACCTGGAAAAATACTAATTGTAGCGTCGTCTTTTGCTTGTGTCAAAAATAAATGTGGATAAATACAGAAAAATTGCCCAAAAAATAAATATGCATAAACGCAGACGGAAATGGCAAAAAAATAAATACCATAAAACCGGGAGCCCTAATCATTTTCTCCGCTTGAAGGATTGTTTCGTGGGGCGATGCTGATTTTTACTCCCGTATGTTTGTGAATGTGTGTATTTTAAATATATTTCCTCTCTCTAAAATACCTAGTTTTACGGATATTATCGGCACTCGGCTGGAAAGACGTTTCAATGGTGTTTGGTGTATTTTTTTTTAAAGGCACTCCATCTATGCTTTAATCTGGGGGATTTGCGTCGCTCCCCACACCCCCTCTAACTGAGGAAGGGGTTGTGGTGGGGCAGAGCGCTCTAGCAGTGTTCTACGTGAGGGTTTTTCTGACTTTTTATTGGTGTAAACCCTACAAACCAGGCTGCTGCTGACCCTGCTGGCGCCGTGGACCACGAGATTGGGAGGCTCTATTCATCCATTCATCCACCCAAGATCGCCCAGGGAGATGCTGACACATGAAGAGGCTTCGGAGGACCATGGTTGAGAAGGCCAGCAAGTTTCTCTTGATTTTGGTCGGCTCCGTGTTTTTCATGCTGATCCTCTACCAGTATGTGGGGCCGTGTGTGAACTTGGGTTCCCCCAGCCGGTACCCCCAGGAGGACCTGGACCTCTTTCCCACCCCGGACCCGAACTACGTGAAGAAGTACTACTTCCCGGTGCGTGACCTGGAGCGGGCTCTGTCTTTCGACATGAAGTGCGATGACGTGATCATCTTCCTGCACATCCAGAAGACTGGGGGCACCACTTTCGGCGCCACCTGGTCCAGAACGTGCGCTTGGAGGTGCCCAGCGACTGCTACCGGCCCAACCGCAAGGAGATCTGGCTCTTCTCACGCTTTTCCACGGGCTGGAGCTGCGGCCTGCACGCAGACTGGACCGAGCTGACCAGTTGCGTGCCCACCCCCGCTCACATGTGCACTCATATTTTAGTGAACTGTTTTTTCACCCTCTCTGTCGATCCTACCCAGACCTTATACCACCTGTACCGTCTCACAGCCCCTAATGAACTTTGACCCACCCAGGCCTCTTGCTTCTAAGCCCCCGCCACCCCCTCCTCCCATGCGGAGTGTCATTGCGCTCCAGCTGTTTAACGGCTAACAATGCTCCCACACCCCTGCGACCATCTAGCGTGTGTTTTCAGGCCTTTAATTCTATTACGGCCCCATTGTGCGCTGTTTGGATGAGCCCTGATGGGCTCAGCCCACTGTTTGCAAAGAGGAGCCCTTGAGATGCCGTGGGCCAGTGAATCCTAATCTACTCTCACTGGGGACAGCTCGGGCCATGTTGCAAATACCCCACCCCCTAGTGTTTCTAACCGTCAGTGTTTGCCAGCCATTACTCGTATATCTTCATGGCTCCGAAATCCCACTTGCTGCCTAGCACCACCTTTTGCAGACCCCGACCCGCTCTTTTCAGAGGCGGACCCATTTTCCTGCCTGTCCCATTACCGGTGTACAATTTTCCCATTGCCACATTTCTATGCTTGGACAGGGACAGGCGTTTGCCAGCGCTGGCCTCCGTAGTTGTGCGAGGTGTTTCCTCACCTTGATTACATTTTGTTTCTGATTCACATATCTACAGTTGTGTACAGGCTGTTCTGATAGCTCAGTGGTTGAGTGTCCTCTGAAATGGTTTGCAATGAAGCTGCAAGTACACATTCGCAGCCTTTCTTTTGCCTGAGCAGAGGTTGGCAGCAGGAGTGACGTGCTGTTGAGTCATTAAAGCGCCTAGAGACTGTTCCGGAACATGCACAGATACAGAGCCGTATAGCGCCCTTTTGTTTTCATTCCCCGTGTGTTCTTTCTGCCTCCTGTATATTGCCGTCTCAGAGCGTCGGGTGGGGTGGGAGGATGGGTTCGGGCTGGTTCCTTTGTCTTAGCGGCACGTGTTGTCCATGTCCTTGACCCACATTGCTGCTTTCCGTTCATCGGAGGGTATCGAGGGGGCATAGGTATTTTTCAGTGCCCTCCCCCATCCAGTTCGGTCGAGCCCCCCTCAAATTATCGTGCCTGCCTCTACGGTACATGGAGCAGGGCGGAACCAAGTAAATGCCCCAAATACGGTGTTCATCCGGTGCTGGGGAGTGTCACCAGTCTCCACCGGTATACTGAAGTATTCGGACACAGAAACCTCGATTATCGGTAAAAAAAAAGTGCTGCTGTGGTGTATGTCCCATCCCCCTCATCGTCCTGTCCAGCCCTCATCGTCCTGTCCAGTCAGCTGAGATTCAAGCTCCATCGCAGCAGTACGCAAGAGTATATAACTTGCATTACCCACACCCAAAGCTGCCTGAAACACCCTGTCCGAGATTGCTGCTTCACTGCACGGCCCACACTGGTTTGTCTTTGTAAATGGTTTTAAACTACTGTGTTGGGCTCTCGAAGAACTGACAAGCTGTGCATGTTGTCATTCTCCCCAAAATGACCTCTAACGCGTGCTTTCAGCCTGGTCCTTATTTTTGGAGGAGTGAGCGCACGTGGGAGTAAACTGCCAATGTTCTTTTCATGGCAGGGAAGTGCCCTCCGTACCCTCCCAGCAGCGGGAAAGCTGCACGCTGTGCGGGGCCGTGTGGTGTGCTGGGGTCACACTGGATGGCAGTCACATGGGGACAAATGGCGCAGTAGTATGTACAATGAGATGTAACTGAAAGCCAGGTGTGATGTGGCATCAGTATGTGGGGAGAGGGTTCTCCAAAGGGATATTGTCCAGGGTTCATTTGTAGAAGCATTTTCTAGCGTTGCTTTTCCGCCTTTCTTTTTGTGTATACCGCGTCCTTGCACTTGGCTCTATACACAGGCAATAAAACAATTTGACAACTACTTGGAAAACAGTGTTCACACGAGAGTGTTTCCAAGTCACGGCAGACAGCTGGTCACTGCTCTCGAGTCCTCTGCTGTGATTTTATACCTGCCCCGGCTGTCGCGTGATGCTTAAACAAAAGTTGCTGATAGCTGCCTTTGAGCTTGAGATTGCTCCAGAGCCGAGTGTTCACAAGGGGGTGAGGGGAGGGGAGTGGGGTCAGACTGATAGCACTGAAAAACAAGACGTGCGCAAAAACAAAACCTGCCGTGGGGCGGGACTTCCGTCTTCGGAAGCTCGCGCCCACGGAGTGCCTGGACAGAAAAGCGGTGCTGGTGACGCGGGGCTCCCATGCCCAAGGGAGAGCCCCGCGGAGGCTGCAGAGTCCGGCGATGCGGTGAGTGGGGTTAGTTGGGGGGGTCTCTGTGCGTGTGCATGGGCGGGGGGGAGGGGGTTGTCTGTGTGTGTGCGCTCGTGTGTGTGTGTGGGCGGGGGGGGGGCTGGGGAGGTGTGGTGTGTGTCTGTATGTGTGTGCTCGTGTGTGTGTGTCTCTGTGTGCGTGCGTGATCCAGATCCATGGTGACTGACTGAAGAGCCTGCCGGAATCGGAGCACGCGACCTGATCCGATTCTGGCAGGCTGCGTGCGTGCGCGTGCCAGTCTGTTGTCCCAAACCTCGTTAGTCCTTGAAAGCCAGAATGATTACAATAGGACTCCACTGCGACAATCGCTTTCGCGATTGCATCGCAGTGCGAGCCCTAAAAAGGCCCTGATGAGGCTTGAACTCATGACCCCTGGTTTACAAGACCCGTGCTCTGCCACTGAGCTACAAGGCCAGCCTGCCTGCAGTATGTAAATCGCTTCATGTATTCTTACTGCGGTATAAGATATCTATGATTTTGAGACTCTGTATGTAAATGCAGTTGCATTTGAATGTCTACATGCGTGCACAAATTGAAGAGCATGCTTAAGACACTTTTCTTGGAAGTAGGAAAAACTCCATTTTGATTTGAGAACATAAGAGTATTCACATTTATGACCATACTGATAGCTCTAGTTAGTATGTCCACAATCAGTGACAGATAGAGAACTCACTTATTAGATGTGATCTGTCTCTGTGGGGCAGACATATGTCAACAGTCATACACTTGAGATGGCTGAAACTTTAGGAGTAAGAGCTGCTTTCTTATCAGTCTATCTATCCAAACTGGTTAGAAGTAACCCTGGGCGTCCGAATCGGCTACGCCCACGGAGTAGGCGTAGTGTTGCCTTCTACGCATTTTGCGTAGACAGCGTAGCCGGCAACACTACGCCCACTCCGTGAGCGTAGCCGATTCGGCCGCCACCCGCCTCCCTCCCGCCCTCCCCTACATACATTATTTAAGCAACTAACCTTAATAAAACAATTTTTAAAGCACTTACCATGTCCGGGGCTCTTCCGGGGCTCCCTCTTGGAATAGCGTCCCTTCCTGGATACCAATGCGCATGCGCGGCCTCCCGCGCATGCGCATTTCTCGGGAGAAATGCGCATGCGCGGCCGCCCGCGCATGCGCATTGGTATCCAGGACGACGCTATTCCAAGAGGGAGCCCCGGACGAGCCCCGGACACGGTAAGTGCTTTAAAATTGTTTTATTAAGGGTAGTTGCTTAAATAATGTATGTAGGGGAGAGCGGGAGGGAGGTGCGTAGTGGGGCTACGCGGAGTGCGGGAGTGGGCGTAGCTTCTCGCCCACTCCGCGTAGCTCCGCGGAGCCCCACTACGCCCACTACGACCAGGGTTAGTTAGAAGGCCAGGAGTGAGGGAAAGGCAATCCTCTGGACACTTCATGAAAGATCTAATTTCAATTAAGCACAAAACCCCTTAATTTGACATAATTGCCAAAATGGAATAGTCAGTTGGGCCCTTCTAGTGGATTATGGCTGTGTCTTGAAAGAGAGTGTAATTGTACTACGAGACATGCCCACCTTCAAAAGAGTGTCTGATGGCGTTCCGACGAAGGTGGGATTCGAACCCACGCGTGCAGAGCACAATGGATTAGCAGTCCATCGCCTTAACCACTCGGCCACCTCGTCAGCCTTAGGTGACTATGTTTCATTTTTTAGGAAATTCTTACGATGTGCTAATTACAAATAATCATAAGTTTCTCCTAGACTGTGTCAGAACTGGCAAATATATGTGGTGTTCAATAGACAGAGCACATGATATAGCAGAATTATCAAATCTGTTCCATTAGGACTGTAGTTTTTAATAGTCATGATAACATGCTAGCATGTGAGTCGATCTTGCACAGTGAATAAGGGAGCAGTGCCAGTATCTCCTTGGTCAGCTCTAGATGGCTCAACTGGGGAGATATGAGAACAGTGAGCTCCAGTGGCGCTATCGGTTAGCGTGCGGTACTTATACAGCAGTACTTGCATTGAGGCATGCCGAGGTTGTGAGTTCGAGCCTCACCTGGCGCAGCATACTGGTTTTTCATAAACCATTTCACTAAAAGTAAAGATTAAACTCAGGCTAAAGACGGCCCTTGCTAGAGAGTTTTTACTTCTTTTCAGGATCTGCGTGTCCGACTCTTCCAGGTGCAAATATCACAATCCTATTCGATGCTCCTTATAAACATTCCATGATGTGCCGTCTTGCATAGCATGCAAACACCACATCAGTGCATTTAAAAATACATTTGTAGAATAATAAATATGAGGAAAACATTGTTGTCACGGGATAACCATATACTGAGGAGCTGCAAACAGTGCTGTATCAGCTACTAACAATAACATGTAAATGAAAGACATATCAAAAGAAGAGCGTCATCATATTAATGTTTCTAGTCAACATAAGAGTTGCACCATAGCAGCTAATGGTGCTTTCTGCTCAGATTGTGCCTCCAATCCCACATTGATTTTTTTAATTCTTTGCAGTTTAAAAAAACAATTCATGCTCAAAGTTACCTTTTTAAAACCATTCAACCTAATATATTTATTTCTCTAACTTGTGAATGTGGTCCATGTTCTCTTTTCCTCATCCCCATCACGATACTCCTTTTCCCGAAATCAGGTTCACTTCTTTATCCAGCCCACCCATCCAAGGTCACCAAATCTATGAAGCGATTCTGCTTTTTCTCACATTCTCTCTATGTACAAGATACCTTGTATCATTTGAATGGACAGCAGGAGAGTCGGATATTTATGGTTAGTGGGGGTGGGGTTTTGAAGATTAACCTCATTTGACTAAGAGCCGGGGCATCTGGGAGGAAAAGTATTTTAAGGGGGATGAAGTTCACATCTCCTTGGTGAAATTTCTAGATCCTTATTTCATCCTTTCTGTGGATGCAGACTCAGTCGGAACAGAGGTCATAGTCCTCGCTCTGACTTTCAAAGGAACTTCAAATATGCATGGCTTATTTGGCTTTGCCCGGCAGGGCTTGCCCGGCGGGGTGAGAATGGCGTTCGTCAGGCGATCGGAAGGGGTGAGGTGATAGTTTATGGTTCAATGGTTTTCATGAAGTCTTCTTGATACGATGAAAGCAGGAAAGGGAAGCTTGTCAATAAGCAAACTTAAGACAAGGTGTGACTCCTAGAAAGAATGACTTGGAAACAACATACAGAAACTCACATACAACAAGCATTTGCAATGCAGTAGGTCTCGCATTTACTTGAGTTTGAGCTATTGGCATTGTAAATGACAATGCCTTTTATTTATGTTTTGGTTTTTAAAAGTAGATAAATAAAAGGCATTGTCATTTACAATGCTAATAGCTTAAACTAGCGTAAATGCGAGACTGATTGCATTGCAAATGCGTGTTCTCTTCTGCATACACAAAACATCAATCCGCATAGTGATGGCCAGGGACAGCTTTAGCGCTGTTGTGGCACAATTGGGTTGCGGCTGAAGGCAGTGTGAGTTTCTCTCAGTGGGGCAGTATGGTGTTCAGTGGGGTAGAGGATGTGGCAGATGACAGAAACTGCAAGGCTCTGAGACAAATGGCTTGTGATAGCACTTTTAAGCATATTTGGGACATTTTGCAAACTGCAAAGTTTTCAGATTAATGTATAGTGTTGACCAATAACAACTGAGCGCATGTGTGCATTGTCAATCTAAATAAACCTGGAAAAATACTAATTGTAGCGTCGTCTTTTGCTTGTGTCAAAAATAAATGTGGATAAATACAGAAAAATTGCCCAAAAAATAAATATGCATAAACGCAGACGGAAATGGCAAAAAAATAAATACCATAAAACCGGGAGCCCTAATCATTTTCTCCGCTTGAAGGATTGTTTCGTGGGGCGATGCTGATTTTTACTCCCGTATGTTTGTGAATGTGTGTATTTTAAATATATTTCCTCTCTCTAAAATACCTAGTTTTACGGATATTATCGGCACTCGGCTGGAAAGACGTTTCAATGGTGTTTGGTGTATTTTTTTTTAAAGGCACTCCATCTATGCTTTAATCTGGGGGATTTGCGTCGCTCCCCACACCCCCTCTAACTGAGGAAGGGGTTGTGGTGGGGCAGAGCGCTCTAGCAGTGTTCTACGTGAGGGTTTTTCTGACTTTTTATTGGTGTAAACCCTACAAACCAGGCTGCTGCTGACCCTGCTGGCGCCGTGGACCACGAGATTGGGAGGCTCTATTCATCCATTCATCCACCCAAGATCGCCCAGGGAGATGCTGACACATGAAGAGGCTTCGGAGGACCATGGTTGAGAAGGCCAGCAAGTTTCTCTTGATTTTGGTCGGCTCCGTGTTTTTCATGCTGATCCTCTACCAGTATGTGGGGCCGTGTGTGAACTTGGGTTCCCCCAGCCGGTACCCCCAGGAGGACCTGGACCTCTTTCCCACCCCGGACCCGAACTACGTGAAGAAGTACTACTTCCCGGTGCGTGACCTGGAGCGGGCTCTGTCTTTCGACATGAAGTGCGATGACGTGATCATCTTCCTGCACATCCAGAAGACTGGGGGCACCACTTTCGGCGCCACCTGGTCCAGAACGTGCGCTTGGAGGTGCCCAGCGACTGCTACCGGCCCAACCGCAAGGAGATCTGGCTCTTCTCACGCTTTTCCACGGGCTGGAGCTGCGGCCTGCACGCAGACTGGACCGAGCTGACCAGTTGCGTGCCCACCCCCGCTCACATGTGCACTCATATTTTAGTGAACTGTTTTTTCACCCTCTCTGTCGATCCTACCCAGACCTTATACCACCTGTACCGTCTCACAGCCCCTAATGAACTTTGACCCACCCAGGCCTCTTGCTTCTAAGCCCCCGCCACCCCCTCCTCCCATGCGGAGTGTCATTGCGCTCCAGCTGTTTAACGGCTAACAATGCTCCCACACCCCTGCGACCATCTAGCGTGTGTTTTCAGGCCTTTAATTCTATTACGGCCCCATTGTGCGCTGTTTGGATGAGCCCTGATGGGCTCAGCCCACTGTTTGCAAAGAGGAGCCCTTGAGATGCCGTGGGCCAGTGAATCCTAATCTACTCTCACTGGGGACAGCTCGGGCCATGTTGCAAATACCCCACCCCCTAGTGTTTCTAACCGTCAGTGTTTGCCAGCCATTACTCGTATATCTTCATGGCTCCGAAATCCCACTTGCTGCCTAGCACCACCTTTTGCAGACCCCGACCCGCTCTTTTCAGAGGCGGACCCATTTTCCTGCCTGTCCCATTACCGGTGTACAATTTTCCCATTGCCACATTTCTATGCTTGGACAGGGACAGGCGTTTGCCAGCGCTGGCCTCCGTAGTTGTGCGAGGTGTTTCCTCACCTTGATTACATTTTGTTTCTGATTCACATATCTACAGTTGTGTACAGGCTGTTCTGATAGCTCAGTGGTTGAGTGTCCTCTGAAATGGTTTGCAATGAAGCTGCAAGTACACATTCGCAGCCTTTCTTTTGCCTGAGCAGAGGTTGGCAGCAGGAGTGACGTGCTGTTGAGTCATTAAAGCGCCTAGAGACTGTTCCGGAACATGCACAGATACAGAGCCGTATAGCGCCCTTTTGTTTTCATTCCCCGTGTGTTCTTTCTGCCTCCTGTATATTGCCGTCTCAGAGCGTCGGGTGGGGTGGGAGGATGGGTTCGGGCTGGTTCCTTTGTCTTAGCGGCACGTGTTGTCCATGTCCTTGACCCACATTGCTGCTTTCCGTTCATCGGAGGGTATCGAGGGGGCATAGGTATTTTTCAGTGCCCTCCCCCATCCAGTTCGGTCGAGCCCCCCTCAAATTATCGTGCCTGCCTCTACGGTACATGGAGCAGGGCGGAACCAAGTAAATGCCCCAAATACGGTGTTCATCCGGTGCTGGGGAGTGTCACCAGTCTCCACCGGTATACTGAAGTATTCGGACACAGAAACCTCGATTATCGGTAAAAAAAAAGTGCTGCTGTGGTGTATGTCCCATCCCCCTCATCGTCCTGTCCAGCCCTCATCGTCCTGTCCAGTCAGCTGAGATTCAAGCTCCATCGCAGCAGTACGCAAGAGTATATAACTTGCATTACCCACACCCAAAGCTGCCTGAAACACCCTGTCCGAGATTGCTGCTTCACTGCACGGCCCACACTGGTTTGTCTTTGTAAATGGTTTTAAACTACTGTGTTGGGCTCTCGAAGAACTGACAAGCTGTGCATGTTGTCATTCTCCCCAAAATGACCTCTAACACGTGCTTTCAGCCTGGTCCTTATTTTTGGAGGAGTGAGCGCACGTGGGAGTAAACTGCCAATGTTCTTTTCATGGCAGGGAAGTGCCCTCCGTACCCTCCCAGCAGCGGGAAAGCTGCACGCTGTGCGGGGCCGTGTGGTGTGCTGGGGTCACACTGGATGGCAGTCACATGGGGACAAATGGCGCAGTAGTATGTACAATGAGATGTAACTGAAAGCCAGGTGTGATGTGGCATCAGTATGTGGGGAGAGGGTTCTCCAAAGGGATATTGTCCAGGGTTCATTTGTAGAAGCATTTTCTAGCGTTGCTTTTCCGCCTTTCTTTTTGTGTATACCGCGTCCTTGCACTTGGCTCTATACACAGGCAATAAAACAATTTGACAACTACTTGGAAAACAGTGTTCACACGAGAGTGTTTCCAAGTCACGGCAGACAGCTGGTCACTGCTCTCGAGTCCTCTGCTGTGATTTTATACCTGCCCCGGCTGTCGCGTGATGCTTAAACAAAAGTTGCTGATAGCTGCCTTTGAGCTTGAGATTGCTCCAGAGCCGAGTGTTCACAAGGGGGTGAGGGGAGGGGAGTGGGGTCAGACTGATAGCACTGAAAAACAAGACGTGCGCAAAAACAAAACCTGCCGTGGGGCGGGACTTCCGTCTTCGGAAGCTCGCGCCCACGGAGTGCCTGGACAGAAAAGCGGTGCTGGTGACGCGGGGCTCCCATGCCCAAGGGAGAGCCCCGCGGAGGCTGCAGAGTCCGGCGATGCGGTGAGTGGGGTTAGTTGGGGGGGTCTCTGTGCGTGTGCATGGGCGGGGGGGAGGGGGTTGTCTGTGTGTGTGCGCTCGTGTGTGTGTGTGGGCGGGGGGGGGGGGCTGGGGAGGTGTGGTGTGTGTCTGTATGTGTGTGCTCGTGTGTGTGTGTCTCTGTGTGCGTGCGTGATCCAGATCCATGGTGACTGACTGAAGAGCCTGCCGGAATCGGAGCACGCGACCTGATCCGATTCTGGCAGGCTGCGTGCGCGTGCCAGTCTGTTGTCCCAAACCTCGTTAGTCCTTGAAAGCCAGAATGATTACAATAGGACTCCACTGCGACAATCGCTTTCGCGATTGCATCGCAGTGCGAGCCCTAAAAAGGCCCTGATGAGGCTTGAACTCATGACCCCTGGTTTACAAGACCCGTGCTCTGCCACTGAGCTACAAGGCCAGCCTGCCTGCAGTATGTAAATCGCTTCATGTATTCTTACTGCGGTATAAGATATCTATGATTTTGAGACTCTGTATGTAAATGCAGTTGCATTTGAATGTCTACATGCGTGCACAAATTGAAGAGCATGCTTAAGACACTTTTCTTGGAAGTAGGAAAAACTCCATTTTGATTTGAGAACATAAGAGTATTCACATTTATGACCATACTGATAGCTCTAGTTAGTATGTCCACAATCAGTGACAGATAGAGAACTCACTTATTAGATGTGATCTGTCTCTGTGGGGCAGACATATGTCAACAGTCATACACTTGAGATGGCTGAAACTTTAGGAGTAAGAGCTGCTTTCTTATCAGTCTATCTATCCAAACTGGTTAGAAGTAACCCTGGGCGTCCGAATCGGCTACGCCCACGGAGTAGGCGTAGTGTTGCCTTCTACGCATTTTGCGTAGACAGCGTAGCCGGCAACACTACGCCCACTCCGTGAGCGTAGCCGATTCGGCCGCCACCCGCCTCCCTCCCGCCCTCCCCTACATACATTATTTAAGCAACTAACCTTAATAAAACAATTTTTAAAGCACTTACCATGTCCGGGGCTCTTCCGGGGCTCCCTCTTGGAATAGCGTCCCTTCCTGGATACCAATGCGCATGCGCGGCCTCCCGCGCATGCGCATTTCTCGGGAGAAATGCGCATGCGCGGCCGCCCGCGCATGCGCATTGGTATCCAGGACGACGCTATTCCAAGAGGGAGCCCCGGACGAGCCCCGGACACGGTAAGTGCTTTAAAATTGTTTTATTAAGGGTAGTTGCTTAAATAATGTATGTAGGGGAGAGCGGGAGGGAGGTGCGTAGTGGGGCTACGCGGAGTGCGGGAGTGGGCGTAGCTTCTCGCCCACTCCGCGTAGCTCCGCGGAGCCCCACTACGCCCACTACGACCAGGGTTAGTTAGAAGGCCAGGAGTGAGGGAAAGGCAATCCTCTGGACACTTCATGAAAGATCTAATTTCAATTAAGCACAAAACCCCTTAATTTGACATAATTGCCAAAATGGAATAGTCAGTTGGGCCCTTCTAGTGGATTATGGCTGTGTCTTGAAAGAGAGTGTAATTGTACTACGAGACATGCCCACCTTCAAAAGAGTGTCTGATGGCGTTCCGACAAAGGTGGGATTCGAACCCACGCGTGCAGAGCACAATGGATTAGCAGTCCATCGCCTTAACCACTCGGCCACCTCGTCTGCCTTAGGTGACTATGTTTCATTTTTTAGGAAATTCTTACGATGTGCTAATTACAAATAATCATAAGTTTCTCCTAGACTGTGTCAGAACTGGCAAATATATGTGGTGTTCAATAGACAGAGCACATGATATAGCAGAATTATCAAATCTGTTCCATTAGGACTGTAGTTTTTAATAGTCATGATAACATGCTAGCATGTGAGTCGATCTTGCACAGTGAATAAGGGAGCAGTGCCAGTATCTCCTTGGTCAGCTCTAGATGGCTCAACTGGGGAGATATGAGAACAGTGAGCTCCAGTGGCGCTATCGGTTAGCGTGCGGTACTTATACAGCAGTACTTGCATTGAGGCATGCCGAGGTTGTGAGTTCGAGCCTCACCTGGCGCAGCTTACTGGTTTTTCATAAACCATTTCACTAAAAGTAAAGATTAAACTCAGGCTAAAGACGGCCCTTGCTAGAGAGTTTTTACTTATTTTCAGGATCTGCGTGTCCGACTCTTCCAGGTGCAAATATCACAATCCTATTCGATGCTCCTTATAAACATTCCATGATGTGCCGTCTTGCATAGCATGCAAACACCACATCAGTGCATTTAAAAATACATTTGTAGAATAATAAATATGATGAAAACATTGTTGTCACGGGATAACCATATACTGAGGAGCTGCAAACAGTGCTGTATCAGCTACTAACAATAACATGTAAATGAAAGACATATCAAAAGAAGAGCGTCATCATATTAATGTTTCTAGTCAACATAAGAGTTGCACCATAGCAGCTTATGGTGCTTTCTGCTCAGATTGTGCCTCCAATCCCACATTGATTTTTTTTATTCTTTGCAGTTTAAAAAAACAATTCATGCTCAAAGTTACCTTTTTAAAACCATTCAACCTAATATATTTATTTCTCTAACTTGTGAATGTGGTCCATGTTCTCTTTTCCTCATCCCCATCACGATACTCCTTTTCCCGAAATCAGGTTCACTTCTTTATCCAGCCCACCCATCCAAGGTCACCAAATCTATGAAGCGATTCTGCTTTTTCTCACATTCTCTCTATGTACAAGATACCTTGTATCATTTGAATGGACAGCAGGAGAGTCGGATATTTATGGTTAGTGGGGGTGGGGTTTTGAAGATTAACCTCATTTGACTAAGAGCCGGGGCATCTGGGAGGAAAAGTATTTTAAGGGGGATGAAGTTCACATCTCCTTGGTGAAATTTCTAGATCCTTATTTCATCCTTTCTGTGGATGCAGACTCAGTCGGAACAGAGGTCATAGTCCTCGCTCTGACTTTCAAAGGAACTTCAAATATGCATGGCTTATTTGGCTTTGCCCGGCGGGGTGAGAATGGCGTTTGTCAGGCGTTCGTTCGTCAGGCGATCGGAAGGGGTGAGGCGATAGTTTATGGTTCAATGGTTTTCATGAAGTCTTCTTGATACGATGAAAGCAGGAAAGGGAAGCTTGTCAATAAGCAAACTTAAGACAAGGTGTGACTCCTAGAAAGAATGACTTGGAAACAACATACAGAAACTCACATATAAAAAGGCCCTGATGAGGCTTCAACTCATGACCCCTGGTTTACAAGACCCGTGCTCTGCCACTGAGCTACAAGGCCAGCCTGCCTGCAGTATGTAAATCGCTTCATGTATTCTTACTGCGGTATGAAGATATCTATGATTTTGAGACTCTGTATGTAAATGCAGTTGCATTTGAATGTCTACATGCGTGCACAAATTGAAGAGCATGCTTAAGACACTTTTCTTGGAAGTAGGAAAAACTCCATTTTGATTTGAGAACATAAGAGTATTCACATTTATGACCATACTGATAGCTCTAGTTAGTATGTCCACAATCAGTGACAGATAGAGAACTCACTTATTAGATGTGATCTGTCTCTGTGGGGCAGACATATGTCAACAGTCATACACTTGAGATGGCTGAAACTTTAGGAGTAAGAGCTGCTTTCTTATCAGTCTATCTATCCAAACTGGTTAGAAGTAACCCTGGGCGTCCGAATCGGCTACGCCCACGGAGTAGGCGTAGTGTTGCCTTCTACGCATTTTGCGTAGACAGCGTAGCCGGCAACACTACGCCCACTCCGTGAGCGTAGCCGATTCGGCCGCCACCCGCCTCCCTCCCGCCCTCCCCTACATACATTATTTAAGCAACTAACCTTAATAAAACAATTTTTAAAGCACTTACCATGTCCGGGGCTCTTCCGGGGCTCCCTCTTGGAATAGCGTCCCTTCCTGGATACCAATGCGCATGCGCGGCCTCCCGCGCATGCGCATTTCTCGGGAGAAATGCGCATGCGCGGCCGCCCGCGCATGCGCATTGGTATCCAAGACGACGCTATTCCAAGAGGGAGCCCCGGACGAGCCCCGGACACGGTAAGTGCTTTAAAATTGTTTTATTAAGGGTAGTTGCTTAAATAATGTATGTAGGGGAGAGCGGGAGGGAGGTGCGTAGTGGGGCTACGCGGAGTGCGGGAGTGGGCGTAGCTTCTCGCCCACTCCGCGTAGCTCCGCGGAGCCCCACTACGCCCACTACGACCAGGGTTAGTTAGAAGGCCAGGAGTGAGGGAAAGGCAATCCTCTGGACACTTCATGAAAGATCTAATTTCAATTAAGCACAAAACCCCTTAATTTGACATAATTGCCAAAATGGAATAGTCAGTTGGGCCCTTCTAGTGGATTATGGCTGTGTCTTGAAAGAGAGTGTAATTGTACTACGAGACATGCCCACCTTCAAAAGAGTGTCTGATGGCGTTCCGACAAAGGTGGGATTCGAACCCACGCGTGCAGAGCACAATGGATTAGCAGTCCATCGCCTTAACCACTCGGCCACCTCGTCTGCCTTAGGTGACTATGTTTCATTTTTTAGGAAATTCTTACGATGTGCTAATTACAAATAATCATAAGTTTCTCCTAGACTGTGTCAGAACTGGCAAATATATGTGGTGTTCAATAGACAGAGCACATGATATAGCAGAATTATCAAATCTGTTCCATTAGGACTGTAGTTTTTAATAGTCATGATAACATGCTAGCATGTGAGTCGATCTTGCACAGTGAATAAGGGAGCAGTGCCAGTATCTCCTTGGTCAGCTCTAGATGGCTCAACTGGGGAGATATGAGAACAGTGAGCTCCAGTGGCGCTATCGGTTAGCGTGCGGTACTTATACAGCAGTACTTGCATTGAGGCATGCCGAGGTTGTGAGTTCGAGCCTCACCTGGCGCAGCTTACTGGTTTTTCATAAACCATTTCACTAAAAGTAAAGATTAAACTCAGGCTAAAGACGGCCCTTGCTAGAGAGTTTTTACTTCTTTTCAGGATCTGCGTGTCCGACTCTTCCAGGTGCAAATATCACAATCCTATTCGATGCTCCTTATAAACATTCCATGATGTGCCGTCTTGCATAGCATGCAAACACCACATCAGTGCATTTAAAAATACATTTGTAGAATAATAAATATGATGAAAACATTGTTGTCACGGGATAACCATATACTGAGGAGCTGCAAACAGTGCTGTATCAGCTACTAACAATAACATGTAAATGAAAGACATATCAAAAGAAGAGCGTCATCATATTAATGTTTCTAGTCAACATAAGAGTTGCACCATAGCAGCTTATGGTGCTTTCTGCTCAGATTGTGCCTCCAATCCCACATTGATTTTTTTTATTCTTTGCAGTTTAAAAAAACAATTCATGCTCAAAGTTACCTTTTTAAAACCATTCAACCTAATATATTTATTTCTCTAACTTGTGAATGTGGTCCATGTTCTCTTTTCCTCATCCCCATCACGATACTCCTTTTCCCGAAATCAGGTTCACTTCTTTATCCAGCCCACCCATCCAAGGTCACCAAATCTATGAAGCGATTCTGCTTTTTCTCACATTCTCTCTATGTACAAGATACCTTGTATCATTTGAATGGACAGCAGGAGAGTCGGATATTTATGGTTAGTGGGGGTGGGGTTTTGAAGATTAACCTCATTTGACTAAGAGCCGGGGCATCTGGGAGGAAAAGTATTTTAAGGGGGATGAAGTTCACATCTCCTTGGTGAAATTTCTAGATCCTTATTTCATCCTTTCTGTGGATGCAGACTCAGTCGGAACAGAGGTCATAGTCCTCGCTCTGACTTTCAAAGGAACTTCAAATATGCATGGCTTATTTGGCTTTGCCCGGCGGGGTGAGAATGGCGTTTGTCAGGCGTTCGTTCGTCAGGCGATCGGAAGGGGTGAGGCGATAGTTTATGGTTCAATGGTTTTCATGAAGTCTTCTTGATACGATGAAAGCAGGAAAGGGAAGCTTGTCAATAAGCAAACTTAAGACAAGGTGTGACTCCTAGAAAGAATGACTTGGAAACAACATACAGAAACTCACATACAAAAAGGCCCTGATGAGGCTTCAACTCATGACCCCTGGTTTACAAGACCCGTGCTCTGCCACTGAGCTACAAGGCCAGCCTGCCTGCAGTATGTAAATCGCTTCATGTATTCTTACTGCGGTATGAAGATATCTATGATTTTGAGACTCTGTATGTAAATGCAGTTGCATTTGAATGTCTACATGCGTGCACAAATTGAAGAGCATGCTTAAGACACTTTTCTTGGAAGTAGGAAAAACTCCATTTTGATTTGAGAACATAAGAGTATTCACATTTATGACCATACTGATAGCTCTAGTTAGTATGTCCACAATCAGTGACAGATAGAGAACTCACTTATTAGATGTGATCTGTCTCTGTGGGGCAGACATATGTCAACAGTCATACACTTGAGATGGCTGAAACTTTAGGAGTAAGAGCTGCTTTCTTATCAGTCTATCTATCCAAACTGGTTAGAAGTAACCCTGGGCGTCCGAATCGGCTACGCCCACGGAGTAGGCGTAGTGTTGCCTTCTACGCATTTTGCGTAGACAGCGTAGCCGGCAACACTACGCCCACTCCGTGAGCGTAGCCGATTCGGCCGCCACCCGCCTCCCTCCCGCCCTCCCCTACATACATTATTTAAGCAACTAACCTTAATAAAACAATTTTTAAAGCACTTACCATGTCCGGGGCTCTTCCGGGGCTCCCTCTTGGAATAGCGTCCCTTCCTGGATACCAATGCGCATGCGCGGCCTCCCGCGCATGCGCATTTCTCGGGAGAAATGCGCATGCGCGGCCGCCCGCGCATGCGCATTGGTATCCAGGACGACGCTATTCCAAGAGGGAGCCCCGGACGAGCCCCGGACACGGTAAGTGCTTTAAAATTGTTTTATTAAGGGTAGTTGCTTAAATAATGTATGTAGGGGAGAGCGGGAGGGAGGTGCGTAGTGGGGCTACGCGGAGTGCGGGAGTGGGCGTAGCTTCTCGCCCACTCCGCGTAGCTCCGCGGAGCCCCACTACGCCCACTACGACCAGGGTTAGTTAGAAGGCCAGGAGTGAGGGAAAGGCAATCCTCTGGACACTTCATGAAAGATCTAATTTCAATTAAGCACAAAACCCCTTAATTTGACATAATTGCCAAAATGGAATAGTCAGTTGGGCCCTTCTAGTGGATTATGGCTGTGTCTTGAAAGAGAGTGTAATTGTACTACGAGACATGCCCACCTTCAAAAGAGTGTCTGATGGCGTTCCGACAAAGGTGGGATTCGAACCCACGCGTGCAGAGCACAATGGATTAGCAGTCCATCGCCTTAACCACTCGGCCACCTCGTCTGCCTTAGGTGACTATGTTTCATTTTTTAGGAAATTCTTACGATGTGCTAATTACAAATAATCATAAGTTTCTCCTAGACTGTGTCAGAACTGGCAAATATATGTGGTGTTCAATAGACAGAGCACATGATATAGCAGAATTATCAAATCTGTTCCATTAGGACTGTAGTTTTTAATAGTCATGATAACATGCTAGCATGTGAGTCGATCTTGCACAGTGAATAAGGGAGCAGTGCCAGTATCTCCTTGGTCAGCTCTAGATGGCTCAACTGGGGAGATATGAGAACAGTGAGCTCCAGTGGCGCTATCGGTTAGCGTGCGGTACTTATACAGCAGTACTTGCATTGAGGCATGCCGAGGTTGTGAGTTCGAGCCTCACCTGGCGCAGCTTACTGGTTTTTCATAAACCATTTCACTAAAAGTAAAGATTAAACTCAGGCTAAAGACGGCCCTTGCTAGAGAGTTTTTACTTCTTTTCAGGATCTGCGTGTCCGACTCTTCCAGGTGCAAATATCACAATCCTATTCGATGCTCCTTATAAACATTCCATGATGTGCCGTCTTGCATAGCATGCAAACACCACATCAGTGCATTTAAAAATACATTTGTAGAATAATAAATATGATGAAAACATTGTTGTCACGGGATAACCATATACTGAGGAGCTGCAAACAGTGCTGTATCAGCTACTAACAATAACATGTAAATGAAAGACATATCAAAAGAAGAGCGTCATCATATTAATGTTTCTAGTCAACATAAGAGTTGCACCATAGCAGCTTATGGTGCTTTCTGCTCAGATTGTGCCTCCAATCCCACATTGATTTTTTTTATTCTTTGCAGTTTAAAAAAACAATTCATGCTCAAAGTTACCTTTTTAAAACCATTCAACCTAATATATTTATTTCTCTAACTTGTGAATGTGGTCCATGTTCTCTTTTCCTCATCCCCATCACGATACTCCTTTTCCCGAAATCAGGTTCACTTCTTTATCCAGCCCACCCATCCAAGGTCACCAAATCTATGAAGCGATTCTGCTTTTTCTCACATTCTCTCTATGTACAAGATACCTTGTATCATTTGAATGGACAGCAGGAGAGTCGGATATTTATGGTTAGTGGGGGTGGGGTTTTGAAGATTAACCTCATTTGACTAAGAGCCGGGGCATCTGGGAGGAAAAGTATTTTAAGGGGGATGAAGTTCACATCTCCTTGGTGAAATTTCTAGATCCTTATTTCATCCTTTCTGTGGATGCAGACTCAGTCGGAACAGAGGTCATAGTCCTCGCTCTGACTTTCAAAGGAACTTCAAATATGCATGGCTTATTTGGCTTTGCCCGGCGGGGTGAGAATGGCGTTTGTCAGGCGTTCGTTCGTCAGGCGATCGGAAGGGGTGAGGCGATAGTTTATGGTTCAATGGTTTTCATGAAGTCTTCTTGATACGATGAAAGCAGGAAAGGGAAGCTTGTCAATAAGCAAACTTAAGACAAGGTGTGACTCCTAGAAAGAATGACTTGGAAACAACATACAGAAACTCACATATAAAAAGGCCCTGATGAGGCTTCAACTCATGACCCCTGGTTTACAAGACCCGTGCTCTGCCACTGAGCTACAAGGCCAGCCTGCCTGCAGTATGTAAATCGCTTCATGTATTCTTACTGCGGTATGAAGATATCTATGATTTTGAGACTCTGTATGTAAATGCAGTTGCATTTGAATGTCTACATGCGTGCACAAATTGAAGAGCATGCTTAAGACACTTTTCTTGGAAGTAGGAAAAACTCCATTTTGATTTGAGAACATAAGAGTATTCACATTTATGACCATACTGATAGCTCTAGTTAGTATGTCCACAATCAGTGACAGATAGAGAACTCACTTATTAGATGTGATCTGTCTCTGTGGGGCAGACATATGTCAACAGTCATACACTTGAGATGGCTGAAACTTTAGGAGTAAGAGCTGCTTTCTTATCAGTCTATCTATCCAAACTGGTTAGAAGTAACCCTGGGCGTCCGAATCGGCTACGCCCACGGAGTAGGCGTAGTGTTGCCTTCTACGCATTTTGCGTAGACAGCGTAGCCGGCAACACTACGCCCACTCCGTGAGCGTAGCCGATTCGGCCGCCACCCGCCTCCCTCCCGCCCTCCCCTACATACATTATTTAAGCAACTAACCTTAATAAAACAATTTTTAAAGCACTTACCATGTCCGGGGCTCTTCCGGGGCTCCCTCTTGGAATAGCGTCCCTTCCTGGATACCAATGCGCATGCGCGGCCTCCCGCGCATGCGCATTTCTCGGGAGAAATGCGCATGCGCGGCCGCCCGCGCATGCGCATTGGTATCCAGGACGACGCTATTCCAAGAGGGAGCCCCGGACGAGCCCCGGACACGGTAAGTGCTTTAAAATTGTTTTATTAAGGGTAGTTGCTTAAATAATGTATGTAGGGGAGAGCGGGAGGGAGGTGCGTAGTGGGGCTACGCGGAGTGCGGGAGTGGGCGTAGCTTCTCGCCCACTCCGCGTAGCTCCGCGGAGCCCCACTACGCCCACTACGACCAGGGTTAGTTAGAAGGCCAGGAGTGAGGGAAAGGCAATCCTCTGGACACTTCATGAAAGATCTAATTTCAATTAAGCACAAAACCCCTTAATTTGACATAATTGCCAAAATGGAATAGTCAGTTGGGCCCTTCTAGTGGATTATGGCTGTGTCTTGAAAGAGAGTGTAATTGTACTACGAGACATGCCCACCTTCAAAAGAGTGTCTGATGGCGTTCCGACAAAGGTGGGATTCGAACCCACGCGTGCAGAGCACAATGGATTAGCAGTCCATCGCCTTAACCACTCGGCCACCTCGTCTGCCTTAGGTGACTATGTTTCATTTTTTAGGAAATTCTTACGATGTGCTAATTACAAATAATCATAAGTTTCTCCTAGACTGTGTCAGAACTGGCAAATATATGTGGTGTTCAATAGACAGAGCACATGATATAGCAGAATTATCAAATCTGTTCCATTAGGACTGTAGTTTTTAATAGTCATGATAACATGCTAGCATGTGAGTCGATCTTGCACAGTGAATAAGGGAGCAGTGCCAGTATCTCCTTGGTCAGCTCTAGATGGCTCAACTGGGGAGATATGAGAACAGTGAGCTCCAGTGGCGCTATCGGTTAGCGTGCGGTACTTATACAGCAGTACTTGCATTGAGGCATGCCGAGGTTGTGAGTTCGAGCCTCACCTGGCGCAGCTTACTGGTTTTTCATAAACCATTTCACTAAAAGTAAAGATTAAACTCAGGCTAAAGACGGCCCTTGCTAGAGAGTTTTTACTTCTTTTCAGGATCTGCGTGTCCGACTCTTCCAGGTGCAAATATCACAATCCTATTCGATGCTCCTTATAAACATTCCATGATGTGCCGTCTTGCATAGCATGCAAACACCACATCAGTGCATTTAAAAATACATTTGTAGAATAATAAATATGATGAAAACATTGTTGTCACGGGATAACCATATACTGAGGAGCTGCAAACAGTGCTGTATCAGCTACTAACAATAACATGTAAATGAAAGACATATCAAAAGAAGAGCGTCATCATATTAATGTTTCTAGTCAACATAAGAGTTGCACCATAGCAGCTTATGGTGCTTTCTGCTCAGATTGTGCCTCCAATCCCACATTGATTTTTTTTATTCTTTGCAGTTTAAAAAAACAATTCATGCTCAAAGTTACCTTTTTAAAACCATTCAACCTAATATATTTATTTCTCTAACTTGTGAATGTGGTCCATGTTCTCTTTTCCTCATCCCCATCACGATACTCCTTTTCCCGAAATCAGGTTCACTTCTTTATCCAGCCCACCCATCCAAGGTCACCAAATCTATGAAGCGATTCTGCTTTTTCTCACATTCTCTCTATGTACAAGATACCTTGTATCATTTGAATGGACAGCAGGAGAGTCGGATATTTATGGTTAGTGGGGGTGGGGTTTTGAAGATTAACCTCATTTGACTAAGAGCCGGGGCATCTGGGAGGAAAAGTATTTTAAGGGGGATGAAGTTCACATCTCCTTGGTGAAATTTCTAGATCCTTATTTCATCCTTTCTGTGGATGCAGACTCAGTCGGAACAGAGGTCATAGTCCTCGCTCTGACTTTCAAAGGAACTTCAAATATGCATGGCTTATTTGGCTTTGCCCGGCGGGGTGAGAATGGCGTTTGTCAGGCGTTCGTTCGTCAGGCGATCGGAAGGGGTGAGGCGATAGTTTATGGTTCAATGGTTTTCATGAAGTCTTCTTGATACGATGAAAGCAGGAAAGGGAAGCTTGTCAATAAGCAAACTTAAGACAAGGTGTGACTCCTAGAAAGAATGACTTGGAAACAACATACAGAAACTCACATATAAAAAGGCCCTGATGAGGCTTCAACTCATGACCCCTGGTTTACAAGACCCGTGCTCTGCCACTGAGCTACAAGGCCAGCCTGCCTGCAGTATGTAAATCGCTTCATGTATTCTTACTGCGGTATGAAGATATCTATGATTTTGAGACTCTGTATGTAAATGCAGTTGCATTTGAATGTCTACATGCGTGCACAAATTGAAGAGCATGCTTAAGACACTTTTCTTGGAAGTAGGAAAAACTCCATTTTGATTTGAGAACATAAGAGTATTCACATTTATGACCATACTGATAGCTCTAGTTAGTATGTCCACAATCAGTGACAGATAGAGAACTCACTTATTAGATGTGATCTGTCTCTGTGGGGCAGACATATGTCAACAGTCATACACTTGAGATGGCTGAAACTTTAGGAGTAAGAGCTGCTTTCTTATCAGTCTATCTATCCAAACTGGTTAGAAGTAACCCTGGGCGTCCGAATCGGCTACGCCCACGGAGTAGGCGTAGTGTTGCCTTCTACGCATTTTGCGTAGACAGCGTAGCCGGCAACACTACGCCCACTCCGTGAGCGTAGCCGATTCGGCCGCCACCCGCCTCCCTCCCGCCCTCCCCTACATACATTATTTAAGCAACTAACCTTAATAAAACAATTTTTAAAGCACTTACCATGTCCGGGGCTCTTCCGGGGCTCCCTCTTGGAATAGCGTCCCTTCCTGGATACCAATGCGCATGCGCGGCCTCCCGCGCATGCGCATTTCTCGGGAGAAATGCGCATGCGCGGCCGCCCGCGCATGCGCATTGGTATCCAGGACGACGCTATTCCAAGAGGGAGCCCCGGACGAGCCCCGGACACGGTAAGTGCTTTAAAATTGTTTTATTAAGGGTAGTTGCTTAAATAATGTATGTAGGGGAGAGCGGGAGGGAGGTGCGTAGTGGGGCTACGCGGAGTGCGGGAGTGGGCGTAGCTTCTCGCCCACTCCGCGTAGCTCCGCGGAGCCCCACTACGCCCACTACGACCAGGGTTAGTTAGAAGGCCAGGAGTGAGGGAAAGGCAATCCTCTGGACACTTCATGAAAGATCTAATTTCAATTAAGCACAAAACCCCTTAATTTGACATAATTGCCAAAATGGAATAGTCAGTTGGGCCCTTCTAGTGGATTATGGCTGTGTCTTGAAAGAGAGTGTAATTGTACTACGAGACATGCCCACCTTCAAAAGAGTGTCTGATGGCGTTCCGACAAAGGTGGGATTCGAACCCACGCGTGCAGAGCACAATGGATTAGCAGTCCATCGCCTTAACCACTCGGCCACCTCGTCTGCCTTAGGTGACTATGTTTCATTTTTTAGGAAATTCTTACGATGTGCTAATTACAAATAATCATAAGTTTCTCCTAGACTGTGTCAGAACTGGCAAATATATGTGGTGTTCAATAGACAGAGCACATGATATAGCAGAATTATCAAATCTGTTCCATTAGGACTGTAGTTTTTAATAGTCATGATAACATGCTAGCATGTGAGTCGATCTTGCACAGTGAATAAGGGAGCAGTGCCAGTATCTCCTTGGTCAGCTCTAGATGGCTCAACTGGGGAGATATGAGAACAGTGAGCTCCAGTGGCGCTATCGGTTAGCGTGCGGTACTTATACAGCAGTACTTGCATTGAGGCATGCCGAGGTTGTGAGTTCGAGCCTCACCTGGCGCAGCTTACTGGTTTTTCATAAACCATTTCACTAAAAGTAAAGATTAAACTCAGGCTAAAGACGGCCCTTGCTAGAGAGTTTTTACTTCTTTTCAGGATCTGCGTGTCCGACTCTTCCAGGTGCAAATATCACAATCCTATTCGATGCTCCTTATAAACATTCCATGATGTGCCGTCTTGCATAGCATGCAAACACCACATCAGTGCATTTAAAAATACATTTGTAGAATAATAAATATGATGAAAACATTGTTGTCACGGGATAACCATATACTGAGGAGCTGCAAACAGTGCTGTATCAGCTACTAACAATAACATGTAAATGAAAGACATATCAAAAGAAGAGCGTCATCATATTAATGTTTCTAGTCAACATAAGAGTTGCACCATAGCAGCTTATGGTGCTTTCTGCTCAGATTGTGCCTCCAATCCCACATTGATTTTTTTTATTCTTTGCAGTTTAAAAAAACAATTCATGCTCAAAGTTACCTTTTTAAAACCATTCAACCTAATATATTTATTTCTCTAACTTGTGAATGTGGTCCATGTTCTCTTTTCCTCATCCCCATCACGATACTCCTTTTCCCGAAATCAGGTTCACTTCTTTATCCAGCCCACCCATCCAAGGTCACCAAATCTATGAAGCGATTCTGCTTTTTCTCACATTCTCTCTATGTACAAGATACCTTGTATCATTTGAATGGACAGCAGGAGAGTCGGATATTTATGGTTAGTGGGGGTGGGGTTTTGAAGATTAACCTCATTTGACTAAGAGCCGGGGCATCTGGGAGGAAAAGTATTTTAAGGGGGATGAAGTTCACATCTCCTTGGTGAAATTTCTAGATCCTTATTTCATCCTTTCTGTGGATGCAGACTCAGTCGGAACAGAGGTCATAGTCCTCGCTCTGACTTTCAAAGGAACTTCAAATATGCATGGCTTATTTGGCTTTGCCCGGCGGGGTGAGAATGGCGTTTGTCAGGCGTTCGTTCGTCAGGCGATCGGAAGGGGTGAGGCGATAGTTTATGGTTCAATGGTTTTCATGAAGTCTTCTTGATACGATGAAAGCAGGAAAGGGAAGCTTGTCAATAAGCAAACTTAAGACAAGGTGTGACTCCTAGAAAGAATGACTTGGAAACAACATACAGAAACTCACATATAAAAAGGCCCTGATGAGGCTTGAACTCATGACCCCTGGCCAGCCTGCCTGCAGTATGTAAATCGCTTCATGTATTCTTACTGCGGTATGAAGATATCTATGATTTTGAGACTCTGTATGGAAATGCAGTTGCATTTGAATGTCTACATGCGTGCACAAATTGAAGAGCATGCTTAAGACACTTTTCTTGGAAGTAGGAAAAACTCCATTTTGATTTGAGAACATAAGAGTATTCACATTTATGACCATACTGATAGCTCTAGTTAGTATGTCCACAATCAGTGACAGATAGAGAACTCACTTATTAGAAGTGATCTGTCTCTGTGGGGCAGACATATGTCAACAGTCATACACTTGAGATGGCTGAAACTTTAGGAGTAAGAGCTGCTTTCTTATCAGTCTATCTATCCAAACTGGTTAGAAGTAACCCTGGGCGTCCGAATCGGCTACGCCCACGGAGTAGGCGTAGTGTTGCCTTCTACGCATTTTGCGTAGACAGCGTAGCCGGCAACACTACGCCCACTCCGTGAGCGTAGCCGATTCGGCCGCCACCTGCCTCCCTCCCGCCCTCCCCTACATACATTATTTAAGCAACTAACCTTAATAAAACAATTTTTAAAGCACTTACCATGTCCGGGGCTCTTCCGGGGCTCCCTCTTGGAATAGCGTCCCTTCCTGGATACCAATGCGCATGCCCGGCCTCCCGCGCATGGGCATTTCTCGGGAGAAATGCGCATGCGCGGCCGCCCGCGCATGCGCATTGGTATCCAGGACGACGCTATTCCAAGAGGGAGCCCCGGACGAGCCCCGGACACGGTAAGTGCTTTAAAATTGTTTTATTAAGGGTAGTTGCTTAAATAATGTATGTAGGGGAGAGCGGGAGGGAGGTGCGTAGTGGGGCTACGCGGAGTGCGGGAGTGGGCGTAGCTTCTCGCCCACTCCGCGTAGCTCCGCGGAGCCCCACTACGCCCACTACGACCAGGGTTAGTTAGAAGGCCAGGAGTGAGGGAAAGGCAATCCTCTGGACACTTCATGAAAGATCTAATTTCAATTAAGCACAAAACCCCTTAATTTGACATAATTGCCAAAATGGAATAGTCAGTTGGGCCCTTCTAGTGGATTATGGCTGTGTCTTGAAAGAGAGTGTAATTGTACTACGAGACATGCCCACCTTCAAAAGAGTGTCTGATGGCGTTCCGACGAAGGTGGGATTCGAACCCACGCGTGCAGAGCACAATGGATTAGCAGTCCATCGCCTTAACCACTCGGCCACCTCGTCTGCCTTAGGTGACTATGTTGCATTTTTTAGGAAATTCTTACGATGTGCTAATTACAAATAATCATAAGTTTCTCCTAGACTGTGTCAGAACTGGCAAATATATGTGGTGTTCAATAGACAGAGCACATGATATAGCAGAATTATCAAATCTGTTCCATTAGGACTGTAGTTTTTAATAGTCATGATAACATGCTAGCATGTGAGTCGATCTTGCACAGTGAATAAGGGAGCAGTGCCAGTATCTCCTTGGTCAGCTCTAGATGGCTCAACTGGGGAGATATGAGAACAGTGAGCTCCAGTGGCGCTATAGGTTAGCGTGCGGTACTTATACAGCAGTACTTGCATTGAGGCATGCCGAGGTTGTGAGTTCGAGCCTCACCTGGAGCAGCTTACTGGTTTTTCATAAACCATTTCACTAAAAGTAAAGATTAAACTCAGGGTAAAGACGGCCCTTGCTAGAGAGTTTTTACTTCTTTTCAGGATCTGCGTGTCCGACTCTTCCAGGTGCAAATATCACAATCCTATTCGATGCTCCTTATAAACATTCCATGATGTGCCGTCTTGCATAGCATGCAAACACCACATCAGTGCATTTAAAAATACATTTGTAGAATAATAAATATGATGAAAACATTGTTGTCACGGGATAACCATATACTGAGGAGCTGCAAACAGTGCTGTATCAGCTACTAACAATAACATGTAAATGAAAGACATATCAAAAGAAGAGCGTCATCATATCAATGTTTCTAGTCAACATAAGAGTTGCACCATAGCAGCTTATGGTGCTTTCTGCTCAGATTGTGCCTCCAATCCCACATTGATTTTTTTTATTCTTTGCAGTTTAAAAAAACAATTCATGCTCAAAGTTACCTTTTTAAAACCATTCAACCTAATATATTTATTTCTCTAACTTGTGAATGTGGTCCTTGTTCTCTTTTCCTCATCCCCATCACGATACTCCTTTTCCCGAAATCAGGTTCACTTCTTTATCCAGCCCACCCATCCAAGGTCACCAAATCTATGAAGCGATTCTGCTTTTTCTCACATTCTCTCTATGTGTGGAAAAGTAAATTTTGCCATGTTCTGTGTCCCTACGTGTTCCCCATCTTATGTTATATGTGCATGATTAATATGCATATGTATTCCCTTATGATCGATTAAAGACGCAATTCTAGTCGTGTCCAACTCTAGTATGCCAGTTTCCAGTTCTCGTGAAAGCTACGAGTATTAGGCCTATGTAAAGTTATGTTGCCACGTTTCACAGTGTGCACGTTAATTCAGTAAAAGTCCCCGTTTCTAGGCCTCAAAAGGGCCTGGACACCAGATTCAGCTCCTGTCTCCTGAACCCTCGCTGAGGAGCGATACAGCCCCCACCTGCATCCCTGACCCTTCACTTACTTCCTGCCTCACAGTGCCCGGCTCGGCCTGGCTCTGTCTGCCAGTCTGCCAAGAGTATGTTATGATTCTAGTTATCAGTCCAGCCCTCCTTCTCTGCATTCCTAAGCTACTGAATCGCATCAATAGTTTCAGTCATCGTCTAGCCTTTACGTCTCCATGTAAGAGAAATACTGTATTAATGGTCATTTAATATTCCTCAACACGCACTACATGTAGAATAATGCATGCACCAGTCTTAGAGTCTGTTAGCCTTTGCCCTGATAACTTTTGGATTCTATCAACATGTTCTCTAAACATCAGATACTAGATAGTGTTTAGGTACATGTCGCTCTGACTCTCCAGACTTTAGTCTCCTCTTCTAGCGCAGAAGTCATAGCCCCCAGTTCTCCCTAGTAACACGTCATTGCCAGCTTGCGCGCACCACTAGGTCAGAGGTCCCGGCTCCTTAGGTAGCCCCCTCCATGTTTCCGCCCCATTTATGACATATTCTGTTACGTTTACATCACATGTCTATGTATACGCCCTGTACACGCCTCTTGTTACACCTACTTTCTGCCTTATCTTTCGCGACTGCTACAAACTCCGCCCACTGCTACGCCTACTGTATTTACTGCAATGCAATTGTTTTAGTATATATATGTTATACGCTGTTATTAAAGTTAGCGCGCTCATCCCAGATCCTGCCCCGGCAGCTGCCGGGCCCTGCCATCCTATTCCCGTGCAGGTTGTCCTGTTCCTGTCCTTTATGCTGTATTAAAACCTGCAAACTCCAGCTACCTCGAATCTTGACTCTTATTTATTGAGCTATCTGTTATTGTATATCCTGAAAAATAGATCCGGTATTTAATTATTTATTTACCACATAATGGCGCCCGAACAGGGACTTGCCCTTTCCCCACGCGCCGGCGAAGCCACGCCAGCCCCCTGAACCTCTGCAGCCGTGACGGAACCATACCGTGCACGTGCAGATATTTCTGCTTCAAGTATCCCTCAGGCCCACGGAGGAGACGGAGGTTGCGGTCCAGCATCCAGACGAGGCGGTGGAGGAACGCGGTGAGTCCCGACCAGAGCCCAAGCCGAGAGTCCAAGGTCCGAGGTATCCGGAGGCCCACCCGTAACTGAAGTCCGAAGTTCGTAGTCCGTCGTCGTAGCAGTCCAGTCCAGTCCGAGGCCTTCCGTTCTTGCTGCCCGGTGAGTACCGTTGCTGGGGTAGTATCTAGACAGGGTCAATTAATTTGTCTCTGGTCCGTGGGTTTGGGTACGCAAATCCAACACGAAGTGTCCACCTAGGTGGATGCGGGTCCTGACGTGTCTCTTTATGAGACCGGTATGTTTCGTACTGTTTCAGCAGTGCATCTAGTAATTCTAGTAAGTTCTGTTCTCGAGAAATTCATGTATTTCTGTTCTCAGTATTCCAGGTAATGTTTCTGTCCGAACTGTTATTTTAAAGTGTCATTTCAATGTGTTTTCAATGTCGTGGTATGAATGAGTTGTTTCTCTCAGTCATTATTGTGTTTATTGTGTATTGTATTGTGACTAGGTCTCAGTATAGTCATGCCTCTGTTTTCCAAGTTACGTCAGTTAAGAACCAGAAAATGTCTGCTCGAGGAAGCAGTTCCTGTCCCGCCTAGGGACAGTCCAGGCCATTTTATGTATCAAAAGCATGGCATAAGTGCCATATTATATCTAGAGTTATGGGTGGAGTACACCAAGGAATTAGAAGAAAAGTATAGATGGCCCGTATCAGGTACGTGGGATGCCGGGTGCATCATGCGAGTAGAAGAAGCATTATGGAAAAAGAAAGCCAGACAGTCACAGAAAGATGCCATCGAGTTATGGCGCAAAGAATCTCATAAAAGAACCGAAAAAGAAATCAGAAAGTCAGAATTAAGTAGAGAATCCTCAGAAAGAGCCCAAGAAAGGGAATTAATCGAAATAGGTGAACGAGTTAAAACCGAACAGTCAGACAGACAGAGGAATGCCCTTATTAAGGGTATGTACCCTCTTCTTGCCGAGGGCTTGCTAAAAGCAACCCCGGAGGCATCCAGTAATTTTCCGCCACCATTAGTTCCGACCAAGCTACGTCACAAACCGACCACAGCTGATATTTTTCTCTCGTCCTATTTGGACGACACAGTCCCTGAATATGCAAATCCTGCTCCGCCAGCTCCTGTAAATAATGTAATTTCTGTTCCTCCAGCCACCGGGGCACCTGTTACAGCACCTGTTACGGTACCCCCGGTCCAGCCTACAGTACCAGTACCCGCTACACTGGTGTGAGAAGTTGGCCTGATGTGCAGTGCTCACTATTCTAGTGATCACTATATATCAGTCCAAACAACCCTTATTGATGATTGGTTGTAAGTCAACCTTATAGACCAGCTATCCTAGTAGCATGGATACGAGCAGTCTAAGGCTAAGACTCTAGAGGGCGTGTTAAGCCAGCTGTTTTACCATCACATTACTAGGATAGCTGGTCTATAAGGTTGACTTACAACCAATCATCAATAAGGGTTGTTTGGACTGATATATAGTGATCACTAGAATAGTGAGCACTGCACATCAGGCCAACTTCTCACATTGGTGAGCAGCGGTTGGGATTTGAGCTTGCTGTTGTTTTACCACACATGCCCTAAGAATATCTTGTGAAAGATCACATAAGTACTAAAGGTACATATAACTTAGCTTAGAATACTCTGAGTTCTACTGAACCAGCTGTTGTAGCTCCTAGGGCCTAGCACACCCTAAACTACAACTCTAGCAAGGGATCAGTAGGCAAACATATAGTGTAGGTAAGTGCACCACTTACACCTCACTAGAAAAGCATGTCGACTCAGGGGGACTCTACTGAGACTCCCCTGGTCAGCTTTGACCCTCCACAGGTCACTTCAAGATATGCAGCTCTCAATTTTCAGGAGATGAGGCAACTCTGTGTCTCCAGGAAACTGAAGCAGGGGTCTAACCCCACCCTTCCCTTTCTGATAGGTCTCTTAGAGACATATGATGCCAGAAAGCTCTCTCAGTTACATGAGAGCATGCCAGCCTTAGAGGGAACCTCTGGGGATCCAGACCTCCCCAACACTGATTCAGCAGTTGAAGAGGAGGATCAGGAGGTACTCTCTGGGGATGAGGTAGACAAAGGTCTTGAGGTAGTCAGAAGGCTAACTAGGACCAACTTAGACTTACTTGGGCTAGGATCTGGGGGCCCCCCAGTACTAACCCAAAGTGGGCCTAACCTTGGAGTTAGGAGAGATAGATCTCTTTCTAGGGACTCCAATAGATCTCTGCACTCTAATGCCTCTTCTCAGGGGAGAAGGAATCCTCCACAGAGGAGATTTACTTCCCCTCAGAGAAAGGAGCATGAAGCTAGGATGAGACAAGCTGAACTGAGGATTGAAAGGGAAGAAATTGCCCTGGCCAAAGAGAAGCTTGCCCTGGCAAGAGAGCAGCAGATGAGTGGGCTAGCTCCCACTGGTGGCAGCAATCTCCCAAGAGATAGAGAGAAGGGTTTAGATACTAAACACCTGACTAAAATAGTGCCCCCCTTTAAGCAAGGGGATGACATCCAGAAATGGATGGCTGCTCTGGAGAGAGCCTGCACTGTGCAGTGCATTCCCCAGAGTCAGTGGGCAGCTATACTGTGGCTCTCCTTTGATGGTAAAGGTAGAGATAAGCTCCTCACTACAAGAGTGGAGGATGCTAACAATTACCAGGTCCTGAAAAATGCACTGGTTGATGGGTTTGGTTTAACCACTGAGCAGTACAGGTTGCTGTTCAGAGACACCCAGAAAACTCAGTCTCAGGACTGGTCTGACTTTGTTGATTGTGCCACTAAGGCTTTGGAAGGCTGGCTACTGGGTAGTAAGGTTACTGATTTCAAGGGATTGTATAATCTAATTATGAGAGAGCAAGTCTTAAATAATTGTCAGAACCAGTTATTACACCAGCACCTGGTAGACTCTGATCTGACCTCTCCACAAGAATTGGGTAAGAGGGCAGACAAGTGGGTCAGAACCAGGATTAGGCCCAAGAACCAAGGTGGTGACCAGAAAAAGGAATCAACCAAGCCTCAAGAGAAGGGTGGGAATAAATCTACAGATCAAACCACATCAGGGCCCCAAAAATCCTCTGAGGGGGGTGGGTCCCAAAATCCTTCCAACAACCAGAAGAAACCTTATTGTTATCCCTGTAAACAGGTGGGTCATTTAAAAACTGACAGCAGTTGCCCAAAGAATAACAATAAGGAAAACATACCCCCAAGTAACATTCCCAAACCTCCTGTTACTACTAGTAGTAATCCCCCAGGTGGTGGGAGTGCCCCCAAGAATTTGGGTGCATTTACTTTGGGAGTTCCTGGGGACTCTGGCCTAACCAGGTCCCCAAACTTAGATACTCTTGTCTGTGAGACTGGCATGGGGTTTGCCAACTTCACAACTTGTCCCAACACTTTGGGCAAGTACAGACAGGAGCCCCTCATCAATGGTATAAAAGTTGAGGCCTATAGAGACACAGGGGCTAGCATCACTATGGTGACTGAGAGTCTAGTCCCCTCAAGGCAACTTTTACCTGGTGCCACATACCAGGTGACCAATATTGATGGAGTACAGAGAGATCATCCCATGGCAGTGGTCAATCTCAGCTGGGGAGGTGTCACTGGCCACAAGAGAGTGGCAGTGTCACCAAACTTGCCTGTAGATTGCCTACTGGGGAATGATTTAGAGCTCTCAGCCTGGGCTGAAGTAGAGCAAGAAACCCATTCTAGAATGGTAAATACCCATGGTAAGGTTAGTGGGGCAGTGATAGCCACAGCCCCAGTCCAAGATGTCCTCCCTGAACAGGTCAGGAGGGTTGTGCCAGTCACAACCCAATCTCAGACAACTTCCTTCCCAGAACAGGTTGTCAAGGCTGTGATGGTCACAGCCCACACCCAAACTGAGCCCCCTCCTGAAAAGGTTGGGAGAGTTGTGATGGCCACAGCTCAAACTCAGACAGATGACAGTGTTGTGAAGCCTGAAACCATGGATCACTCCACTCAGACAGAGAGTATTGAGGAGGAAGAGAAATCTCCCTCCCACCAGACTTTAGGAAAGGATCAGCCTCCTCAGGGAACTGATCTGACCCCTTGTGAAGAAACTGCCACAGAGGTAGTCAGGCCTGGCCTGGCAGAACCCCTGATGTCAGTGGACCCTTCCAAGGTGGGACCCAGTCTGGAGCAGGTAACCTGCCCCTCTCTACCCTGCCTCAGTCAGCCCAGGGCTGTAGAGGTCAGGGAGGCCAGTGTTGGACCCCAAAGGGCCCCCTGTCCAAAAGAATTTCCCAATCAGCAGACTAAGGGCACTGAAGCTAGTAGTCCTAGCCAAGTGAAAATAAAACATACTCCTGAGGGATCCCCCTTAAAATTAGTTAGGGACCTCCCACAGATGGACACTGTTGGGCACAGCCAAACTTGGGACCTGAGGGCCCCAGACCTGACCTGTCCCTCCAGTAAGCCAAACAGAGGGACCCAACCTCCAGCTGTAGGTAGCCAGAGGTTGACCCTGAGAGCCCAAAACAACTCAGTCTTGGAAAGAAAGGCCTATATGGTGGAAAATGATTGGAGGAAGCTGAGCCCAAAATTAGTGGAGCCTCACTTCAGTACTCCATTTCAGCACCAGCCTTTTCCTTTGACAAAACACACCACAGGTAGAGATTCCCTATGGTGGAGACCCTCAGACACCCTTAGGGTGAGGGATTGCTTAGTGGACCATGACATAGGGGGTAACCATGCCAGTGCTGGTACTTCCTTAAATGGCCACTTAGGCAATATAGGCTTACCTGGACAAGGATAGCCTTATCTCCTTTCGTTTGGGGGGGGGTTATGTAGGAAGGTTGACCCCTGACTATGGTTGCCCCCAACTTTTTGCCTGGTGTTTTGCTGGTTTTCTGACTTAGTTGACCTGAGGCCCTGCTATTCAGGACCTCAGGCCCGCGACTAAGTCCTGCCCTATGGGTGGGACTAGGAGGGGGGTGGTTACACCCACTTCCTTGGCGGGCTTTTCCCCAGCACAGGGTCTGGAGTGACCCTGGAACTGGTTCAAGCCGGCCTATGCACAGTGAGCACCGGGGTGCTACTTGCAGTCACCTTCCTCTAAAGCCCTGCCTACCTACAATACACAAAACCCTGTCTGGGACGGTGCTGGCACCGCCCCTGGCAGGAAACCCTTTGTCCTTATCTCCTGCTCTGGGAGGACTCCCAGCAGCAGGAGGGCAGACTTGTGTCTCGGTGGCAGCATCCATTTTGTGGATGCTAAGGCTCTGTCTGACTTTTAACCGGGTTATAGGTTACAGGCATGTCGTGTCCCTCTAGAAGGGTGGAATGCTAACCCCGTCGCCAGAATTGGCGAGGGGTTAGTATTCCAATTCGTATGACACCTTACTCGACATGTTTTGATAAAGCGATACCAGAGTTGGCACATAACCGCGAGGATTATAATGCACTTAAGAGTATATGGTATGCGATATCATGGAAACGGCTAAGGGATGGATCCCGAAAGCCGCAGACAGGCTCAGCTCATGCCAGAGCACCATCTCACACGATTCCAAGCACTCTGCCTTCAGGATTGTTAAGGCCTGCCATAGGAGTGACTGATAGGAGATCTGTGTGTCCATTTTAGGGTTAGATATAGGTATACTATATCTAAAGCAAAGGGTGATTACACCACATTGCCCCAGCTGTCAAGCAGCCAGTTGTGTCAGATTTGGATGGCCAGCCAGGGGTGGCATAATACATGCTGCAGCCCCTGGTAGGCCCTGGGTACACCTATGCCCTGGGTACCTAGGGTACACTGTACAGGGACTGATGAGGTGGCTCAGTATCCAATTTAGATATGTACCTAAGGTACATGGAATCCATTTTACAGAGAGAGCAGTGGGCCTGAGGTCCTGAATAGCAGGGCCTCAGGTCAACTAAGTCAGAAAACCAGCAAAACACCAGGCAAAAAGTTGGGGGCAACCATAGTCAGGGGTCAACCTTCCTACAACTGGTCTCTCTGCCAGCACGAAGAGCATCAGTCGACGATTCCAGTTTAGGGGCCGCGGGAGGGGGACCCCCGGGAACCCCGCCGCCACACAAACGTGTAACATCAGTCGAGTTACATGAACGTGCGTTACAGCGTACGCCCAAACATCAGTCCGTTACAGATATCAGGCGAGCTCTTACCGAATGCCGTTATGACCCAGTCCCAGGTGATGATAGTATGGTTATATATTCATTACGTGTAAAGACGGGTGACCGAGTATTTGGACACCCTACCAAATATTAAAGAAGATCTAGACAGAATATATCGTTTCATCCGTACAGGAACAGATCCAGAAAGTATTGGCGAAGCCATGTCTCAAAGGAAAGCTGAGATTCAGCTCATGCTATTAAAGTTTCTAATTAATTGTTTAATAAGGGAACAAGATTATCCGACTAAAGATCCGACCGAAATGAGAGTTCTGACAAAATGGAGTGATCATATAGCCGAGGGAAGACACAGGACACTCAGTTGTATAGAGAGCATGTACAAGAAAATTCGTAAGGAAATAATAAGGTTACACGACAAACGCAAAGCAGCACAAGTAAGCGAGAAAGAAGACGACTCTCCTACCGAAGAGGTAGACGACGAGAATACTTCCAGAATAGCGTATGTAGGTAGAACTAGACTCTCCGACCGACATTCACGTCTAGACTCCAAGAAAACTGTTCCTCTTCCAGCACCAGAACAGTGTTCTCTAGAACAAGTATTTCAAGCTACCGATCACATTCTGAAATCACGAATCGGTTATAGTGAACTCAGTACTATGCATGAACAAGAACTAGCCCGATCAGCAGTCCGATGGGCTACTGATTCTACCACTTTTCCAGACGAAATAGTGGCACAAATGTTTCTGAAACTGCCCCCAGCCGAGCAGCGACTGGTGGGTATGTATATGATCCAGCACCTCATTACACTGTATGAGGGTCAGCATTCTGATCCAGGTCCGTTACATGATGTTCTGAACGAGTTACTCCAGTATAGATGGAAAGGTCTAGGTACCGATTTAATTAGTGTCATTCTAGAACAGCGCCACAAATATAGAACGTTTCTGAACCCGCATTTTGTTCATGTCTCACCCCCCGAAAATAAACCGTTTTACATAGACAGACAGCATCCGTTACGAGAAGTACACCCAGTTAGGACACAGGGTGGTGAAATGCAACGAGTATTTGTTTACACCCCGATTACAAAGATGGAACTCTTAGAGATGAAAAAGTTAATTCCCTGTCACGATAAAGATCCAGCAGGGTTCCACCGTGAATTAAAAGACATGCTCCGTATGGGAGAATACACGTATCCAGATATCATTAAAATGTTAAAGGTCCTGTTGCCTGCGGGCATATATGAAAAACTCAAAGAAAAAGAATGGGAGGTGGGAGAGAAAAAGATAGATTGGGCAGCTCTGGAAGCTGAAGATAATATACGAGTACCAGGTACCGGTCTAGGAGACAAACGTAAAGAATTGCCCGAGCTGTTAATACAAGTTTTGCCAAGGTTACTAGCCACGAAAAAGGAAGACTGGGATGCAATCTCAGCCTGTAAACAGAAACCAGACGAAGATACTAGTGATTTTTATTCTAGATTTGAGAAATGTTTTATCATCAACAGTGGATTGAAGACGAGTAGTGAGTCATACCCTCATCTTTTTGTTACTAAACTAGTCGAGAATTCAAGTCCACAAGTTAAAAATCGAGTTTTGAAAGTCGAAAGTACATGGCAAGCTAATACTCCGTCCCAAATGCTTCAGATGCTCCAGTATCACCAGAATAGAATCAGAGAAGAGCAAGATCATGAAAGGAAACGTATGAAAGACACGAAAATGAAAGTATTAGTTGCACAATCTGTTCCTCAAGACAGTCAGAAGAGGGGTATGAATCAAGCCAGTCATCCTGCAGTTCCAGTTAAAGGGACCTGCAATTACTGTAAACAGCCAGGTCATTTTATAAACGAGTGTGCAGTTCTGAAACACAACATAGCTACCGGTAAGACTAAAGAAAGACCACGTCCGCCTAGACAAGAACAAGTTTCACAGACTTCTCAGACACCACAGAATGCACAACAGACAGTTACAGTACCGCAGCCTATAGCTGCAACACAGCATGTTACACAGCAGATGTACCAGTATGCACAGTCCGAGTATCCAGAATACCAGCAGTATTCATGAAACAGCCTAGAGAGGGAGGTAGGCTTGCCTCTCATCGAGATACCTGTAGATCAAGAGGGTCCCTATGTTCACAGTCAAGTATTAGGGAAAGACAGAAAGTTTCTGATTGATACAGGGGCAAGTAGGACTACCATCAGTCATGCCGAGGTTCCAGGGGATCCGCTCTCAGGCTCTAGAAATGTTTCCCTTGGATTTTCAGGAAAGCCAATAGTTAACGAGATTTCCAAACCAGTTACTCTAGAAGTAGGTCCATTGTCCCGTACTACTGATTTACTACTTACGAAGTCATGTCCAGAAAATTTGTTAGGCATTAAGACACTGAAAGAATTAGGTGCAGTTATTTGCTGCTCTCCAGAAGGAATACGTTTGTTTTTACGTGACTTTAAGGGTCACTATGTATTACGTGATTTTGATCCAAGATTACTGAATGTCCCGCAGCATCTATGGGCACAAGGTCCAACTGATGTTGGTTTTATGCAAATCACACCCCATCGTGTGACTCTGAAACCAGGTGTAGTGTTACCACGAATCAGACAGTACAGATTGCCACCTGAGGCTGTAGCAGCCTTATCCAAAATTATTGACGAGCTCATTGCTCAAGGAGTGGTTGTAGAAACTGACTCCAATGTATGTAATTCTCCTATCATTCCAGTCATGAAACGTACTGATCCAAATGCACCTCCAGTATATCGATTAGTGATTGACCTTCGAGAACTTAATAAATGTATCATTCCCCAGTACCCAGTTGTTCCAGATATTTCATCTTTATTGACAGCCATTGATTCTGAGGCTACGTTTTTCACAGTCATAGACCTCAAGAACGCATTTTTCAGTGTTCCCATTCATCCAGACAGCCAGTTCCTTTTCGGATTCTGTTTAAATGGAAGGAGCTATAAATTTACACGAGCTCCTCAAGGTTTCACAGAAAGTCCTAGCATTTACAGTCAAGCACTTAAAAGACAACTAGACAATATTCACATGCCAACTGACACTGCCCTGCTCCAGTATGTTGATGATCTACTGATCACAGCCCGTTCTGAACGTGACTGCGAGCGTGCGTCACTTACAGTTCTGTATTTCTTAGCCGAGATGGGGCACAAGGTGTCCCCTTCGAAGCTTCAATTCTGTGTCGAGCAAGTGATCTATTTAGGCCACTTACTGTCCAAGAGGGGTAGGCAGTTGACACCTGACCGTATCCAGTTAATAGCGAGTCTTCCTCAGCCCAAGACCCAGAAGGAGGTACGAGCTTTTATCGGCCTCACTTCTTATTGCCGACAATGGATTCCTCAGTATGCATTCCTAGCCAAGCCACTGATACAGTTAACGACACAGGAGGCAGCCGTATCAACTGTCCTCCCTTGGACATCTGAACATACACTTGCTTTTAATGAATTAAAGAAAGCCTTATGTCAAGCTCCTGTTCTAGCAACACCGAACTACAGTAGGCCTTTTACACTTTTTGTCACAGAATGTGAAGGTACAGCATTATCTGTTCTCACACAAGATCAAGCAGGACAATACAAGCCCTGTGCTTATTTTTCAAGCACACTAGATCCAGTGGCCCAGGCTCTGCCTGCGTGCCTCAAGTCAGTTGCAGCCACAGCACTAGCTATCAGACAAAGTGATTCCATAGTATTAGGGCATTCCCTGACAGTACAAGTTCCACACTCCGTGGAAGTTCTTTTAAACCGAACACAGACCCAGCACTTGACTATTGCACGTTTAACAGGTTATGAATTGACACTGTTCCAGCCACACGTAGAAATCAGACGCTGCAACGTTCTAAATCCTGCTACACTGTTACCGTCAGTTACTTCCAACCCTGCCACACATGACTGTGTGGAAGTAGTTAACACCATGACGAAGCCAAGACAAGACCTGACAGATATTCCATTACCAGATCCCGACCTGACACTTTATGTGGATGGTTCATGTATGAGAACAAGTACAGGAGAACTAGTAGCCGCGTATGCAGTGACTACTGACACTGAAGTTATAGAGACACACCGTATTGATACTCTGTCCGCTCAAGCAGCAGAGCTAGTCGCTCTGACCCAAGCCTGCATACGTGCCAAGAACCTGAAAGTTAATATTTACACAGATTCACGTTATGCATTCGGAGTCGTACACGACTTTGGAGTGCTCTGGCAAGAAAGAGGTTTTATGACTTCTCATGGAACCAAGATTCAGCATGGTCTCCTCATTCAAGCTCTGTTAGATGCAATACATTTACCGACAGCTATCGCTATTATGAAGTGCAAAGCACATACGAAAGTCACTGACATCATTTCCCAAGGTAACGATCTAGCAGACCGAACAGCCAAGCTTACAGCCCAGACTCCAGACATTCCAGTTAACATGACACTGACACACACTCCAGATCCGACTACATGTATGACAGTTAAGGACCCCACTCAAGATGTCATAGATATCCAGTCACATGCTACTCCCGATGAAATCAAGAAATGGTCCGAACAAGGAGGGGTCCAGACAGATCAGGGATGGTTGACGAAGGGAAAAGCCACATGGTTTCTCCCCGACTCAATGGTTCAAGTCATTATTAATACCGCACATAGTCCTGCACATTTAGGAGAAAAAAGCCATGTTAGACAGTATCCAGAACATTTGGTTCAACAAGCATTTACGAGCTGCAGCCAAGCAGAAAGTCCGTACCTGTATGATATGTTGTCAGTTCAATCCAGGTAAAAGTGTCCCGGTGGAACAAGGGGGATTCCAGCCTCCTGACCACCCTTTTGAGGTCCTCCAGATGGATTATATTCAGATGGAGCGATGTCGAGGTTTCAAGTATGTCCTTGTAGTTGTATGCGCTTTGTCCAGGTGGACAGAAGCATATCCAGTTCCAGATTACACAGCAGCGACCACTGCCAAGCAGTTGGTTCGTGAATTCTTCCCCCGTTATGGACTCCCTAGGGTCGTGTATTCTGATAACGGCCAGCCATTCTCCTCTGAACTCATGAAGCATGTTTCCCTTTTGTTAGGGTACCAGTGGAAGTTTCATTGTGTACGCCATCCTGAAGCAGCAGGTCTCGTAGAGAGACATAATCAGACTCTAAAAATCCGCATCGCCAAAGTCTGTAAAGAGAAAGGTGTAGACTGGCTAGTAGCTCTGCCAGTCGCCCTATTCTATATGCGCATGGTCGCACATTCCAGATCAGGTCTGTCCCCTTATGAGGTCGTATTCGGCCGCCCCCCGAACATGTGGGGTACACCTAGACCCCGAAGTATTACAGATGTTTCCAGTAATATGCTGACAGATTACCTAGCTTCCTTGATGTCTGCCCTACACTCTTGTCGTTCACAGGTTGCCGCCGCATTTCCAGACAATACCGAGGTGAAACCGCATGAAATCATTCCAGGAAATCTGGTTCTTGTCCGGAATTTTGATCGTTCAAGTCCGCTGGAGCCCCGCTGGAGACAGCCTCAACTTGTCCTTCTGACCACCCGCACGGCCGTGAAGCTGGAAGGCCGCAAGGGCTGGGTGCACCTGTCTCACGTCAAGAAATTCCATGGATGTCGCATAAAAACATTGGACTGTTCCATTTCTAAGGACTGCCAGAACTTTAAAAACTGCCCTATTCTCAAGGACTGTCCCGCTACAAACTTTGATTCCAAACCTCCCCTGTTAGAGGAAACTCCGCATCAGGAGTATAAACAGAAGCTCCGGTCTAGTAAAATAAGTCAGCCAGTTTAATTGTCTAAGTCCCCCTCGGGTGAAGAGGTTAGACAGGTTTCTGACATGTATGAGATAGACCCCCATAGTGAGAGAGTTAGTCAAAACTCTATCAGATGTATCGTTATTCTATGTTTTCTTATGTTTTTGAGTTTGATGGTTACCTGCACAAGTTATGCATTGCATTTATGTTTTTCAATTTCTCATGTAAATAAGTCTTCTAATGCTACAGTAGAGCACACATTTAGTGATCTGCCTCCTCACGAGCTATCCTATCGTCTTGCTATGAGAAATAACACGTTTATCAGAATGCTGCACTATTCACACCAGACCAGCAATGCCACTAATTGTTGGGTGTGTGGTCGACTCCCCCCTTTCCAGACACCGAAGGGAGTTCTGCCACTCTTTCCTTATCCGTTTTCACATAATGGTTCGTGTGGAGCATGGTCCACGTTAACGTCATCCTCAACTGATATGTCCCTTCTGAATAGTACATGTTTTCCAGACAAGCAAGGTCTCACCCATAGAACCGGGTTAGATCTAGAAAATGAAGTTTATAATTTAGGTAATTATTCTTCGAATTTTATGGTCCTGAATGTTCAGTCTGATACAACTCCAGACTTACCTGCTATTTCAGTACTACCAGTCAAAGGCGAATTATGTGTCCGAAAGAATGGTTCCGCACATGTAGGACATAGTGATTGTACTACTATTGTCAAGTATAGTGACAGTGGGAAATCTATTTTCAAAGCCTCACGTCATTCATATTTTGTTTGTGGTCAGACCGCATATGTTCGTCTGCCCCTCGATTGGGATGGAACCTGTTACATTGCCTTCCTACTGCCACCAGTTTTTCTAGCCCCATCCGATTATCATAGAAACACACATCTAGTACACATTAGACATAGAAGGGAGATCGAGTCCCCGATTGTCGATCAAACTGAAACTGCTCTAGAACAGTATCAAGATTTCAATAAAGGATTCTTCTTCTTTATAGGCCCTGTCCAGAATAGTAAGCTAATCCGTAGGTTAACCAGAACCCTTGAAGCAGTAGTGAATGAGACTACTTCTGCTCTAGGTAACTTAACCGAAGAGCAATCTGCTATGAGATTTGTCGTGCTCCAAAATCGTCTCGTTCTTGACGTCATACTGGCCGATAGAGGAGGAGCATGTAGAGTCATCGGATCTAGTTGCTGCATTTTCATTCCTAATAACGCGCCGTCTGTTTATTCAGCTATAACCAGACTTCATAAAATTGCCCATCAGTTACACCAGAATCCAGGCACCTGGACTTGGTCCGGTTGGCTCTGGAGTATAATTTCTGCCTGGGGATGGAAAGTATTGTCATTCCTAGGTATAGCAGTAATGATCATTTTCAGTTGCTGTCTCTGTTTACAATGTGGCCCTGTGATTTGCGGCATTTGTGCTACATCCTGTATTCCAAGTCCCCGTCCTAAGTCCCGTTCCAAGACAATTCGAGACGAGCAAATGATACTGTATGAAATGATAGATGGTATCATGAATATTGATGTTTCCTGATGGAAACGTAGTGACAAGGAGGGAATGTGGAAAAGTAAATTTTGCCATGTTCTGTGTCCCTACGTGTTCCCCATCTTATGTTATATGTGCGTGATTAATATGCATATGTATTCCCTTATGATCGATTAAAGACGCAATTCTAGTCGTGTCCAACTCTAGTATGCCAGTTTCCAGTTCTCGTGAAAGCTACGAGTATTAGGCCTATGTAAAGTTATGTTGCCACGTTTCACAGTGTGCACGTTAATTCAGTAAAAGTCCCCGTTTCTAGGCCTCAAAAGGGCCTGGACACCAGATTCAGCTCCTGTCTCCTGAACCCTCGCTGAGGAGCGATACAGCCCCCACCTGCATCCCTGACCCTTCACTTACTTCCTGCCTCACAGTGCCCGGCTCGGCCTGGCTCTGTCTGCCAGTCTGCCAAGAGTATGTTATGATTCTAGTTATCAGTCCAGCCCTCCTTCTCTGCATTCCTAAGCTACTGAATCGCATCAATAGTTTCAGTCATCGTCTAGCCTTTACGTCTCCATGTAAGAGAAATACTGTATTAATGGTCATTTAATATTCCTCAACACGCACTACATGTAGAATAAAGCATGCACCAGTCTTAGAGTCTGTTAGCCTTTGCCCTGATAACTTTTGGATTCTATCAACATGTTCTCTAAACATCAGATACTAGATAGTGTTTAGGTACATGTCGCTCTGACTCTCCAGACTTTAGTCTCCTCTTCTAGCGCAGAAGTCATAGCCCCCAGTTCTCCCTAGTAACACGTCATTGCCAGCTTGCGCGCACCACTAGGTCAGAGGTCCCGGCTCCTTAGGTAGCCCCCTCCATGTTTCCGCCCCATTTATGACATATTCTGTTACGTTTACATCACATGTCTATGTATACGCCCTGTACACGCCTCTTGTTACACCTACTTTCTGCCTTATCTTTCGCGACTGCTACAAACTCCGCCCACTGCTACGCCTACTGTATTTACTGCAATGCAATTGTTTTAGTATATATATGTTATACGCTGTTATTAAAGTTAGCGCGCTCATCCCAGATCCTGCCCCGGCAGCTGCCGGGCCCTGCCATCCTATTCCCGTGCAGGTTGTCCTGTTCCTGTCCTTTATGCTGTATTAAAACCTGCAAACTCCAGCTACCTCGAATCTTGACTCTTATTTATTGAGCTATCTGTTATTGTATATCCTGAAAAATAGATCCGGTATTTAATTATTTATTTACCACATATGTACAAGATACCTTGTATCATTTGAATGGACAGCAGGAGAGTCGGATATTTATGGTTAGTGGGGGTGGGGTTTTGAAGATTAACCTCATTTGACTAAGAGCCGGGGCATCTGGGAGGAAAAGTATTTTAAGGGGGATGAAGTTCACATCTCCTTGGTGAAATTTCTAGATCCTTATTTCATCCTTTCTGTGGATGCAGACTCAGTCGGAACAGAGGTCATAGTCCTCGCTCTGACTTTCAAAGGAACTTCAAATATGCATGGCTTATTTGGCTTTGCCCGGCAGGGCTTGCCCGGCGGGGTGAGAATGGCGTTCGTCAGGCGATCGGAAGGGGTGAGGCGATAGTTTATGGTTAAATGGTTTTCATGAAGTCTTCTTGATACGATGAAAGCAGGAAAGGGAAGCTTGTCAATAAGCAAACTTAAGACAAGGTGTGACTCCTAGAAAGAATGACTTGGAAACAACATACAGAAACTCACATATAAAAAAGGCCCTGATGAGGCTTGAACTCATGACCCCTGGTTTACAAGACCAGTGCTCTGCCACTGAGCTACAAGGCCAGCCTGCCTGCAGTATGTAAATCGCTTCATGTATTCTTACTGCGGTATGAAGATATCTATGATTTTGAGACTCTGTATGGAAATGCAGTTGCATTTGAATGTCTACATGCGTGCACAAATTGAAGAGCATGCTTAAGACACTTTTCTTGGAAGTAGGAAAAACTCCATTTTGATTTGAGAACATAAGAGTATTCACATTTATGACCATACTGATAGCTCTAGTTAGTATGTCCACAATCAGTGACAGATAGAGAACTCACTTATTAGAAGTGATCTGTCTCTGTGGGGCAGACATATGTCAACAGTCATACACTTGAGATGGCTGAAACTTTAGGAGTAAGAGCTGCTTTCTTATCAGTCTATCTATCCAAACTGGTTAGAAGTAACCCTGGGCGTCCGAATCGGCTACGCCCACGGAGTAGGCGTAGTGTTGCCTTCTACGCATTTTGCGTAGACAGCGTAGCCGGCAACACTACGCCCACTCCGTGTGCGTAGCCGATTCGGCCGCCACCCGCCTCCCTCCCGCCCTCCCCTACATACATTATTTAAGCAACTAACCTTAATAAAACAATTTTTAAAGCACTTACCATGTCCGGGGCTCTTCCGGGGCTCCCTCTTGGAATAGCGTCCCTTCCTGGATACCAATGCGCATGCGCGGCCTCCCGCGCATGCGCATTGGTATCCAGGACGACGCTATTCCAAGAGGGAGCCCCGGACGAGCCCCGGACACGGTAAGTGCTTTAAAATTGTTTTATTAAGGGTAGTTGCTTAAATAATGTATGTAGGGGAGAGCGGGAGGGAGGTGCGTAGTGGGGCTACGCGGAGTGCGGGAGTGGGCGTAGCTTCTCGCCCACTCCGCGTAGCTCCGCGTAGCTCCGCGGAGCCCCACTACGCCCACTACGACCAGGGTTAGTTAGAAGGCCAGGAGTGAGGGAAAGGCAATCCTCTGGACACTTCATGAAAGATCTAATTTCAATTAAGCACAAAACACTTCCCTTAATTTGACATAATTGCCAAAATGGAATAGTCAGTTAGGCCCTTCTAGTGGATTATGGCTGTGTCTTGAAAGAGAGTGTAATTGTACTACGAGACATGCCCACCTTCAAAAGAGTGTCTGATGGCGTTCCGACGAAGGTGGGATTCGAACCCATGCGTGCAGAGCACAATGGATTAGCAGTCCATCGCCTTAACCACTCGGCCACCTCGTCTGCCTTAGGTGACTATGTTTCAATTTTTAGGAGATTCTTACGATGTGCTAATTACAAATAATCATAAGTTTCTCCTAGACTGTGTCAGAACTGGCAAATATATGTGGTGTTCAATAGACAGAGCACATGATATAGCAGAATTATCAAATCTGTTCCATTAGGACTGTAGTTTTTAATAGTCATGATAACATGCTAGCATGTGAGTCGATCTTGCACAGTGAATAAGGGAGCAGTGCCAGTATCTCCTTGGTCAGCTCTAGATGGCTCAACTGGGGAGATATGAGAACAGTGAGCTCCAGTGGCGCTATCGGTTAGCGCGCGGAACTTATACAGCAGTACTTGCATTGAGGCATGCCGAGGTTGTGAGTTCGATCCTCACCTGGAGCAGCTTACTGGTTTTTCATAAACCATTTCACTAAAAGTAAAGATTAAACTCAGGGTAAAGACGGCCCTTGCTAGAGAGTTTTTACTTCTTTTCAGGATCTGCGTGTCCGACTCTTCTAGGTGCAAATATCACAATCCTATTCGATGCTCCTTATAAACATTCCATGATGTGCCGTCTTGCATAGCATGCAAACACCACATCAGTGCATTTAAAAATACATTTGTAGAATAATAAATATGATGAAAACATTGTTGTCACGGGATAACCATATACTGAGGAGCTGCAAACAGTGCTGTATCAGTTACTAACAATAAAATGTAAATGAAAGACATATCAAAAGAAGAGCGTCATCATATTAATGTTTCTAGTCAACATAAGAGTTGCACCATAGCAGCTTATGGTGCTTTCTGCTCAGATTGTGCCTCCAATCCCACATTGATTTTTTTTATTCTTTGCAGTTTAAAAAAACAATTCATGCTCAAAGTTACCTTTTTAAAACCATTCAACCTAATATATTTATTTCTCTAACTTGTGAATGTGGTCCATGTTCTCTTTTCCTCATCCCCATCACGATACTCCTTTTCCCGAAATCAGGTTCACTTCTTTATCCAGCCCACCCATCCAAGGTCACCAAATCTATGAAGCGATTCTGCTTTTTCTCACATTCTCTCTATGTACAAGATACCTTGTATCATTTGAATGGACAGCAGGAGAGTCGGATATTTATGGTTAGTGGGGGTGGGGTTTTGAAGATTAACCTCATTTGACTAAGAGCCGGGGCATCTGGGAGGAAAAGTATTTTAAGGGGGATGAAGTTCACATCTCCTTGGTGAAATTTCTAGATCCTTATTTCATCCTTTCTGTGGATGCAGACTCAGTCGGAACAGAGGTCATAGTCCTCGCTCTGACTTTCAAAGGAACTTCAAATATGCATGGCTTATTTGGCTTTGCCCGGCGGGGTGAGAATGGCGTTTGTCAGGCGATCGGAAGGGGTGAGGCGATAGTTTATGGTTCAATGGTTTTCATGAAGTCTTCTTGATACGATGAAAGCAGGAAAGGGAAGCTTGTCAATAAGCAAACTTAAGACAAGGTGTGACTCCTAGAAAGAATGACTTGCAAACAACATACAGAAACTCACATATATAAAGGCCCTGATGAGGCTTGAACTCATGACCCCTGGTTTACAAGTCCAGTGCTCTGCCACTGAGCTACAAGGCCAGCCTGCCTGCAGTATGTAAATCGCTTCATGTATTCTTACTGCGGTATGAAGATATCTATGATTTTGAGACTCTGTATGGAAATGCAGTTGCATTTGAATGTCTACATGCGTGCACAAATTGAAGAGCATGCTTAAGACACTTTTATTGGAAGTAGGAAAAACTCCATTTTGATTTGAGAACATAAGAGTATTCACATTTATGACCATACTGATAGCTCTAGTTAGTATGTCCACAATCAGAGACAGATAGAGAACTCACTTATTAGAAGTGATCTGTCTCTGTGGGGCAGACATATGTCAACAGTCATACACTTGAGATGGCTGAAACTTTAGGAGTAAGAGCTGCTTTCTTATCAGTCTATCTATCCAAACTGGTTAGAAGTAACCCTGGGCGTCCGAATCGGCTACGCCCACGGAGTAGGCGTAGTGTTGCCTTCTACGCATTTTGCGTAGACAGCGTAGCCGGCAACACTATGCCCACTCCGTGTGCGTAGCCGATTCGGCCGCCACCCGCCTCCCTCCCGCCCTCCCCTACATACATTATTTAAGCAACTAACCTTAATAAAACAATTTTTAAAGCACTTACCATGTCCGGGGCTCTTCCGGGGCTCCCTCTTGGAATAGCGTCCCTTCCTGGATACCAATGCGCATGCGCGGCCTCCCGCGCATGCGCATTTCTCGGGAGAAATGCGCATGCGCGGCCGCCCGCGCATGCGCATTGGTATCCAGGACGACGCTATTCCAAGAGGGAGCCCCGGACGAGCCCCGGACACGGTAAGTGCTTTAAAATTGTTTTATTAAGGGTAGTTGCTTAAATAATGTATGTAGGGGAGAGCGGGAGGGAGGTGCGTAGTGTTGCTACGCGGAGTGCGGGAGTGGGCGTAGCTTCTCGCCCACTCCGCGTAGCTCCGCGGAGCCCCACTACGCCCACTACGACCAGGGTTAGTTAGAAGGCCAGGAGTGAGGGAAAGGCAAACCTCTGGACACTTCATGAAAGATCTAATTTCAATTAAGCACAAAACCCCTTAATTTGACATAATTGCCAAAATGGAATAGTCAGTGGTGCCCTTCTAGTGGATTATGGCTGTGTCTTGAAAGAGAGTGTAATTGTACTACGAGACATGCCCACCTTCAAAAGAGTGTCTGATGGCGTTCCGACGAAGGTGGGATTCGAACCCACGCGTGCAGAGCACAATGGATTAGCAGTCCATCACCTTAACCACTCGGCCACCTCGTCTGCCTTAGGTGACTATGTTTCATTTTTTAGAAAATTCTTACGATGTGCTAATTACAAATAATCATAAGTTTCTCCTAGACTGTGTCAGAACTGGCAAATATATGTGGTGTTCAATAGACAGAGCACATGATATAGCAGAATTATCAAATCTGTTCCATTAGGACTGTAGTTTTTAATAGTCATGATAACATGCTAGCATGTGAGTCGATCTTGCACAGTGAATAAGGGAGCAATGCCAGTATCTCCTTGGTCAGCTCTAGATGGCTCAACTGGGGAGATATGAGAACAGTGAGCTCCAGTGGCGCAATCGGTTAGCGCGCGGTACTTATACAGCAGTACTTGCATTGAGGCATGCCGAGGTTGTGAGTTTGAGCCTCACCTGGAGCAGCTTACTGGTTTTTCATAAACCATTTCACTAAAAGTAAAGATTAAACTCAGGGTAAAGACGGCCCTTGCTAGAGAGTTTTTACTTCTTTTCAGGATCTGCGTGTCCGACTCTTCCAGGTGCAAATATCACAATCCTATTCGATGCTCCTTATAAACATTCCATGATGTGCCGTCTTGCATAGCATGCAAACACCACATCAGTGCATTTAAAAATACATTTGTAGAATAATAAATATGATGAAAACATTGTTGTCACGGGATAACCATATACTGAGGAGCTGCAAACAGTGCTGTATCAGCTACTAACAATAAAATGTAAATGAAAGACATATCAAAAGAAGAGCGTCATCATATTAATGTTTCTAGTCAACATAAGAGTTGCACCATAGCAGCTTATGGTGCTTTCTGCTCAGATTGTGCCTCCAATCCCACATTGATTTTTTTTATTCTTTGCAGTTTAAAAAAACAATTCATGCTCAAAGTTACCTTTTTAAAACCATTCAACCTAATATATTTATTTCTCTAACTTGTGAATGTGGTCCATGTTCTCTTTTCCTCATCCCCATCACGATACTCCTTTTCCCGAAATCAGGTTCACTTCTTTATCCAGCCCACCCATCCAAGGTCACCAAATCTATGAAGCGATTCTGCTTTTTCTCACATTCTCTCTATGTACAAGATACCTTGTATCATTTGAATGGACAGCAGGAGAGTCGGATATTTATGGTTAGTGGGGGTGGGGTTTTGAAGATTAACCTCATTTGACTAAGAGCCGGGGCATCTGGGAGGAAAAGTATTTTAAGGGGGATGAAGTTCACATCTCCTTGGTGAAATTTCTAGATCCTTATTTCATCCTTTCTGTGGATGCAGACTCAGTCGGAACAGAGGTCATAGTCCTCGCTCTGACTTTCAAAGGAACTTCAAATATGCATGGCTTATTTGGCTTTGCCCGGCGGGGTGAGAATGGCGTTTGTCAGGCGATCGGAAGGGGTGAGGCGATAGTTTATGGTTCAATGGTTTTCATGAAGTCTTCTTGATACGATGAAAGCAGGAAAGGGAAGCTTGTCAATAAGCAAACTTAAGACAAGGTGTGACTCCTAGAAAGAATGACTTGGAAACAACATACAGAAACTCACATATAAAAAGGCCCTGATGAGGCTTGAACTCATGACCCCTGGTTTACAAGACCAGTACTCTGCCACTGAGCTACAAGGCCAGCCTGCCTGTAGTATGTAAATCGCTTCATGTATTCTTACTGCGGTATGAAGATATCTATGATTTTGAGACTCTGTATGGAAATGCAGTTGCATTTGAATGTCTACATGCGTGCACAAATTGAAGAGCATGCTTAAGACACTTTTCTTGGAAGTAGGAAAAACTCCATTTTGATTTGAGAACATAAGAGTATTCACATTTATGACCATACTGATAGCTCTAGTTAGTATGTCCACAATCAGTGACAGATAGAGAACTCACTTATTAGAAGTGATCTCTCTCTGTGGGGCAGACATATGTCAACAGTCATACACTTGAGATGGCTGAAACTTTAGGAGTAAGAGCTGCTTTCTTATCAGTCTATCTATCCAAACTGGTTAGAAGTAACCCTGGGCGTCCGAATCGGCTACGCCCACGGAGTAGGCGTAGTGTTGCCTTCTACGCATTTTGCGTAGACAGCGTAGCCGGCAACACTACGCCCACTCCGTGTGAGTAGCCGATTCGGCCGCCACCCGCCTCCCTCCCGCCCTCCCCTACATACATTATTTAAGCAACTAACCTTAATAAAACAATTTTTAAAGCACTTACCATGTCCGGGGCTCTTCCGGGGCTCCCTCTTGGAATAGCGTCCCTTCCTGGATACCAATGCGCATGCGCGGCCTCCCGCGCATGCGCATTTCTCGGGAGAAATGCGCATGCGCGGCCGCCCGCGCATGCGCATTGGTATCCAGGACGACGCTATTCCAAGAGGGAGCCCCGGACGAGCCCCGGACACGGTAAGTGCTTTAAAATTGTTTTATTAAGGGTAGTTGCTTAAATAATGTATGTAGGGGAGAGCGGGAGGGAGGTGCGTAGTGGGGCTACGCGGAGTGCGGGAGTGGGCGTAGCTTCTCGCCCACTCCGCGTAGCTCCGCGGAGCCCCACTACGCCCACTACGACCAGGGTTAGTTAGAAGGCCAGGAGTGAGGGAAAGGCAATCCTCTGGACACTTCATGAAAGATCTAATTTCAATTAAGCACAAAACCCCTTAATTTGACATAATTGCCAAAATGGAATAGTCAGTTGGGCCCTTCTAGTGGATTATGGCTGTGTCTTAAAAGAGAGTGTAATTGTACTACGAGACATGCCCACCTTCAAAAGAGTGTCTGATGGCGTTCCGACGAAGGTGGGATTCAAACCCACGCGTGCAGAGCACAATGGATTAGCAGTCCATCGCCTTAACCACTCGGCCACCTCGTCTGCCTTAGGTGACTATGTTTCATTTTTTAGGAAATTCTTACGATGTGCTAATTACAAATAATCATAAGTTTCTCCTAGACTGTGTCAGAACTGGCAAATATATGTGGTGTTCAATAGACAGAGCACATGATATAGCAGAATTATCAAATCTGTTCCATTAGGACTGTAGTTTTTAATAGTCATGATAACATGCTAGCATGTGAGTCGATCTTGCACAGTGAATAAGGGAGCAGTGCCAGTATCCCCTTGGTCAGCTCTAGATGGCTCAACTGGGGAGATATGAGAACAGTGAGATCCAGTGGCGCTATCGGTTAGCGCGCGGTACTTATACAGCAGTACTTGCATTGAGGCATGCCGAGGTTGTGAGTTCGAGCCTCACCTGGAGCAGCTTACTGGTTTTTCATAAACCATTTCACTAAAAGTAAAGATTAAACTCAGGGTAAAGACGGCCCTTGCTAGAGAGTTTTTACTTCTTTTCAGGATCTGCGTGTCCGACTCTTCTAGGTGCAAATATCACAATCCTATTCGATGCTCCTTATAAACATTCCATGATGTGCCGTTTTGCATAGCATGCAAACACCACATCAGTGCATTTAAAAATACATTTGTAGAATAATAAATATGATGAAAACATTGTTGTCACGGGATAACCATATACTGAGGAGCTGCAAACAGTGCTGTATCAGCTACTAACAATAAAATGTAAATGAAAGACATATCAAAAGAAGAGCGTCATCATATTAATGTTTCTAGTCAACATAAGAGTTGCACCATAGCAGCTTATGGTGCTTTCTGCTCAGATTGTGCCTCCAATCCCACATTGATTTTTTTTATTCTTTGCAGTTTAAAAAAACAATTCATGCTCAAAGTTACCTTTTTAAAACCATTCAACCTAATATATTTATTTCTCTAACTTGTGAATGTGGTCCATGTTCTCTTTTCCTCATCCCCATCACGATACTCCTTTTCCCGAAATCAGGTTCACTTCTTTATCCAGCCCACCCATCCAAGGTCACCAAATCTATGAAGCGATTCTGCTTTTTCTCACATTCTCTCTATGTACAAGATACCTTGTATCATTTGAATGGACAGCAGGAGAGTCGGATATTTAGGGTTAGTGGGGGTGGGGTTTTGAAGATTAACCTCATTTGACTAAGAGCCGGGGCATCTGGGAGGAAAAGTATTTTAAGGGGGATGAAGTTCACATCTCCTTGGTGAAATTTCTAGATCCTTATTTCATCCTTTCTGTGGATGCAGACTCAGTCGGAACAGAGGTCATAGTCCTCGCTCTGACTTTCAAAGGAACTTCAAATATGCATGGCTTATTTGGCTTTGCCCGGCAGGGTGAGAATGGCGTTTGTCAGGCGATCGGAAGGGGTGAGGCGATAGTTTATGGTTCAATGGTTTTCATGAAGTCTTCTTGATACGATGAAAGCAGGAAAGGGAAGCTTGTCAATAAGCAAACTTAAGACAAGGTGTGACTCCTAGAAAGAATGACTTGGAAACAACATACAGAAACTCACATATAAAAAGGCCCTGATGAGGCTTGAACTCATGACCCCTGGTTTACAAGTCCAGTGCTCTGCCACTGAGCTACAAGGCCAGCCTGCCTGCAGTATGTAAATCGCTTCATGTATTCTTACTGCGGTATGAAGATATCTATGATTTTGAGACTCTGTATGGAAATGCAGTTGCATTTGAATGTCTACATGCGTGCACAAATTGAAGAGCATGCTTAAGACACTTTTCTTGGAAGTAGGAAAAACTCCATTTTGATTTAAGAACATAAGAGTATTCACATTTATGACCATACTGATAGCTCTAGTTAGTATGTCCACAATCAGAGACAGATAGAGAACTCACTTATTAGAAGTGATCTGTCTCTGTGGGGCAGACATATGTCAACAGTCATACACTTGAGATGGCTGAAACTTTAGGAGTAAGAGCTGCTTTCTTATCAGTCTATCTATCCAAACTGGTTAGAAGTAACCCTGGGCGTCCGAATCGGCTACGCCCACGGAGTAGGCGTAGTGTTGCCTTCTACGCATTTTGCGTAGACAGCGTAGCCGGCAACACTACGCCCACTCCGTGTGCGTAGCCGATTCGGCCGCCACCCGCCTCCCTCCCGCCCTCCCCTACATACATTATTTAAGCAACTAACCTTAATAAAACAATTTTTAAAGCACTTACCATGTCCGGGGCTCTTCCGGGGCTCCCTCTTGGAATAGCGTCCCTTCCTGGATACCAATGCGCATGCGCGGCCTCCCGCGCATGCGCATTTCTCGGGAGAAATGCGCATGCGCGGCCGCCCGCGCATGCGCATTGGTATCCAGGACGACGCTATTCCAAGAGGGAGCCCCGGACGAGCCCCGGACACGGTAAGTGCTTTAAAATAGTTTTATTAAGGGTAGTTGCTTAAATAATGTATGTAGGGGAGAGCGGGAGGGAGGTGCGTAGTGTTGCTACGCGGAGTGCGGGAGTGGGCGTAGCTTCTCGCCCACTCCGCGTAGCTCCGCGGAGCCCCACTACGCCCACTACGACCAGGGTTAGTTAGAAGGCCAGGAGTGAGGGAAAGGCAAACCTCTGGACACTTCATGAAAGATCTAATTTCAATTAAGCACAAAACCCCTTAATTTGACATAATTGCCAAAATGGAATAGTCAGTGGTGCCCTTCTAGTGGATTATGGCTGTGTCTTGAAAGAGAGTGTAATTGTACTACGAGACATGCCCACCTTCAAAAGAGTGTCTGATGGCGTTCCGACGAAGGTGGGATTCGAACCCACGCGTGCAGAGCACAATGGATTAGCAGTCCATCACCTTAACCACTCGGCCACCTCGTCTGCCTTAGGTGACTATGTTTCATTTTTTAGAAAATTCTTACGATGTGCTAATTACAAATAATCATAAGTTTCTCCTAGACTGTGTCAGAACTGGCAAATATATGTGGTGTTCAATAGACAGAGCACATGATATAGCAGAATTATCAAATCTGTTCCATTAGGACTGTAGTTTTTAATAGTCATGATAACATGCTAGCATGTGAGTCGATCTTGCACAGTGAATAAGGGAGCAATGCCGGTATCTCCTTGGTCAGCTCTAGATGGCTCAACTGGGGAGATATGAGAACAGTGAGCTCCAGTGGCGCAATCGGTTAGCGCGCGGTACTTATACAGCAGTACTTGCATTGAGGCATGCCGAGGTTGTGAGTTCGAGCCTCACCTGGAGCAGCTTACTGGTTTTTCATAAACCATTTCACTAAAAGTAAAGATTAAACTCAGGGTAAAGACGGCCCTTGCTAGAGAGTTTTTACTTCTTTTCAGGATCTGCGTGTCCGACTCTTCCAGGTGCAAATATCACAATCCTATTCGATGCTCCTTATAAACATTCCATGATGTGCCGTCTTGCATAGCATGCAAACACCACATCAGTGCATTTAAAAATACATTTGTAGAATAATAAATATGATGAAAACATTGTTGTCACGGGATAACCATATACTGAGGAGCTGCAAACAGTGCTGTATCAGCTACTAACAATAAAATGTAAATGAAAGACATATCAAAAGAAGAGCGTCATCATATTAATGTTTCTAGTCAACATAAGAGTTGCACCATAGCAGCTTATGGTGCTTTCTGCTCAGATTGTGCCTCCAATCCCACATTGATTTTTTTTATTCTTTGCAGTTTAAAAAAACAATTCATGCTCAAAGTTACCTTTTTAAAACCATTCAACCTAATATATTTATTTCTCTAACTTGTGAATGTGGTCCATGTTCTCTTTTCCTCATCCCCATCACGATACTCCTTTTCCCGAAATCAGGTTCACTTCTTTATCCAGCCCACCCATCCAAGGTCACCAAATCTATGAAGCGATTCTGCTTTTTCTCACATTCTCTCTATGTACAAGATACCTTGTATCATTTGAATGGACAGCAGGAGAGTCGGATATTTATGGTTAGTGGGGGTGGGGTTTTGAAGATTAACCTCATTTGACTAAGAGCCGGGGCATCTGGGAGGAAAAGTATTTTAAGGGGGATGAAGTTCACATCTCCTTGGTGAAATTTCTAGATCCTTATTTCATCCTTTCTGTGGATGCAGACTCAGTCGGAACAGAGGTCATAGTCCTCGCTCTGACTTTCAAAGGAACTTCAAATATGCATGGCTTATTTGGCTTTGCCCGGCGGGGTGAGAATGGCGTTTGTCAGGCGATCGGAAGGGGTGAGGCGATAGTTTATGGTTCAATGGTTTTCATGAAGTCTTCTTGATACGATGAAAGCAGGAAAGGGAAGCTTGTCAATAAGCAAACTTAAGACAAGGTGTGACTCCTAGAAAGAATGACTTGGAAACAACATACAGAAACTCACATATAAAAAGGCCCTGATGAGGCTTGAACTCATGACCCCTGGTTTACAAGACCAGTGCCTTTGCCACTGAGCGACAAGGCCAGCCTGCCTGTAGTATGTAAATCGCTTCATGTATTCTTACTGCGGTATGAAGATATCTATGATTTTGAGACTCTGTATGGAAATGCAGTTGCATTTGAATGTCTACATGCGTGCACAAATTGAAGAGCATGCTTAAGACACTTTTCTTGGAAGTAGGAAAAACTCCATTTTGATTTGAGAACATAAGAGTATTCACATTTATGACCATACTGATAGCTCTAGTTAGTATGTCCACAATCAGTGACAGATAGAGAACTCACTTATTAGAAGTGATCTGTCTCTGTGGGGCAGACATATGTCAACAGTCATACACTTGAGATGGCTGAAACTTTAGGAGTAAGAGCTGCTTTCTTATCAGTCTATCTATCCAAACTGGTTAGAAGTAACCCTGGGCGTCCGAATCGGCTACGCCCACGGAGTAGGCGTAGTGTTGCCTTCTACGCATTTTGCGTAGACAGCGTAGCCGGCAACACTACGCCCACTCCGTGTGCGTAGCCGATTCGGCCGCCACCCGCCTCCCTCCCGCCCTCCCCTACATACATTATTTAAGCAACTAACCTTAATAAAACAATTTTTAAAGCACTTACCATGTCCGGGGCTCTTCCGGGGCTCCCTCTTGGAATAGCGTCCCTTCCTGGATACCAATGCGCATGCGCGGCCTCCCGCGCATGCGCATTTCTCGGGAGAAATGCGCATGCGCGGCCGCCCGCGCATGCGCATTGGTATCCAGGACGACGCTATTCCAAGAGGGAGCCCCGGATGAGCCCCGGACACGGTAAGTGCTTTAACATTGTTTTATTAAGGGTAGTTGATTAAATAATGTATGTAGGGGAGAGCGGGAGGGAGGTGCGTAGTGGGGCTACGCGGAGTGCGGGAGTGGGCGTAGCTTCTCGCCCACTCCGCGTAGCTCCGCGGAGCCCCACTACGCCCACTACGACCAGGGTTAGTTAGAAGGCCAGGAGTGAGGGAAAGGCAATCCTCTGGACACTTCATGAAAGATCTAATTTCAATTAAGCACAAAACCCCTTAATTTGACATAATTGCCAAAATGGAATAGTCAGTTGGGCCCTTCTAGTGGATTATGGCTGTGTCTTGAAAGAGAGTGTAATTGTACTACGAGACATGCCCACCTTCAAAAGAGTGTCTGATGGCGTTCCGACGAAGGTGGGATTCAAACCCATGCGTGCAGAGCACAATGGATTTGCAGTCCATCGCCTTCACCACTCGGCCACCTCGTCTGCCTTAGGTGACTATGTTTCATTTTTTAGGAAATTCTTACGATGTGCTAATTACAAATAATCATAAGTTTCTCCTAGACTGTGTCAGAACTGGCAAATATATGTGGTGTTCAATAGACAGAGCACATGATATAGCAGAATTATCAAATCTGTTCCATTAGGACTGTAGTTTTTAATAGTCATGATAACATGCTAGCATGTGAGTCGATCTTGCACAGTGAATAAGGGAGCAGTGCCAGTATCCCCTTGGTCAGCTCTAGATGGCTCAACTGGGGAGATATGAGAACAGTGAGATCCAGTGGCGCAATCGGTTAGCGCGCGGTACTTATACAGCAGTACTTGCATTGAGGCATGCCGAGGTTGTGAGTTCGAGCCTCACCTGGAGCAGCTTACTGGTTTTTCATAAACCATTTCACTAAAAGTAAAGATTAAACTCAGGGGAAAGACGGCCCTTGCTAGAGAGTTTTTACTTCTTTTCAGGATCTGCGTGTCCGACTCTTCCAGGTGCAAATATCACAATCCTATTCGATGCTCCTTATAAACATTCCATGATGTGCCGTCTTGCATAGCATGCAAACACCACATCAGTGCATTTAAAAATACATTTGTAGAATAATAAATATGATGAAAACATTGTTGTCACGGGATAACCATATACTGAGGAGCTGCAAACAGTGCTGTATCAGCTACTAACAATAACATGTAAATGAAAGACATATCAAAAGAAGAGCGTCATCATATTAATGTTTCTAGTCAACATAAGAGTTGCACCATAGCAGCTTATGGTGCTTTCTGCTCAGATTGTGCCTCCAATCCCACATTGATTTTTTTTATTCTTTGCAGTTTAAAAAAACAATTCATGCTCAAAGTTAACTTTTTAAAACCATTCAACCTAATATATTTATTTCTCTAACTTGTGAATGTGGTCCATGTTCTCTTTTCCTCATCCCCATCACGATACTCCTTTTCCCGAAATCAGGTTCACTTCTTTATCCAGCCCACCCATCCAAGGTCACCAAATCTATGAAGCGATTCTGCTTTTTCTCACATTCTCTCTATGTACAAGATACCTTGTATCATTTGAATGGACAGCAGGAGAGTCGGATATTTATGGTTAGTGGGGGTGGGGTTTTGAAGATTAACCTCATTTGACTAAGAGCCGGGGCTTCTGGGAGGAAAAGTATTTTAAGGGGGATGAAGTTCACATCTCCTTGGTGAAATTTCTAGATCCTTATTTCATCCTTTCTGTGGATGCAGACTCAGTCGGAACAGAGGTCATAGTCCTCGCTCTGACTTTCAAAGGAACTTCAAATATGCATGGCTTATTTGGCTTTGCCCGGCGGGGTGAGAATGGTGTTTGTCAGGCGATCGGAAGGGGTGAGGCGATAGTTTATGGTTCAATGGTTTTCATGAAGTCTTCTTGATACGATGAAAGCAGGAAAGGGAAGCTTGTCAATAAGCAAACTTAAGACAAGGTGTGACTCCTAGAAAGAATGACTTGGAAACAACATACAGAAACTCACATATAAAAAGGCCCTGATGAGGCTTGAACTCATGACCCCTGGTTTACAAGACCAGTGCTCTGCCACTGAGCTACAAGGCCAGCCTGCCTGCAGTATGTAAATCGCTTCATGTATTCTTACTGCGGTATGAAGATATCTATGATTTTGAGACTCTGTATGGAAATGCAGTTGCATTTGAATGTCTACATGCGTGCACAAATTGAAGAGCATGGATAAGACACTTTTCTTGGAAGTAGGAAAAACTCCATTTTGATTTGAGAACATAAGAGTATTCACATTTATGACCATACTGATAGCTCTAGTTAGTATGTCCACAATCAGTGACAGATAGAGAACTCACTTATTAGAAGTGATCTGTCTCTGTGGGGCAGACATATGTCAACAGTCATACACTTGAGATGGCTGAAACTTTAGGAGTAAGAGCTGCTTTCTTATCAGTCTATCTATCCAAACTGGTTAGAAGTAACCCTGGGCGTCCGAATTGGCTACGCCCACGGAGTAGGCGTAGTGTTGCCTTCTACGCATTTTGCGTAGACAGCGTAGCAGGCAACACTACGCCCACTCCGTGTGCGTAGCCGATTCGGCCGCCACCCGCCTCCCTCCCGCCCTCCCCTACACACATTATTTAAGCAACTAACCTTAATAAAACAATTTTTAAAGCACTTACCATGTCCGGGGCTCTTCCGGGGCTCCCTCTTGGAATAGCGTCCCTTCCTGGATACCAATGCGCATGCGCGGCCTCCCGCGCATGCGCATTTCTCGGGAGAAATGCGCATGCGCGGCCGCCCGAGCATGCGCATTGGTATCCAGGACGACGCTATTCCAAGAGGGAGCCCCGGACGAGCCCCGGACACGGTAAGTGCTTTAAAATTGTTTTATTAAGGGTAGTTGCTTAAATAATGTATGTAGGGGAGAGCGGGAGGGAGGTGCGTAGTGGGGCTACGCGGAGTGCGGGAGTGGGCGTAGCTTCTCGCCCACTCCGCGTAGCTCCACGGAGCCCCACTACGCCCACTACGACCAGGGTTAGTTAGAAGGCCAGGAGTGAGGGAAAGGCAATCCTCTGGACACTTCATGAAAGATCTAATTTCAATTAAGCAAAAAACACTTCCCTTAATTTGACATAATTGCCAAAATGGAATAGTCAGTTGGGCCCTTCTAGTGGATTATGGCTGTGTCTTGAAAGAGAGTGTAATTGTACTACGAGACATGCCCACCTTCAAAAGAGTGTCTGATGGCGTTCCGACGAAGGTGGGATTCGAACCCACGCGTGCAGAGCACAATGGATTAGCAGTCCATCGCCTTAACCACTCGGCCACCTCGTCTACCTTAGATGACTATGTTTCATTTTTTAGGAAATTCTTACGATGTGCTAATTACAAATAATCATAAGTTTCTCCTAGACTGTGTCAGAACTGGCAAATATATGTGGTGTTCAATAGACAGAGCACATGATATAGCAGAATTATCAAATCTGTTCCATTAGGACTGTAGTTTTTAATAGTCATGATAACATGCTAGCATGTGAGTCGATCTTGCACAGTGAATAAGGGAGCAGTGCCAGTATCTACTTGGTCAGCTCTAGATGGCTCAACTGGGGAGGTATGAGCACAGTGAGCTCCAGTGGCGCAATCGGTTAGCGCGTGGTACTTATACAGCAGTACTTGCATTGAGGCATGCCGAGGTTGTGAGTTCGAGCCTCACCTGGAGCAGCTTACTGGTTTTTCATAAACCATTTCACTAAAAGTAAAGATTAAACTCAGGGGAAAGACGGCCCTTGCTAGAGAGTTTTTACTTCTTTTCAGGATCTGCGTGTCCGACTCTTCCAGGTGCAAATATCACAATCCTATTTGATGCTCCTTATAAACATTCCATGATGTGCCATCTTGCATAGCATGCAAACACCACATCAGTGCATTTAAAAATACATTTGTAGAATAATAAATATGATGAAAACATTGTTGTCACGGGATAACCATATACTGAGGAGCTGCAAACAGTGCTGTATCAGCTACTTACAATAAAATTTAACTGAAAGACATATCAAAAGAAGAGCGTCATCATATTAATGTTTCTAGTCAACATAAGAGTTGCACCATAGCAGCTTATGGTGCTTTCTGCTCAGATTGTGCCTCCAATCCCACATTGATTTTTTTTATTCTTTGCAGTTTAAAAAAACAATTCATGCTCAAAGTTAACTTTTTAAAACCATTCAACCTAATATATTTATTTCTCTAACTTGTGAATGTGGTCCATGTTCTCTTTTCCTCATCCCCATCACGATACTCCTTTTCCCGAAATCAGGTTCACTTCTTTATCCAGCCCACCCATCCAACGTCACCAAATCTATGAAGCGATTCTGCTTTTTCTCACATTCTCTCTATGTACAAGATACCTTGTATCATTTGAATGGACAGCAGGAGAGTCGGATATTTATGGTTAGTGGGGGTGGGGTTTTGAAGATTAACCTCATTTGACTAAGAGCCGGGGCATCTGGGAGGAAAAGTATTTTAAGAGGGATGAAGTTCACATCTCCTTGGTGAAATTTCTAGATCCTTATTTCATCCTTTCTGTGGATGCAGACTCAGTCGGAACAGAGGTCATAGTCCTCGCTCTGACTTTCAAAGGAACTTCAAATATGCATGGCTTATTTGGCTTTGCCCGGCGGGGTGAGAATGGCGTTTGTCAGGCGTTCGTCAGGCGATCGGAAGGGGTGAGGCGATAGTTTATGGTTCAATGGTTTTCATGAAGTCTTCTTGATACGATGAAAGCAGGAAAGGGAAGCTTGTCAATAAGCAAACTTAAGACAAGGTGTGACTCCTAGAAAGAATGACTTGGAAACAACATACAGAAACTCACATATAAAAAGGCCCTGATGAGGCTTGAACGCATGACCCCTGGTTTACAAGACCAGTGCTCTGCCACTGAGCTACAAGGCCAGCCTGCCTGCAGTATGTAAATCGCTTCATGTATTCTTACTGCGGTATGAAGATATCTATGATTTTGAGACTCTGTATGGAAATGCAGTTGCATTTGAATGTCTACATGCGTGCACAAATTGAAGAGCATGCTTAAGACACTTTTCATGGAAGTAGGAAAAACTCCATTTTGATTTGAGAACATAAGAGTATTCACATTTATGACCATACTGATAGCTCTAGTTAGTATGTCCACAATCAGTGACAGATAGAGAACTCACTTATTAGAAGTGATCTGTCTCTGTGGGGCAGACATATGTCAACAGTCATACACTTGAGATGGCTGAAACTTTAGGAGTAAGAGCTGCTTTCTTATCAGTCTATCTATCCAAACTGGTTAGAAGTAACCCTGGGCGTCCGAATCGGCTACGCCCACGGAGTAGGCGTAGTGTTGCCTTCTACGCATTTTGCGTAGACAGCGTAGCCGGCAACACTACGCCCACTCCGTGTGCATAGCCGATTCGGCCGCCACCCGCCTCCCTCCCGCCCTCCCCTACATACATTATTTAAGCAACTAACCTTAATAAAACAATTTTTAAAGCACTTACCATGTCCGGGGCTCTTCCGGGGCTCCCTCTTGGAATAGCGTCCCTTCCTGGATACCAATGCGCATGCGCGGCCTCCCGCGCATGCGCATTTCTCGGGAGAAATGCGCATGCGCGGCCGCCCGCGCATGCGCATTGGTATCCAGGACGACGCTATTCCAAGAGGGAGCCCCGGACGAGCCCCGGACACGGTAAGTGCTTTAAAATTGTTTTATTAAGGGTAGTTGCTTAAATAATGTATGTAGGGGAGAGCGGGAGGGAGGTGCGTAGTGGGGCTACGCGGAGTGCGGGAGTGGGCGTAGCTTCTCGCCCACTCCGCGTAGCTCCGCGGAGCCCCACTACGCCCACTACGACCAGGGTTAGTTAGAAGGCCAGGAGTGAGGGAAAGGCAATCCTCTGGACACTTCATGAAAGATCTAATTTCAATTAAGCACAAAACACTTCCCTTAATTTGACATAATTGCCAAAATGGAATAGTCAGTTGGGCCCTTCTAGTGGATTATGGCTGTGTCTTGAAAGAGAGTGTAATTGTACTACGAGACATGCCCACCTTCAAAAGAGTGTCTGATGGCGTTCCGACGAAGGTGGGATTCGAACCCACACGTGCAGAGCACAATGGATTAGCAGTCCATCGCCTTAACCACTCGGCCACCTCGTCTGCCTTAGGTTACTATGTTTCATTTTTTAGGAAATTCTTACGATGTGCTAATTACAAATAATCATAAGTTTCTCCTAGACTGTGTCAGAACTGGCAAATATATGTGGTGTTCAGTAGACAGAGCACATGATATAGCAGAATTATCAAATCTGTTCCATTAGGACTGTAGTTTTTAATAGTCATGATAACATGCTAGCATGTGAGTCGATCTTGCACAGTGAATAAGGGAGCAGTGCCAGTATCTACTTGGTCAGCTCTAGATGGCTCAACTGGGGATGTATGAGAACAGTGAGCTCCAGTGGCGCAATCGGTTAGCGCGCGGTACTTATACAGCAGTAATTGCATTGAGGCATGCCGAGGTTGTGAGTTCGAGCCTCACCTGGAGCAGCTTACTAGTTTTTCATGAACCATTTCACTAAAAGTAAAGATTAAACTCAGGGGAAAGACGGCCCTTGCTAGAGAGTTTTTACTTCTTTTCAGGATCTGCGTGTCCGACTCTTCCAGGTGCAAATATCACAATCCTATTCGATGCTCCTTATAAACATTCCATGATGTGCCGTCTTGCATAGCATGCAAACACCACATCAGTGCATTTAAAAATACATTTGTAGAATAATAAATATGATGAAAACATTGTTGTCACGGGATAACCATATACTGAGGAGCTGCAAACAGTGCTGTATCAGCTACTTACAATAAAATTTAACTGAAAGACATATCAAAAGAACAGCATCATCATATTAATGTTTCTAGTCAACATAAGAGTTGCACCATAGCAGCTTATGGTGCTTTCTGCTCAGATTGTGCCTCCAATCCCACATTGATTTTTTTTATTCTTTGCAGTTTAAAAAAACAATTCATGCTCAAAGTTAACTTTTTAAAACCATTCAACCTAATATATTTATTTCTCTAACTTGTGAATGTGGTCCATGTTCTCTTTTCCTCATCCCCATCACGATACTCCTTTTCCCAAAATCAGGTTCACTTCTTTATCCAGCCCACCCATCCAAGGTCACCAAATCTATGAAGCGATTCTGCTTTTTCTCACATTCTCTCTATGTACAAGATACCTTGTATCATTTGAATGGACAGCAGGAGAGTCGGATATTTATGGTTAGTGGGGGTGGGGTTTTGAAGATTAACCTCATTTGACTAAGAGCAGGGGCATCTGGGAGGAAAAGTATTTTAAGGGGGATGAAGTTCACATCTCCTTGGTGAAATTTCTAGATCCTTATTTCATCCTTTCTGTGGATGCAGACTCAGTCGGAACAGAGGTCATAGTCCTCGCTCTGACTTTCAAAGGAACTTCAAATATGCATGGCTTATTTGGCTTTGCCCGGCGGGGTGAGTATGGCGTTTGTCAGGCGTTCGTCAGGCGATCGGAAGGGGTGAGGCGATAGTTTATGGTTCAATGGTTTTCATGAAGTCTTCTTGATACGATGAAAGCAGGAAAGGGAAGCTTGTCAATAAGCAAACTTAAGACAAGGTGTGACTCCTAGAAAGAATGACTTGGAAACAACATACAGAAACTCACATATAAAAAGGCCCTGATGAGGCTTGAACTCATGACCCCTGGTTTACAAGACCAGTGCTCTGCCACTGAGCTACAAGGCCAGCCTGCCTGCAGTATGTAAATCGCTTCATGTATTCTTACTGCGGTATGAAGATATCTATGATTTTGAGACTCTGTATGGAAATGCAGTTGCATTTGAATGTCTACATGCGTGCACAAATTGAAGAGCATGCTTAAGACACTTTTCTTGGAAGTAGGAAAAACTCCATTTTGATTTGAGAACATAAGAGTATTCACATTTATGACCATACTGATAGCTCTAGTTAGTATGTCCACAATCAGTGACAGATAGAGAACTCACTTATTAGAAGTGATCTGTCTCTGTGGGGCAGACATATGTCAACAGTCATACACTTGAGATGGCTGAAACTTTAGGAGTAAGAGCTGCTTTCTTATCAGTCTATCTATCCAAACTGGTTAGAAGTAACCCTGGGCGTCCGAATCGGCTACGCCCACGGAGTAGGCGTAGTGTTGCCTTCTACGCATTTTGCGTAGAGAGCGTAGCCGGCAACACTACGCCCACTCCGTGTGCGTAGCCGATTCGGCCGCCACCCGCCTCCCTCCCGCCCTCCCCTACATACATTATTTAAGCAACTAACCTTAATAAAACAATTTTTAAAGCACTTACCATGTCCGGGGCTCTTCCGGGGCTCCCTCTTGGAATAGCGTCCCTTCCTGGATACCAATGCGCATGCGCGGCCTCCCGCGCATGCGCATTGGTATCCAGGACGACGCTATTCCAAGAGGGAGCCCCGGACGAGCCCCGGACACGGTAAGTGCTTTAAAATTGTTTTATTAATGGTAGTTGCTTAAATAATGTATGTAGGGGAGAGCGGGAGGGAGGTGCGTATTGGGGCTACGCGGAGTGCGGGAGTGGGCGTAGCTTCTCGCCCACTCCGCGTAGCTCCGCGGAGCCCCACTACGCCCACTACGACCAGGGTTAGTGAGAAGGCCAGGAGTGAGGGAAAGGCAATCCTCTGGACACTTCATGAAAGATCTAATTTCAATTAAGCACAAAACACTTCCCTTAATTTGACATAATTGCCAAAATGGAATAGTCAGTTGGGCCCTTCTAGTGGATTATGGCTGTGTCTTGAAAGAGAGTGTAATTGTACTACGATACATGCCCACCTTCAAAAGAGTGTCTGATGGCGTTCCGACGAAGGTGGGATTCGAACCCACGCGTGCAGAGCACAATGGATTAGCAGTCCATCGCCTTAACCACTCAGCCACCTCGTCTGCCTTAGGTGACTATGTTTCATTTTTTAGGAAATTCTTACGATGTGCTAATTACAAATAATCATAAGTTTCTCCTAGACTGTGTCAGAACTGGCAAATATATGTGGTGTTCAATAGACAGAGCACATGATATAGCAGAATTATCAAATCTGTTCCATTAGGACTGTAGTTTTTAATAGTCATGATAACATGCTAGCATGTGAGTCGATCTTGCACAGTGAATAAGGGAGCAGTGCCAGTATCTACTTGGTCAGCTCTAGATGGCTCAACTGGGGAGGTATGAGAACAGTGAGCTCCAGTGGCGCAATCGGTTAGTGCGCGGTACTTATACAGCAGTACTTGCATTGAGGCATGCCGAGGTTGTGAGTTAGAGCCTCACCTGGAGCAGCTTACTGGTTTTTCATAAACCATTTCACTAAAAGTAAAGATTAAACTCAGGGGAAAGACGGCCCTTGCTAGAGAGTTTTTACTTCTTTTCAGGATCTGCGTGTCCGACTCTTCCAGGTGCAAATATCACAATCCTATTCGATGCTCCTTATAAACATTCCATGATGTGCCGTCTTGCATAGCATGCAAACACCACATCAGTGCATTTAAAAATACATTTGTAGAATAATAAATATGATGAAAACATTGTTGTCACGGGATAGCCATATACTGAGGAGCTGCAAACAGTGCTGTATCAGCTACTTACAATAAAATTTAACTGAAAGACGTATCAAAAGAAGAGCGTCATCATATTAATGTTTCTAGTCAACATAAGAGTTGCACCATAGCAGCTTATGGTGCTTTCTGCTCAGATTGTGCCTCCAATCCCACATTGATTTTTTTTATTCTTTGCAGTTTAAAAAAACAATTCATGCTCAAAGTTAACTTTTTAAAACCATTCAACCTAATATATTTATTTCTCTAACTTGTGAATGTGGTCCATGTTCTCTTTTCCTCATCCCCATCACGATACTCCTTTTCCCGAAATCAGGTTCACTTCTTTATCCAGCCCACCCATCCAAGGTCACCAAATCTATGAAGCGATTCTGCTTTTTCTCACATTCTCTCTATGTACAAGATACCTTGTATCATTTGAATGGACAGCAGGAGAGTCGGATATTTATGGTTAGTGGGGGTGGGGTTTTGAAGATTAACCTCATTTGACTAAGAGCCGGGGCATCTGGGAGGAAAAGTATTTTAAGGGGAATGAAGTTCACATCTCCTTGGTGAAATTTCTAGATCCTTATTTCATCCTTTCTGTGGATGCAGACTCAGTCGGAACAGAGGTCATAGTCCTCGCTCTGACTTTCAAAGGAACTTCAAATATGCATGGCTTATTTGGCTTTGCCCGGCGGGGTGAGTATGGCGTTTGTCAGGCGATCGGAAGGGGTGAGGCGATAGTTTATGGTTCAATGGTTTTCATGAAGTCTTCTTGATACGATGAAAGCAGGAAAGGGAAGCTTGTCAATAAGCAAACTTAAGACAAGGTGTGACTCCTAGAAAGAATGACTTGGAAACAACATACAGAAACTCACATATAAAAAGGCCCTGATGAGGCTTGAACTCATGACCCCTGGTTTACAAGACCAGTGCTCTGCCACTGAGCTACAAGGCCAGCCTGCCTGCAGTATGTAAATCGCTTCATGTATTCTTACTGCGGTATGAAGATATCTATGATTTTGAGACTCTGTATGTAAATGCAGTTGCATTTGAATGTCTACATGCGTGCACAAATTGAAGAGCATGCTTAAGACACTTTTCTTGGAAGTAGGAAAAACTCCACTTTGATTTGAGAACATAAGAGTATTCACATTTATGACCATACTGATAGCTCTAGTTAGTATGTCCACAATCAGTGACAGATAGAGAACTCACTTATTAGAAGTGATCTGTCTCTGTGGGGCAGACATATGTCAACAGTCATACACTTGAGATGGCTGAAACTTTAGGAGTAAGAGCTGCTTTCTTATCAGTCTATCTATCCAAACTGGTTAGAAGTAACCCTGGGCGTCCGAATCGGCTACGCCCACGGAGTAGGCGTAGTGTTGCCTTCTACGCATTTTGCGTAGACAGCGTAGCCGGCAACACTACGCCCACTCCGTGTGCGTAGCCGATTCGGCCGCCACCCGCCTCCCTCCCGCCCTCCCCTACATACATTATTTAAGCAACTAACCTTAATAAAACAATTTTTAAAGCACTTACCATGTCCGGGGCTCTTCCGGGGCTCCCTCTTGGAATAGCGTCCCTTCCTGGATACCAATGCGTATGCGCGGCCTCCCGCGCATGCGCATTGGTATCCAGGACGACGCTATTCCAAGAGGGAGCCCCGGACGAGCCCCGGACACGGTAAGTGCTTTAAAATTGTTTTATTAATGGTAGTTGCTTAAATAATGTATGTAGGGGAGAGCGGGAGGGAGGTGCGTATTGGGGCTACGCGGAGTGCGGGAGTGGGCGTAGCTTCTCGCCCACTCCGCGTAGCTCCGCGGAGCCCCACTACGCCCACTACGACCAGGGTTAGTGAGAAGGCCAGGAGTGAGGGAAAGGCAATCCTCTGGACACTTCATGAAAGATCTAATTTCAATTAAGCACAAAACACTTCCCTTAATTTGACATAATTGCCAAAATGGAATAGTCAGTTGGGCCCTTCTAGTGGATTATGGCTGTGTCTTGAAAGAGAGTGTAATTGTACTACGATACATGCCCACCTTCAAAAGAGTGTCTGATGGCGTTCCGACGAAGGTGGGATTCGAACCCACGCGTGCAGAGCACAATGGATTAGCAGTCCATCGCCTTAACCACTCAGCCACCTCGTCTGCCTTAGGTGACTATGTTTCATTTTTTAGGAAATTCTTACGATGTGCTAATTACAAATAATCATAAGTTTCTCCTAGACTGTGTCAGAACTGGCAAATATATGTGGTGTTCAATAGACAGAGCACATGATATAGCAGAATTATCAAATCTGTTCCATTAGGACTGTAGTTTTTAATAGTCATGATAACATGCTAGCATGTGAGTCGATCTTGCACAGTGAATAAGGGAGCAGTGCCAGTATCTACTTGGTCAGCTCTAGATGGCTCAACTGGGGAGATATGAGAGCAGTGAGCTCCAGTGGAGCAATCGGTTAGCGTGCGGTACTTATACAGCAGTACTTGCATTGAGGCATGCCGAGGTTGTGAGTTAGAGCCTCACCTGGAGCAGCTTACTGGTTTTTCATAAACCATTTCACTAAAAGTAAAGATTAAACTCAGGGGAAAGACGGCCCTTGCTAGAGAGTTTTTACTTCTTTTCAGGATCTGCGTGTCCGACTCTTCCAGGTGCAAATATCACAATCCTATTCGATGCTCCTTATAAACATTCCATGATGTGCCGTCTTGCATAGCATGCAAACACCACATCAGTGCATTTAAAAATACATTTGTAGAATAATAAATATGATGAAAACATTGTTGTCACGGGATAGCCATATACTGAGGAGCTGCAAACAGTGCTGTATCAGCTACTTACAATAAAATTTAACTGAAAGACGTATCAAAAGAAGAGCGTCATCATATTAATGTTTCTAGTCAACATAAGAGTTGCACCATAGCAGCTTATGGTGCTTTCTGCTCAGATTGTGCCTCCAATCCCACATTGATTTTTTTTATTCTTTGCAGTTTAAAAAAACAATTCATGCTCAAAGTTAACTTTTTAAAACCATTCAACCTAATATATTTATTTCTCTAACTTGTGAATGTGGTCCATGTTCTCTTTTCCTCATCCCCATCACGATACTCCTTTTCCCGAAATCAGGTTCACTTCTTTATCCAGCCCACCCATCCAAGGTCACCAAATCTATGAAGCGATTCTGCTTTTTCTCACATTCTCTCTATGTACAAGATACCTTGTATCATTTGAATGGACAGCAGGAGAGTCGGATATTTATGGTTAGTGGGGGTGGGGTTTTGAAGATTAACCTCATTTGACTAAGAGCCGGGGCATCTGGGAGGAAAAGTATTTTAAGGGGAATGAAGTTCACATCTCCTTGGTGAAATTTCTAGATCCTTATTTCATCCTTTCTGTGGATGCAGACTCAGTCGGAACAGAGGTCATAGTCCTCGCTCTGACTTTCAAAGGAACTTCAAATATGCATGGCTTATTTGGCTTTGCCCGGCAGGGCTTGCCCGGCGGGGTGAGTATGGCGTTTGTCAGGCGTTCGTCAGGCGATCGGAAGGGGTGAGGCGATAGTTTATGGTTCAATGGTTTTCATGAAGTCTTCTTGATACGATGAAAGCAGGAAAGGGAAGCTTGTCAATAAGCAAACTTAAGACAAGGTGTGACTCCTAGAAAGAATGACTTGGAAACAACATACAGAAACTCACATATAAAAAGGCCCTGATGAGGCTTGAACTCATGACCCCTGGTTTACAAGACCAGTGCTCTGCCACTGAGCTACAAGGCCAGCCTGCCTGCAGTATGTAAATCGCTTCATGTATTCTTACTGCGGTATGAAGATATCTATGATTTTGAGACTCTGTATGGAAATGCAGTTGCATTTGAATGTCTACATGCGTGCACAAATTGAAGAGCATGCTTAAGACACTTTTCTTGGAAGTAGGAAAAACTCCATTTTGATTTGAGAACATAAGAGTATTCACATTTATGACCATACTGATAGCTCTAGTTAGTATGTCCACAATCAGTGACAGATAGAGAACTCACTTATTAGAAGTGATCTGTCTCTGTGGGGCAGACATATGTCAACAGTCATACACTTGAGATGGCTGAAACTTTAGGAGTAAGAGCTGCTTTCTTATCAGTCTATCTATCCAAACTGGTTAGAAGTAACCCTGGGCGTCCGAATCGGCTACGCCCACGGAGTAGGCGTAGTGTTGCCTTCTACGCATTTTGCGTAGAGAGCGTAGCCGGCAACACTACGCCCACTCCGTGTGCGTAGCCGATTCGGCCGCCACCCGCCTCCCTCCCGCCCTCCCCTACATACATTATTTAAGCAACTAACCTTAATAAAACAATTTTTAAAGCACTTACCATGTCCGGGGCTCTTCCGGGGCTCCCTCTTGGAATAGCGTCCCTTCCTGGATACCAATGCGCATGCGCGGCCTCCCGCGCATGCGCATTGGTATCCAGGACGACGCTATTCCAAGAGGGAGCCCCGGACGAGCCCCGGACACGGTAAGTGCTTTAAAATTGTTTTATTAATGGTAGTTGCTTAAATAATGTATGTAGGGGAGAGCGGGAGGGAGGTGCGTATTGGGGCTACGCGGAGTGCGGGAGTGGGCGTAGCTTCTCGCCCACTCCGCGTAGCTCCGCGGAGCCCCACTACGCCCACTACGACCAGGGTTAGTGAGAAGGCCAGGAGTGAGGGAAAGGCAATCCTCTGGACACTTCATGAAAGATCTAATTTCAATTAAGCACAAAACACTTCCCTTAATTTGACATAATTGCCAAAATGGAATAGTCAGTTGGGCCCTTCTAGTGGATTATGGCTGTGTCTTGAAAGAGAGTGTAATTGTACTACGATACATGCCCACCTTCAAAAGAGTGTCTGATGGCGTTCCGACGAAGGCGGGATTCGAACCCACGCGTGCAGAGCACAATGGATTAGCAGTCCATCGCCTTAACCACTCAGCCACCTCGTCTGCCTTAGGTGACTATGTTTCATTTTTTAGGAAATTCTTACGATGTGCTAATTACAAATAATCATAAGTTTCTCCTAGACTGTGTCAGAACTGGCAAATATATGTGGTGTTCAATAGACAGAGCACATGATATAGCAGAATTATCAAATCTGTTCCATTAGGACTGTAGTTTTTAATAGTCATGATAACATGCTAGCATGTGAGTCGATCTTGCACAGTGAATAAGGGAGCAGTGCCAGTATCTACTTGGTCAGCTCTAGATGGCTCAACTGGGGAGGTATGAGAACAGTGAGCTCCAGTGGCGCAATCGGTTAGTGCGTGGTACTTATACAGCAGTACTTGCATTGAGGCATGCCGAGGTTGTGAGTTAGAGCCTCACCTGGAGCAGCTTACTGGTTTTTCATAAACCATTTCACTAAAAGTAAAGATTAAACTCAGGGGAAAGACGGCCCTTGCTAGAGAGTTTTTACTTCTTTTCAGGATCTGCGTGTCCGACTCTTCCAGGTGCAAATATCACAATCCTATTCGATGCTCCTTATAAACATTCCATGATGTGCCGTCTTGCATAGCATGCAAACACCACATCAGTGCATTTAAAAATACATTTGTAGAATAATAAATATGATGAAAACATTGTTGTCACGGGATAGCCATATACTGAGGAGCTGCAAACAGTGCTGTATCAGCTACTTACAATAAAATTTAACTGAAAGACGTATCAAAAGAAGAGCGTCATCATATTAATGTTTCTAGTCAACATAAGAGTTGCACCATAGCAGCTTATGGTGCTTTCTGCTCAGATTGTGCCTCCAATCCCACATTGATTTTTTTTATTCTTTGCAGTTTAAAAAAACAATTCATGCTCAAAGTTAACTTTTTAAAACCATTCAACCTAATATATTTATTTCTCTAACTTGTGAATGTGGTCCATGTTCTCTTTTCCTCATCCCCATCACGATACTCCTTTTCCCGAAATCAGGTTCACTTCTTTATCCAGCCCACCCATCCAAGGTCACCAAATCTATGAAGCGATTCTGCTTTTTCTCACATTCTCTCTATGTACAAGATACCTTGTATCATTTGAATGGACAGCAGGAGAGTCGGATATTTATGGTTAGTGGGGGTGGGGTTTTGAAGATTAACCTCATTTGACTAAGAGCCGGGGCATCTGGGAGGAAAAGTATTTTAAGGGGAATGAAGTTCACATCTCCTTGGTGAAATTTTTAGATCCTTATTTCATCCTTTCTGTGGATGCAGACTCAGTCGGAACAGAGGTCATAGTCCTCGCTCTGACTTTCAAAGGAACTTCAAATATGCATGGCTTATTTGGCTTTGCCCGGCGGGGTGAGTATGGCGTTTGTCAGGCGATCGGAAGGGGTGAGGCGATAGTTTATGGTTCAATGGTTTTCATGAAGTCTTCTTGATACGATGAAAGCAGGAAAGGGAAGCTTGTCAATAAGCAAACTTAAGACAAGGTGTGACTCCTAGAAAGAATGACTTGGAAACAACATACAGAAACTCACATATAAAAAGGCCCTGATGAGGCTTGAACTCATGACCCCTGGTTTACAAGACCAGTGCTCTGCCACTGAGCTACAAGGCCAGCCTGCCTGCAGTATGTAAATCGCTTCATGTATTCTTACTGCGGTATGAAGATATCTATGATTTTGAGACTCTGTATGGAAATGCAGTTGCATTTGAATGTCTACATGCGTGCACAAATTGAAGAGCATGCTTAAGACACTTTTCTTGGAAGTAGGAAAAACTCCATTTTGATTTGAGAACATAAGAGTATTCACATTTATGACCATACTGATAGCTCTAGTTAGTATGTCCACAATCAGTGACAGATAGAGAACTCACTTATTAGAAGTGATCTGTCTCTGTGGGGCAGACATATGTCAACAGTCATACACTTGAGATGGCTGAAACTTTAGGAGTAAGAGCTGCTTTCTTATCAGTCTATCTATCCAAACTGGTTAGAAGTAACCCTGGGCGTCCGAATCGGCTACGCCCACGGAGTAGGCGTAGTGTTGCCTTCTACGCATTTTGCGTAGACAGCGTAGCCGGCAACACTACGCCCACTCCGTGTGCGTAGCCGATTCGGCCGCCACCCGCCTCCCTCCCGCCCTCCCCTACATACATTATTTAAGCAACTAACCTTAATAAAACAATTTTTAAAGCACTTACCATGTCCGGGGCTCTTCCGGGGCTCCCTCTTGGAATAGCGTCCCTTCCTGGATACCAATGCGTATGCGCGGCCTCCCGCGCATGCGCATTGGTATCCAGGACGACGCTATTCCAAGAGGGAGCCCCGGACGAGCCCCGGACACGGTAAGTGCTTTAAAATTGTTTTATTAATGGTAGTTGCTTAAATAATGTATGTAGGGGAGAGCGGGAGGGAGGTGCGTATTGGGGCTACGCGGAGTGCGGGAGTGGGCGTAGCTTCTCGCCCACTCCGCGTAGCTCCGCGGAGCCCCACTACGCCCACTACGACCAGGGTTAGTGAGAAGGCCAGGAGTGAGGGAAAGGCAATCCTCTGGACACTTCATGAAAGATCTAATTTCAATTAAGCACAAAACACTTCCCTTAATTTGACATAATTGCCAAAATGGAATAGTCAGTTGGGCCCTTCTAGTGGATTATGGCTGTGTCTTGAAAGAGAGTGTAATTGTACTACGATACATGCCCACCTTCAAAAGAGTGTCTGATGGCGTTCCGACGAAGGTGGGATTCGAACCCACGCGTGCAGAGCACAATGGATTAGCAGTCCATCGCCTTAACCACTCAGCCACCTCGTCTGCCTTAGGTGACTATGTTTCATTTTTTAGGAAATTCTTACGATGTGCTAATTACAAATAATCATAAGTTTCTCCTAGACTGTGTCAGAACTGGCAAATATATGTGGTGTTCAATAGACAGAGCACATGATATAGCAGAATTATCAAATCTGTTCCATTAGGACTGTAGTTTTTAATAGTCATGATAACATGCTAGCATGTGAGTCGATCTTGCACAGTGAATAAGGGAGCAGTGCCAGTATCTACTTGGTCAGCTCTAGATGGCTCAACTGGGGAGATATGAGAGCAGTGAGCTCCAGTGGAGCAATCGGTTAGCGTGCGGTACTTATACAGCAGTACTTGCATGGAGGCATGCCGAGGTTGTGAGTTAGAGCCTCACCTGGAGCAGCTTACTGGTTTTTCATAAACCATTTCACTAAAAGTAAAGATTAAACTCAGGGGAAAGACGGCCCTTGCTAGAGAGTTTTTACTTCTTTTCAGGATCTGCGTGTCCGACTCTTCCAGGTGCAAATATCACAATCCTATTCGATGCTCCTTATAAACATTCCATGATGTGCCGTCTTGCATAGCATGCAAACACCACATCAGTGCATTTAAAAATACATTTGTAGAATAATAAATATGATGAAAACATTGTTGTCACGGGATAGCCATATACTGAGGAGCTGCAAACAGTGCTGTATCAGCTACTTACAATAAAATTTAACTGAAAGACGTATCAAAAGAAGAGCGTCATCATATTAATGTTTCTAGTCAACATAAGAGTTGCACCATAGCAGCTTATGGTGCTTTCTGCTCAGATTGTGCCTCCAATCCCACATTGATTTTTTTTATTCTTTGCAGTTTAAAAAAACAATTCATGCTCAAAGTTAACTTTTTAAAACCATTCAACCTAATATATTTATTTCTCTAACTTGTGAATGTGGTCCATGTTCTCTTTTCCTCATCCCCATCACGATACTCCTTTTCCCGAAATCAGGTTCACTTCTTTATCCAGCCCACCCATCCAAGGTCACCAAATCTATGAAGCGATTCTGCTTTTTCTCACATTCTCTCTATGTACAAGATACCTTGTATCATTTGAATGGACAGCAGGAGAGTCGGATATTTATGGTTAGTGGGGGTGGGGTTTTGAAGATTAACCTCATTTGACTAAGAGCCGGGGCATCTGGGAGGAAAAGTATTTTAAGGGGAATGAAGTTCACATCTCCTTGGTGAAATTTCTAGATCCTTATTTCATCCTTTCTGTGGATGCAGACTCAGTCGGAACAGAGGTCATAGTCCTCGCTCTGACTTTCAAAGGAACTTCAAATATGCATGGCTTATTTGGCTTTGCCCGGCAGGGCTTGCCCGGCGGGGTGAGAATGGCGTTTGTCAGGCGATCGGAAGGGGTGAGGCGATAGTTTATGGTTCAATGGTTTTCATGAAGTCTTCTTGATACGATGAAAGCAGGAAAGGGAAGCTTGTCAATAAGCAAACTTAAGACAAGGTGTGACTCCTAGAAAGAATGACTTGGAAACAACATACAGAAACTCACATATAAAAAGGCCCTGATGAGGCTTGAACTCATGACCCCTGGTTTACAAGACCAGTGCTCTGCCACTGAGCTACAAGGCCAGCCTGCCTGCAGTATGTAAATCGCTTCATGTATTCTTACTGCGGTATGAAGATATCTATGATTTTGAGACTCTGTATGGAAATGCAGTTGCATTTGAATGTCTACATGCGTGCACAAATTGAAGAGCATGCTTAAGACACTTTTCTTGGAAGTAGGAAAAACTCCATTTTGATTTGAGAACATAAGAGTATTCACATTTATGACCATACTGATAGCTCTAGTTAGTATGTCCACAATCAGTGACAGATAGAGAACTCACTTATTAGAAGTGATCTGTCTCTGTGGGGCAGACATATGTCAACAGTCATACACTTGAGATGGCTGAAACTTTAGGAGTAAGAGCTGCTTTCTTATCAGTCTATCTATCCAAACTGGTTAGAAGTAACCCTGGGCGTCCGAATCGGCTACGCCCACGGAGTAGGCGTAGTGTTGCCTTCTACGAATTTTGCGTAGACAGCGTAGCCGGCAACACTACGCCCACTCCGTGTGCATAGCCGATTCGGCCGCCACCCGCCTCCCTCCCGCCCTCCCCTACATACATTATTTAAGCAACTAACCTTAATAAAACAATTTTTAAAGCACTTACCATGTCCGGGGCTCTTCCGGGGCTCCCTCTTGGAATAGCGTCCCTTCCTGGATACCAATGCGCATGCGCGGCCTCCCGCGCATGCGCATTTCTCGGGAGAAATGCGCATGCGCGGCCGCCCGCGCATGCGCATTGGTATCCAGGACGACGCTATTCCAAGAGGGAGCCCCGGACGAGCCCCGGACACGGTAAGTGCTTTAAAATTGTTTTATTAAGGGTAGTTGCTTAAATAATGTATGTAGGGGAGAGCGGGAGGGAGGTGCGTAGTGGGGCTACGCGGAGTGCGGGAGTGGGCGTAGCTTCTCGCCCACTCCGCGTAGCTCCGCGGAGCCCCACTACGCCCACTACAACCAGGGTTAGTTAGAAGGCCAGGAGTGAGGGAAAGGCAATCCTCTGGACACTTCATGAAAGATCTAATTTCAATTAAGCACAAAACACTTCCCTTAATTTGACATAATTGCCAAAATGGAATAGTCAGTTGGGCCCTTCTAGTGGATTATGGCTGTGTCTTGAAAGAGAGTGTAATTGTACTACGAGACATGCCCACCTTCAAAAGCGTGTCTGATGGCGTTCCGACGAAGGTGGGATTCGAACCCACGCGTGCAGAGCACAATGGATTAGCAGTCCATCGCCTTAACCACTCGGCCACCTCGTCTGCCTTAGGTGACTATGTTTCATTTTTTAGGAAATTCTTACGATGTGCTAATTACAAATAATCATAAGTTTCTCCTAGACTGTGTCAGAACTGGCAAATATATGTGGTGTTCAATAGACAGAGCACATGATATAGCAGAATTATCAAATCTGTTCCATTAGGACTGTAGTTTTTAATAGTCATGATAACATGCTAGCATGTGAGTCGATCTTGCACAGTGAATAAGGGATCAGTGCCAGTATCTACTTGGTCAGCTCTAGATGGCTCAACTGGGGAGGTATGAGCACAGTGAGCTCCAGTGGCGCAATCGGTTAGCGCGCGGTACTTATACAGCAGTACTTGCATTGAGGCATGCCGAGGTTGTGAGTTCGAGCCTCACCTGGAGCAGCTTACTGGTTTTTCATAAACCATTTCACTAAAACTAAAGATTAAACTCAGGGGAAAGACGGCCCTTGCTAGAGAGTTTTTACTTCTTTTCAGGATCTGCGTGTCCGACTCTTCCAGGTGCAAATATCACAATCCTATTTGATGCTCCTTATAAACATTCCATGATGTGCCGTCTTGCATAGCATGCAAACACCACATCAGTGCATTTAAAAATACATTTGTAGAATAATAAATATGATGAAAACATTGTTGTCACGGGATAACCATATACTGAGGAGCTGCAAACAGTGCTGTATCAGCTACTTACAATAAAATTTAACTGAAAGACATATCAAAAGAAGAGCGTCATCATATTAATGTTTCTAGTCAACATAAGAGTTGCACCATAGCAGCTTATGGTGCTTTCTGCTCAGATTGTGCCTCCAATCCCACATTGATTTTTTTTATTCTTTGCAGTTTAAAAAAACAATTCATGCTCAAAGTTAACTTTTTAAAACCATTCAACCTAATATATTTATTTCTCTAACTTGTGAATGTGGTCCATGTTCTCTTTTCCTCATCCCCATCACGATACTCCTTTTCCCGAAATCAGGTTCACTTCTTTATCCAGCCCACCCATCCAACGTCACCAAATCTATGAAGCGATTCTGCTTTTTCTCACATTCTCTCTATGTACAAGATACCTTGTATCATTTGAATGGACAGCAGGAGAGTCGGATATTTATGGTTAGTGGGGGTGGGGTTTTGAAGATTAACCTCATTTGACTAAGAGCCGGGGCATCTGGGAGGAAAAGTATTTTAAGAGGGATGAAGTTCACATCTCCTTGGTGAAATTTCTAGATCCTTATTTCATCCTTTCTGTGGATGCAGACTCAGTCGGAACAGAGGTCATAGTCCTCGCTCTGACTTTCAAAGGAACTTCAAATATGCATGGCTTATTTGGCTTTGCCCGGCAGGGCTTGCCCGGCGGGGTGAGAATGGCGTTTGTCAGGCGTTCGTCAGGCGATCGGAAGGGGTGAGGCGATAGTTTATGGTTCAATGGTTTTCATGAAGTCTTCTTGATACGATGAAAGCAGGAAAGGGAAGCTTGTCAATAAGCAAACTTAAGACAAGGTGTGACTCCTAGAAAGAATGACTTGGAAACAACATACAGAAACTCACATATAAAAAGGCCCTGATGAGGCTTGAACGCATGACCCCTGGTTTACAAGACCAGTGCTCTGCCACTGAGCTACAAGGCCAGCCTGCCTGCAGTATGTAAATCGCTTCATGTATTCTTACTGCGGTATGAAGATATCTATGATTTTGAGACTCTGTATGGAAATGCAGTTGCATTTGAATGTCTACATGCGTGCACAAATTGAAGAGCATGCTTAAGACACTTTTCATGGAAGTAGGAAAAACTCCATTTTGATTTGAGAACATAAGAGTATTCACATTTATGACCATACTGATAGCTCTAGTTAGTATGTCCACAATCAGTGACAGATAGAGAACTCACTTATTAGAAGTGATCTGTCTCTGTGGGGCAGACATATGTCAACAGTCATACACTTGAGATGGCTGAAACTTTAGGAGTAAGAGCTGCTTTCTTATCAGTCTATCTATCCAAACTGGTTAGAAGTAACCCTGGGCGTCCGAATCGGCTACGCCCACGGAGTAGGCGTAGTGTTGCCTTCTACGCATTTTGCGTAGACAGCGTAGCCGGCAACACTACGCCCACTCCGTGTGCATAGCCGATTCGGCCGCCACCCGCCTCCCTCCCGCCCTCCCCTACATACATTATTTAAGCAACTAACCTTAATAAAACAATTTTTAAAGCACTTACCATGTCCGGGGCTCTTCCGGGGCTCCCTCTTGGAATAGCGTCCCTTCCTGGATACCAATGCGCATGCGCGGCCTCCCGCGCATGCGCATTTCTCGGGAGAAATGCGCATGCGCGGCCGCCCGCGCATGCGCATTGGTATCCAGGACGACGCTATTCCAAGAGGGAGCCCCGGACGAGCCCCGGACACGGTAAGTGCTTTAAAATTGTTTTATTAAGGGTAGTTGCTTAAATAATGTATGTAGGGGAGAGCGGGAGGGAGGTGCGTAGTGGGGCTACGCGGAGTGCGGGAGTGGGCGTAGCTTCTCGCCCACTCCGCGTAGCTCCGCGGAGCCCCACTACACCCACTACGACCAGGGTTAGTTAGAAGGCCAGGAGTGAGGGAAAGGCAATCCTCTGGACACTTCATGAAAGATCTAATTTCAATTAAGCACAAAACACTTCCCTTAATTTGACATAATTGCCAAAATGGAATAGTCAGTTGGGCCCTTCTAGTGGATTATGGCTGTGTCTTGAAAGAGAGTGTAATTGTACTACGAGACATGCCCACCTTCAAAAGAGTGTCTGATGGCGTTCCGACGAAGGTGGGATTCGAACCCACGCGTGCAGAGCACAATGGATTAGCAGTCCATCGCCTTAACCACTCGGCCACCTCGTCTGCCTTAGGTGACTATGTTTCATTTTTTAGGAAATTCTTACGATGTGCTAATTACAAATAATCATAAGTTTCTCCTAGACTGTGTCAGAACTGGCAAATATATGTGGTGTTCAATAGACAGAGCACATGATATAGCAGAATTATCAAATCTGTTCCATTAGGACTGTAGTTTTTAATAGTCATGATAACATGCTAGCATGTGAGTCGATCTTGCACAGTGAATAAGGGAGCAGTGCCAGTATCTACTTGGTCAGCTCTAGATGGCTCAACTGGGGATGTATGAGAACAGTGAGCTCCAGTGGCGCAATCGGTTAGCGTGCGGTACTTATACAGCAGTACTTGCATTGAGGCATGCCGAGGTTGTGAGTTCGAGCCTCACCTGGAGCAGCTTACTAGTTTTTCATGAACCATTTCACTAAAAGTAAAGATTAAACTCAGGGGAAAGACGGCCCTTGCTAGAGAGTTTTTACTTCTTTTCAGGATCTGCGTGTCCGACTCTTCCAGGTGCAAATATCACAATCCTATTCGATGCTCCTTATAAACATTCCATGATGTGCCGTCTTGCATAGCATGCAAACACCACATCAGTGCATTTAAAAATACATTTGTAGAATAATAAATATGATGAAAACATTGTTGTCACGGGATAACCATATACTGAGGAGCTGCAAACAGTGCTGTATCAGCTACTTACAATAAAATTTAACTGAAAGACATATCAAAAGAACAGCGTCATCATATTAATGTTTCTAGTCAACATAAGAGTTGCACCATAGCAGCTTATGGTGCTTTCTGCTCAGATTGTGCCTCCAATCCCACATTGTTTTTTTTTATTCTTTGCAGTTTAAAAAAACAATTCATGCTCAAAGTTAACTTTTTAAAACCATTCAACCTAATATATTTATTTCTCTAACTTGTGAATGTGGTCCATGTTCTCTTTTCCTCATCCCCATCACGATACTCCTTTTCCCAAAATCAGGTTCACTTCTTTATCCAGCCCACCCATCCAAGGTCACCAAATCTATGAAGCGATTCTGCTTTTTCTCACATTCTCTCTATGTACAAGATACCTTGTATCATTTGAATGGACAGCAGGAGAGTCGGATATTTATGGTTAGTGGGGGTGGGGTTTTGAAGATTAACCTCATTTGACTAAGAGCAGGGGCATCTGGGAGGAAAAGTATTTTAAGGGGGATGAAGTTCACATCTCCTTGGTGAAATTTCTAGATCCTTATTTCATCCTTTCTGTGGATGCAGACTCAGTCGGAACAGAGGTCATAGTCCTCGCTCTGACTTTCAAAGGAACTTCAAATATGCATGGCTTATTTGGCTTTGCCCGGCGGGGTGAGTATGGCGTTTGTCAGGCGTTCGTCAGGCGATCGGAAGGGGTGAGGCGATAGTTTATGGTTCAATGGTTTTCATGAAGTCTTCTTGATACGATGAAAGCAGGAAAGGGAAGCTTGTCAATAAGCAAACTTAAGACAAGGTGTGACTCCTAGAAAGAATGACTTGGAAACAACATACAGAAACTCACATATAAAAAGGCCCTGATGAGGCTTGAACTCATGACCCCTGATTTACAAGACCAGTGCTCTGCCACTGAGCTACAAGGCCAGCCTGCCTGCAGTATGTAAATCGCTACATGTATTCTTACTGCGGTATGAAGATATCTATGATTTTGAGACTCTGTATGGAAATGCAGTTGCATTTGAATGTCTACATGCGTGCACAAATTGAAGAGCATGCTTAAGACACTTTTCTTGGAAGTAGGAAAAACTCCATTTTGATTTGAGAACATAAGAGTATTCACATTTATGACCATACTGATAGCTCTAGTTAGTATGTCCACAATCAGTGACAGATAGAGAACTCACTTATTAGAAGTGATCTGTCTCTGTGGGGCAGACATATGTCAACAGTCATACACTTGAGATGGCTGAAACTTTAGGAGTAAGAGCTGCTTTCTTATCAGTCTATCTATCCAAACTGGTTAGAAGTAACCCTGGGCGTCCGAATCGGCTACGCCCACGGAGTAGGCGTAGTGTTGCCTTCTACGCATTTTGCGTAGACAGCGTAGCCGGCAACACTACGCCCACTCCGTGTGCGTAGCCGATTCGGCCGCCACCCGCCTCCCTCCCGCCCTCCCCTACATACATTATTTAAGCAACTAACCTTAATAAAACAATTTTTAAAGCACTTACCATGTCCGGGGCTCTTCCGGGGCTCCCTCTTGGAATAGCGTCCTTTCCTGGATACCAATGCGCATGCGCGGCCTCCCGCGCATGCGCATTGGTATCCAGGACGACGCTATTCCAAGAGGGAGCCCCGGACGAGCCCCGGACACGGTAAGTGCTTTAAAATTGTTTTATTAATGGTAGTTGCTTAAATAATGTATGTAGGGGAGAGCGGGAGGGAGGTGCGTATTGGGGCTACGCGGAGTGCGGGAGTGGGCGTAGCTTCTCGCCCACTCCGCGTAGCTCCGCGGAGCCCCACTACGCCCACTACGACCAGGGTTAGTGAGAAGGCCAGGAGTGAGGGAAAGGCAATCCTCTGGACACTTCATGAAAGATCTAATTTCAATTAAGCACAAAAAACTTCCCTTAATTTGACATAATTGCCAAAATGGAATAGTCAGTTGGGCCCTTCTAGTGGATTATGGCTGTGTCTTGAAAGAGAGTGTAATTGTACTACGATACATGCCCACCTTCAAAAGAGTGTCTGATGGCGTTCCGATGAAGGTGGGATTCGAACCCACGCGTGCAGAGCACAATGGATTAGCAGTCCATCGCCTTAACCACTCAGCCACCTCGTCTGCCTTAGGTGACTATGTTTCATTTTTTAGGAAATTCTTACGATGTGCTAATTACAAATAATCATAAGTTTCTCCTAGACTGTGTCAGAACTGGCAAATATATGTGGTGTTCAATAGACAGAGCACATGATATAGCAGAATTATCAAATCTGTTCCATTAGGACTGTAGTTTTTAATAGTCATGATAACATGCTAGCATGTGAGTCGATCTTGCACAGTGAATAAGGGAGCAGTGCCAGTATCTACTTGGTCAGCTCTAGATGGCTCAACTGGGGAGATATGAGAGCAGTGAGCTCCAGTGGAGCAATCGGTTAGTGCGCGGTACTTATACAGCAGTACTTGCATTGAGGCATGCCGAGGTTGTGAGTTAGAGCCTCACCTGGAGCAGCTTACTGGTTTTTCATAAACCATTTCACTAAAAGTAAAGATTAAACTCAGGGGAAAGACGGCCCTTGCTAGAGAGTTTTTACTTCTTTTCAGGATCTGCGTGTCCGACTCTTCCAGGTGCAAATATCACAATCCTATTCGATGCTCCTTATAAACATTCCATGATGTGCCGTCTTGCATAGCATGCAAACACCACATCAGTGCATTTAAAAATACATTTGTAGAATAATAAATATGATGAAAACATTGTTGTCACGGGATAGCCATATACTGAGGAGCTGCAAACAGTGCTGTATCAGCTACTTACAATAAAATTTAACTGAAAGACATATCAAAAGAAGAGCGTCATCATATTAATGTTTCTAGTCAACATAAGAGTTGCACCATACAGCTTATGGTGCTTTCTGCTCAGATTGTGCCTCCAATCCCACATTGATTTTTTTTATTCTTTGCAGTTTAAAAAAACAATTCATGCTCAAAGTTAACTTTTTAAAACCATTCAACCTAATATATTTATTTCTCTAACTTGTGAATGTGGTCCATGTTCTCTTTTCCTCATCCCCATCACGATACTCCTTTTCCCGAAATCAGGTTCACTTCTTTATCCAGCCCACCCATCCAAGGTCACCAAATCTATGAAGCGATTCTGCTTTTTCTCACATTCTCTCTATGTACAAGATACCTTGTATCATTTGAATGGACAGCAGGAGAGTCGGATATTTATGGTTAGTGGGGGTGGGGTTTTGAAGATTAACCTCATTTGACTAAGAGCCGGGGCATCTGGGAGGAAAAGTATTTTAAGGGGAATGAAGTTCACATCTCCTTGGTGAAATTTCTAGATCCTTATTTCATCCTTTCTGTGGATGCAGACTCAGTCGGAACAGAGGTCATAGTCCTCGCTCTGACTTTCAAAGGAACTTCAAATATGCATGGCTTATTTGGCTTTGCCCGGCAGGGCTTGCCCGGCGGGGTGAGAATGGCGTTTGTCAGGCGTTCGTCAGGCGATCGGAAGGGGTGAGGCGATAGTTTATGGTTCAATGGTTTTCATGAAGTCTTCTTGATACGATGAAAGCAGGAAAGGGAAGCTTGTCAATAAGCAAACTTAAGACAAGGTGTGACTCCTAGAAAGAATGACTTGGAAACAACATACAGAAACTCACATATAAAAAGGCCCTGATGAGGCTTGAACTCATGACCCCTGGTTTACAAGACCAGTGCTCTGCCACTGAGCTACAAGGCCAGCCTGCCTGCAGTATGTAAATCGCTTCATGTATTCTTACTGCGGTATGAAGATATCTATGATTTTGAGACTCTGTATGGAAATGCAGTTGCATTTGAATGTCTACATGCGTGCACAAATTGAAGAGCATGCTTAAGACACTTTTCTTGGAAGTAGGAAAAACTCCATTTTGATTTGAGAACATAAGAGTATTCACATTTATGACCATACTGATAGCTCTAGTTAGTATGTCCACAATCAGTGACAGATAGAGAACTCACTTATTAGAAGTGATCTGTCTCTGTGGGGCAGACATATGTCAACAGTCATACACTTGAGATGGCTGAAACTTTAGGAGTAAGAGCTGCTTTCTTATCAGTCTATCTATCCAAACTGGTTAGAAGTAACCCTGGGCGTCCGAATCGGCTACGCCCACGGAGTAGGCGTAGTGTTGCCTTCTACGAATTTTGCGTAGACAGCGTAGCCGGCAACACTACGCCCACTCCGTGTGCATAGCCGATTCGGCCGCCACCCGCCTCCCTCCCGCCCTCCCCTACATACATTATTTAAGCAACTAACCTTAATAAAACAATTTTTAAAGCACTTACCATGTCCGGGGCTCTTCCGGGGCTCCCTCTTGGAATAGCGTCCCTTCCTGGATACCAATGCGCATGCGCGGCCTCCCGCGCATGCGCATTTCTCGGGAGAAATGCGCATGCGCGGCCGCCCGCGCATGCGCATTGGTATCCAGGACGACGCTATTCCAAGAGGGAGCCCCGGACGAGCCCCGGACACGGTAAGTGCTTTAAAATTGTTTTATTAAGGGTAGTTGCTTAAATAATGTATGTAGGGGAGAGCGGGAGGGAGGTGCGTAGTGGGGCTACGCGGAGTGCGGGAGTGGGCGTAGCTTCTCGCCCACTCCGCGTAGCTCCGCGGAGCCCCACTACGCCCACTACAACCAGGGTTAGTTAGAAGGCCAGGAGTGAGGGAAAGGCAATCCTCTGGACACTTCATGAAAGATCTAATTTCAATTAAGCACAAAACACTTCCCTTAATTTGACATAATTGCCAAAATGGAATAGTCAGTTGGGCCCTTCTAGTGGATTATGGCTGTGTCTTGAAAGAGAGTGTAATTGTACTACGAGACATGCCCACCTTCAAAAGCGTGTCTGATGGCGTTCCGACGAAGGTGGGATTCGAACCCACGCGTGCAGAGCACAATGGATTAGCAGTCCATCGCCTTAACCACTCGGCCACCTCGTCTGCCTTAGGTTACTATGTTTCATTTTTTAGGAAATTCTTACGATGTGCTAATTACAAATAATCATAAGTTTCTCCTAGACTGTGTCAGAACTGGCAAATATATGTGGTGTTCAATAGACAGAGCACATGATATAGCAGAATTATCAAATCTGTTCCATTAGGACTGTAGTTTTTAATAGTCATGATAACATGCTAGCATGTGAGTCGATCTTGCACAGTGAATAAGGGAGCAGTGCCAGTATCTACTTGGTCAGCTCTAGATGGCTCAACTGGGGAGGTATGAGCACAGTGAGCTCCAGTGGCGCAATCGGTTAGCGCACGGTACTTATACAGCAGTACTTGCATTGAGGCATGCCGAGGTTGTGAGTTCAAGCCTCACCTGGATCAGCTTACTGGTTTTTCATAAACCATTTCACTAAAAGTAAAGATTAAACTCAGGGGAAAGACGGCCCTTGCTAGAGAGTTTTTACTTCTTTTCAGGATCTGCGTGTCCGACTCTTCCAGGTGCAAATATCACAATCCTATTTGATGCTCCTTATAAACATTCCATGATGTGCCGTCTTGCATAGCATGCAAACACCACATCAGTGCATTTAAAAATACATTTGTAGAATAATAAATATGATGAAAACATTGTTGTCACGGGATAACCATATACTGAGGAGCTGCAAACAGTGCTGTATCAGCTACTTACAATAAAATTTAACTGAAAGACATATCAAAAGAAGAGCGTCATCATATTAATGTTTCTAGTCAACATAAGAGTTGCACCATAGCAGCTTATGGTGCTTTCTGCTCAGATTGTGCCTCCAATCCCACATTGATTTTTTTTATTCTTTGCAGTTTAAAAAAACAATTCATGCTCAAAGTTAACTTTTTAAAACCATTCAACCTAATATATTTATTTCTCTAACTTGTGAATGTGGTCCATGTTCTCTTTTCCTCATCCCCATCACGATACTCCTTTTCCCGAAATCAGGTTCACTTCTTTATCCAGCCCACCCATCCAACGTCACCAAATCTATGAAGCGATTCTGCTTTTTCTCACATTCTCTCTATGTACAAGATACCTTGTATCATTTGAATGGACAGCAGGAGAGTCGGATATTTATGGTTAGTGGGGGTGGGGTTTTGAAGATTAACCTCATTTGACTAAGAGCCGGGGCATCTGGGAGGAAAAGTATTTTAAGAGGGATGAAGTTCACATCTCCTTGGTGAAATTTCTAGATCCTTATTTCATCCTTTCTGTGGATGCAGACTCAGTCGGAACAGAGGTCATAGTCCTCGCTCTGACTTTCAAAGGAACTTCAAATATGCATGGCTTATTTGGCTTTGCCCGGCAGGGCTTGCCCGGCGGGGTGAGAATGGCGTTTGTCAGGCGTTCGTCAGGCGATCGGAAGGGGTGAGGCGATAGTTTATGGTTCAATGGTTTTCATGAAGTCTTCTTGATACGATGAAAGCAGGAAAGGGAAGCTTGTCAATAAGCAAACTTAAGACAAGGTGTGACTCCTAGAAAGAATGACTTGGAAACAACATACAGAAACTCACATATAAAAAGGCCCTGATGAGGCTTGAACGCATGACCCCTGGTTTACAAGACCAGTGCTCTGCCACTGAGCTACAAGGCCAGCCTGCCTGCAGTATGTAAATCGCTTCATGTATTCTTACTGCGGTATGAAGATATCTATGATTTTGAGACTCTGTATGGAAATGCAGTTGCATTTGAATGTCTACATGCGTGCACAAATTGAAGAGCATGCTTAAGACACTTTTCATGGAAGTAGGAAAAACTCCATTTTGATTTGAGAACATAAGAGTATTCACATTTATGACCATACTGATAGCTCTAGTTAGTATGTCCACAATCAGTGATAGATAGAGAACTCACTTATTAGAAGTGATCTGTCTCTGTGGGGCAGACATATGTCAACAGTCATACACTTGAGATGGCTGAAACTTTAGGAGTAAGAGCTGCTTTCTTATCAGTCTATCTATCCAAACTGGTTAGAAGTAACCCTGGGCGTCCGAATCGGCTACGCCCACGGAGTAGGCGTAGTGTTGCCTTCTACGCATTTTGCGTAGACAGCGTAGCCGGCAACACTACGCCCACTCCGTGTGCATAGCCGATTCGGCCGCCACCCGCCTCCCTCCCGCCCTCCCCTACATACATTATTTAAGCAACTAACCTTAATAAAACAATTTTTAAAGCACTTACCATGTCCGGGGCTCTTCCGGGGCTCCCTCTTGGAATAGCGTCCCTTCCTGGATACCAATGCGCATGCGCGGCCTCCCGCGCATGCGCATTTCTCGGGAGAAATGCGCATGCGCGGCCGCCCGCGCATGCGCATTGGTATCCAGGACGACGCTATTCCAAGAGGGAGCCCCGGACGAGCCCCGGACACGGTAAGTGCTTTAAAATTGTTTTATTAAGGGTAGTTGCTTAAATAATGTATGTAGGGGAGAGCGGGAGGGAGGTGCGTAGTGGGGCTACGCGGAGTGCGGGAGTGGGCGTAGCTTCTCGCCCACTCCGCGTAGCTCCGCGGAGCCCCACTACACCCACTACGACCAGGGTTAGTTAGAAGGCCAGGAGTGAGGGAAAGGCAATCCTCTGGACACTTCATGAAAGATCTAATTTCAATTAAGCACAAAACACTTCCCTTAATTTGACATAATTGCCAAAATGGAATAGTCAGTTGGGCCCTTCTAGTGGATTATGGCTGTGTCTTGAAAGAGAGTGTAATTGTACTACGAGACATGCCCACCTTCAAAAGAGTGTCTGATGGCGTACCGACGAAGGTGGGATTCGAACCCACGCGTGCAGAGCACAATGGATTAGCAGTCCATCGCCTTAACCACTCGGCCACCTCGTCTGCCTTAGGTGACTATGTTTCATTTTTTAGGAAATTCTTACGATGTGCTAATTACAAATAATCATAAGTTTCTCCTAGACTGTGTCAGAACTGGCAAATATATGTGGTGTTCAATAGACAGAGCACATGATATAGCAGAATTATCAAATCTGTTCCATTAGGACTGTAGTTTTTAATAGTCATGATAACATGCTAGCATGTGAGTCGATCTTGCACAGTGAATAAGGGAGCAGTGCCAGTATCTACTTGGTCAGCTCTAGATGGCTCAACTGGGGATGTAAGCGAACAGTGAGCTCCAGTGGCGCAATCGGTTAGCGTGCGGTACTTATACAGCAGTACTTGCATTGAGGCATGCCGAGGTTGTGAGTTCGAGCCTCACCTGGAGCAGCTTACTAGTTTTTCATGAACCATTTCACTAAAAGTAAAGATTAAACTCAGGGGAAAGACGGCCCTTGCTAGAGAGTTTTTACTTCTTTTCAGGATCTGCGTGTCCGACTCTTCCAGGTGCAAATATCACAATCCTATTCGATGCTCCTTATAAACATTCCATGATGTGCCGTCTTGCATAGCATGCAAACACCACATCAGTGCATTTAAAAATACATTTGTAGAATAATAAATATGATGAAAACATTGTTGTCACGGGATAACCATATACTGAGGAGCTGCAAACAGTGCTGTATCAGCTACTTACAATAAAATTTAACTGAAAGACATATCAAAAGAACAGCGTCATCATATTAATGTTTCTAGTCAACATAAGAGTTGCACCATAGCAGCTTATGGTGCTTTCTGCTCAGATTGTGCCTCCAATCCCACATTGATTTTTTTTATTCTTTGCAGTTTAAAAAAACAATTCATGCTCAAAGTTAACTTTTTAAAACCATTCAACCTAATATATTTATTTCTCTAACTTGTGAATGTGGTCCATGTTCTCTTTTCCTCATCCCCATCACGATACTCCTTTTCCCAAAATCAGGTTCACTTCTTTATCCAGCCCACCCATCCAAGGTCACCAAATCTATGAAGCGATTCTGCTTTTTCTCACATTCTCTCTATGTACAAGATACCTTGTATCATTTGAATGGACAGCAGGAGAGTCGGATATTTATGGTTAGTGGGGGTGGGGTTTTGAAGATTAACCTCATTTGACTAAGAGCAGGGGCATCTGGGAGGAAAAGTATTTTAAGGGGGATGAAGTTCACATCTCCTTGGTGAAATTTCTAGATCCTTATTTCATCCTTTCTGTGGATGCAGACTCAGTCGGAACAGAGGTCATAGTCCTCGCTCTGACTTTCAAAGGAACTTCAAATATGCATGGCTTATTTGGCTTTGCCCGGCGGGGTGAGTATGGCGTTTGTCAGGCGTTCGTCAGGCGATCGGAAGGGGTGAGGCGATAGTTTATGGTTCAATGGTTTTCATGAAGTCTTCTTGATACGATGAAAGCAGGAAAGGGAAGCTTGTCAATAAGCAAACTTAAGACAAGGTGTGACTCCTAGAAAGAATGACTTGGAAACAACATACAGAAACTCACATATAAAAAGGCCCTGATGAGGCTTGAACTCATGACCCCTGATTTACAAGACCAGTGCTCTGCCACTGAGCTACAAGGCCAGCCTGCCTGCAGTATGTAAATCGCTTCATGTATTCTTACTGCGGTATGAAGATATCTATGATTTTGAGACTCTGTATGGAAATGCAGTTGCATTTGAATGTCTACATGCGTGCACAAATTGAAGAGCATGCTTAAGACACTTTTCTTGGAAGTAGGAAAAACTCCATTTTGATTTGAGAACATAAGAGTATTCACATTTATGACCATACTGATAGCTCTAGTTAGTATGTCCACAATCAGTGACAGATAGAGAACTCACTTATTAGAAGTGATCTGTCTCTGTGGGGCAGACATATGTCAACAGTCATACACTTGAGATGGCTGAAACTTTAGGAGTAAGAGCTGCTTTCTTATCAGTCTATCTATCCAAACTGGTTAGAAGTAACCCTGGGCGTCCGAATCGGCTACGCCCACGGAGTAGGCGTAGTGTTGCCTTCTACGCATTTTGCGTAGACAGCGTAGCCGGCAACACTACGCCCACTCCGTGTGCGTAGCCGATTCGGCCGCCACCCGCCTCCCTCCCGCCCTCCCCTACATACATTATTTAAGCAACTAACCTTAATAAAACAATTTTTAAAGCACTTACCATGTCCGGGGCTCTTCCGGGGCTCCCTCTTGGAATAGCGTCCCTTCCTGGATACCAATGCGCATGCGCGGCCTCCCGCGCATGCGCATTGGTATCCAGGACGACGCTATTCCAAGAGGGAGCCCCGGACGAGCCCCGGACACGGTAAGTGCTTTAAAATTGTTTTATTAATGGTAGTTGCTTAAATAATGTATGTAGGGGAGAGCGGGAGGGAGGTGCGTATTGGGGCTACGCGGAGTGCGGGAGTGGGCGTAGCTTCTCGCCCACTCCGCGTAGCTCCGCAGAGCCCCACTACGCCCACTACGACCAGGGTTAGTGAGAAGGCCAGGAGTGAGGGAAAGGCAATCCTCTGGACACTTCATGAAAGATCTAATTTCAATTAAGCACAAAAAACTTCCCTTAATTTGACATAATTGCCAAAATGGAATAGTCAGTTGGGCCCTTCTAGTGGATTATGGCTGTGTCTTGAAAGAGAGTGTAATTGTACTACGATACATGCCCACCTTCAAAAGAGTGTCTGATGGCGTTCCGACGAAGGTGGGATTCGAACCCACGCGTGCAGAGCACAATGGATTAGCAGTCCATCGCCTTGACCACTCAGCCACCTCGTCTGCCTTAGGTGACTATGTTTCATTTTTTAGGAAATTCTTACGATGTGCTAATTACAAATAATCATAAGTTTCTCCTAGACTGTGTCAGAACTGGCAAATATATGTGGTGTTCAATAGACAGAGCACATGATATAGCAGAATTATCAAATCTGTTCCATTAGGACTGTAGTTTTTAATAGTCATGATAACATGCTAGCATGTGAGTCGATCTTGCACAGTGAATAAGGGAGCAGTGCCAGTATCTACTTGGTCAGCTCTAGATGGCTCAACTGGGGAGATATGAGAGCAGTGAGCTCCAGTGGAGCAATCGGTTAGTGCGCGGTACTTATACAGCAGTACTTGCATTGAGGCATGCCGAGGTTGTGAGTTAGAGCCTCACCTGGAGCAGCTTACTGGTTTTTCATAAACCATTTCACTAAAAGTAAAGATTAAACTCAGGGGAAAGACGGCCCTTGCTAGAGAGTTTTTACTTCTTTTCAGGATCTGCGTGTCCGACTCTTCCAGGTGCAAATATCACAATCCTATTCGATGCTCCTTATAAACATTCCATGATGTGCCGTCTTGCATAGCATGCAAACACCACATCAGTGCATTTAAAAATACATTTGTAGAATAATAAATATGATGAAAACATTGTTGTCACGGGATAGCCATATACTGAGGAGCTGCAAACAGTGCTGTATCAGCTACTTACAATAAAATTTAACTGAAAGACATATCAAAAGAAGAGCGTCATCATATTAATGTTTCTAGTCAACATAAGAGTTGCACCATAGCAGCTTATGGTGCTTTCTGCTCAGATTGTGCCTCCAATCCCACATTGATTTTTTTTATTCTTTGCAGTTTAAAAAAACAATTCATGCTCAAAGTTAACTTTTTAAAACCATTCAACCTAATATATTTATTTCTCTAACTTGTGAATGTGGTCCATGTTCTCTTTTCCTCATCCCCATCACGATACTCCTTTTCCCGAAATCAGGTTCACTTCTTTATCCAGCCCACCCATCCAAGGTCACCAAATCTATGAAGCGATTCTGCTTTTTCTCACATTCTCTCTATGTACAAGATACCTTGTATCATTTGAATGGACAGCAGGAGAGTCGGATATTTATGGTTAGTGGGGGTGGGGTTTTGAAGATTAACCTCATTTGACTAAGAGCCGGGGCATCTGGGAGGAAAAGTATTTTAAGGGGAATGAAGTTCACATCTCCTTGGTGAAATTTCTAGATCCTTATTTCATCCTTTCTGTGGATGCAGACTCAGTCGGAACAGAGGTCATAGTCCTCGCTCTGACTTTCAAAGGAACTTCAAATATGCATGGCTTATTTGGCTTTGCCCGGCAGGGCTTGCCCGGCGGGGTGAGAATGGCGTTTGTCAGGCGTTCGTCAGGCGATCGGAAGGGGTGAGGCGATAGTTTATGGTTCAATGGTTTTCATGAAGTCTTCTTGATACGATGAAAGCAGGAAAGGGAAGCTTGTCAATAAGCAAACTTAAGACAAGGTGTGACTCCTAGAAAGAATGACTTGGAAACAACATACAGAAACTCACATATAAAAAGGCCCTGATGAGGCTTGAACTCATGACCCCTGGTTTACAAGACCAGTGCTCTGCCACTGAGCTACAAGGCCAGCCTGCCTGCAGTATGTAAATCGCTTCATGTATTCTTACTGCGGTATGAAGATATCTATGATTTTGAGACTCTGTATGGAAATGCAGTTGCATTTGAATGTCTACATGCGTGCACAAATTGAAGAGCATGCTTAAGACACTTTTCTTGGAAGTAGGAAAAACTCCATTTTGATTTGAGAACATAAGAGTATTCACATTTATGACCATACTGATAGCTCTAGTTAGTATGTCCACAATCAGTGACAGATAGAGAACTCACTTATTAGAAGTGATCTGTCTCTGTGGGGCAGACATATGTCAACAGTCATACACTTGAGATGGCTGAAACTTTAGGAGTAAGAGCTGCTTTCTTATCAGTCTATCTATCCAAACTGGTTAGAAGTAACCCTGGGCGTCCGAATCGGCTACGCCCACGGAGTAGGCGTAGTGTTGCCTTCTACGAATTTTGCGTAGACAGCGTAGCCGGCAACACTACGCCCACTCCGTGTGCATAGCCGATTCGGCCGCCACCCGCCTCCCTCCCGCCCTCCCCTACATACATTATTTAAGCAACTAACCTTAATAAAACAATTTTTAAAGCACTTACCATGTCCGGGGCTCTTCCGGGGCTCCCTCTTGGAATAGCGTCCCTTCCTGGATACCAATGCGCATGCGCGGCCTCGCGCGCATGCGCATTTCTCGGGAGAAATGCGCATGCGCGGCCGCCCGCGCATGCGCATTGGTATCCAGGACGACGCTATTCCAAGAGGGAGCCCCGGACGAGCCCCGGACACGGTAAGTGCTTTAAAATTGTTTTATTAAGGGTAGTTGCTTAAATAATGTATGTAGGGGAGAGCGGGAGGGAGGTGCGTAGTGGGGCTACGCGGAGTGCGGGAGTGGGCGTAGCTTCTCGCCCACTCCGCGTAGCTCCGCGGAGCCCCACTACGCCCACTACAACCAGGGTTAGTTAGAAGGCCAGGAGTGAGGGAAAGGCAATCCTCTGGACACTTCATGAAAGATCTAATTTCAATTAAGCACAAAACACTTCCCTTAATTTGACATAATTGCCAAAATGGAATAGTCAGTTGGGCCCTTCTAGTGGATTATGGCTGTGTCTTGAAAGAGAGTGTAATTGTACTACGAGACATGCCCACCTTCAAAAGCGTGTCTGATGGCGTTCCGACGAAGGTGGGATTCGAACCCACGCGTGCAGAGCACAATGGATTAGCAGTCCATCGCCTTAACCACTCGGCCACCTCGTCTGCCTTAGGTGACTATGTTTCATTTTTTAGGAAATTCTTACGATGTGCTAATTACAAATAATCATAAGTTTCTCCTAGACTGTGTCAGAACTGGCAATTATATGTGGTGTTCAATAGACAGAGCACATGATATAGCAGAATTATCAAATCTGTTCCATTAGGACTGTAGTTTTTAATAGTCATGATAACATGCTAGCATGTGAGTCGATCTTGCACAGTGAATAAGGGAGCAGTGCCAGTATCTACTTGGTCAGCTCTAGATGGCTCAACTGGGGAGGTATGAGCACAGTGAGCTCCAGTGGCGCAATCGGTTAGCGCGCGGTACTTATACAGCAGTACTTGCATTGAGGCATGCCGAGGTTGTGAGTTCGAGCCTCACCTGGAGCAGCTTACTGGTTTTTCATAAACCATTTCACTAAAAGTAAAGATTAAACTCAGGGGAAAGACGGCCCTTGCTAGAGAGTTTTTACTTCTTTTCAGGATCTGCGTGTCCGACTCTTCCAGGTGCAAATATCACAATCCTATTTGATGCTCCTTATAAACATTCCATGATGTGCCGTCTTGCATAGCATGCAAACACCACATCAGTGCATTTAAAAATACATTTGTAGAATAATAAATATGATGAAAACATTGTTGTCACGGGATAACCATATACTGAGGAGCTGCAAACAGTGCTGTATCAGCTACTTACAATAAAATTTAACTGAAAGACATATCAAAAGAAGAGCGTCATCATATTAATGTTTCTAGTCAACATAAGAGTTGCACCATAGCAGCTTATGGTGCTTTCTGCTCAGATTGTGCCTCCAATCCCACATTGATTTTTTTTATTCTTTGCAGTTTAAAAAAACAATTCATGCTCAAAGTTAACTTTTTAAAACCATTCAACCTAATATATTTATTTCTCTAAGTTGTGAATGTGGTCCATGTTCTCTTTTCCTCATCCCCATCACGATACTCCTTTTCCCGAAATCAGGTTCACTTCTTTATCCAGCCCACCCATCCAACGTCACCAAATCTATGAAGCGATTCTGCTTTTTCTCACATTCTCTCTATGTACAAGATACCTTGTATCATTTGAATGGACAGCAGGAGAGTCGGATATTTATGGTTAGTGGGGGTGGGGTTTTGAAGATTAACCTCATTTGACTAAGAGCCGGGGCATCTGGGAGGAAAAGTATTTTAAGAGGGATGAAGTTCACATCTCCTTGGTGAAATTTCTAGATCCTTATTTCATCCTTTCTGTGGATGCAGACTCAGTCGGAACAGAGGTCATAGTCCTCGCTCTGACTTTCAAAGGAACTTCAAATATGCATGGCTTATTTGGCTTTGCCCGGCAGGGCTTGCCCGGCGGGGTGAGAATGGCGTTTGTCAGGCGTTCGTCAGGCGATCGGAAGGGGTGAGGCGATAGTTTATGGTTCAATGGTTTTCATGAAGTCTTCTTGATACGATGAAAGCAGGAAAGGGAAGCTTGTCAATAAGCAAACTTAAGACAAGGTGTGACTCCTAGAAAGAATGACTTGGAAACAACATACAGAAACTCACATATAAAAAGGCCCTGATGAGGCTTGAACGCATGACCCCTGGTTTACAAGACCAGTGCTCTGCCACTGAGCTACAAGGCCAGCCTCCCTGCAGTATGTAAATCGCTTCATGTATTCTTACTGCGGTATGAAGATATCTATGATTTTGAGACTCTGTATGGAAATGCAGTTGCATTTGAATGTCTACATGCGTGCACAAATTGAAGAGCATGCTTAAGACACTTTTCATGGAAGTAGGAAAAACTCCATTTTGATTTGAGAACATAAGAGTATTCACATTTATGACCATACTGATAGCTCTAGTTAGTATGTCCACAATCAGTGACAGATAGAGAACTCACTTATTAGAAGTGATCTGTCTCTGTGGGGCAGACATATGTCAACAGTCATACACTTGAGATGGCTGAAACTTTAGGAGTAAGAGCTGCTTTCTTATCAGTCTATCTATCCAAACTGGTTAGAAGTAACCCTGGGCATCCGAATCGGCTACGCCCACGGAGTAGGCGTAGTGTTGCCTTCTACGCATTTTGCGTAGACAGCGTAGCCGGCAACACTACGCCCACTCCGTGTGCATAGCCGATTCGGCCGCCACCCGCCTCCCTCCCGCCCTCCCCTACATACATTATTTAAGCAACTAACCTTAATAAAACAATTTTTAAAGCACTTACCATGTCCGGGGCTCTTCCGGGGCTCCCTCTTGGAATAGCGTCCCTTCCTGGATACCAATGCGCATGCGCTGCCTCCCGCGCATTTCTCGGGAGAAATGCGCATGCGCGGCCGCCCGCGCATGCGCATTGGTATCCAGGACGACGCTATTCCAAGAGGGAGCCCCGGACGAGCCCCGGACACGGTAAGTGCTTTAAAATTGTTTTATTAAGGGTAGTTGCTTAAATAATGTATGTAGGGGAGAGCGGGAGGGAGGTGCGTAGTGGGGCTACGCGGAGTGCGGGAGTGGGCGTAGCTTCTCGCCCACTCCGCGTAGCTCCGCGGAGCCCCACTACGCCCACTACGACCAGGGTTAGTTAGAAGGCCAGGAGTGAGGGAAAGGCAATCCTCTGGACACTTCATGAAAGATCTAATTTCAATTAAGCACAAAACACTTCCCTTAATTTGACATAATTGCCAAAATGGAATAGTCAGTTGGGCCCTTCTAGTGGATTATGGCTGTGTCTTGAAAGAGAGTGTAATTGTACTACGAGACATGCCCACCTTCAAAAGAGTGTCTGATGGCGTTCCGACGAAGGTGGGATTCGAACCCACGCGTGCAGAGCACAATGGATTAGCAGTCCATCGCCTTAACCACTCGGCCACCTCGTCTGCCTTAGGTGACTATGTTTCATTTTTTAGGAAATTCTTACGATGTGCTAATTACAAATAATCATAAGTTTCTCCTAGACTGTGTCAGAACTGGCAAATATATGTGGTGTTCAATAGACAGAGCACAAGATATAGCAGAATTATCAAATCTGTTCCATTAGGACTGTAGTTTTTAATAGTCATGATAACATGCTAGCATGTGAGTCGATCTTGCACAGTGAATAAGGGAGCAGTGCCAGTATCTACTTGGTCAGCTCTAGATGGCTCAACTGGGGATGTATGAGAACAGTGAGCTCCAGTGGCGCAATCGGTTAGCGTGCGGTACTTATACAGCAGTACTTGCATTGAGGCATGCCGAGGTTGTGAGTTCAAGCCTCACCTGGAGCAGCTTACTAGTTTTTCATGAACCATTTCACTAAAAGTAAAGATTAAACTCAGGGGAAAGACGGCCCTTGCTAGAGAGTTTTTACTTCTTTTCAGGATCTGCGTGTCCGACTCTTCCAGGTGCAAATATCACAATCCTATTCGATGCTCCTTATAAACATTCCATGATGTGCCGTCTTGCATAGCATGCAAACACCACATCAGTGCATTTAAAAATACATTTGTAGAATAATAAATATGATGAAAACATTGTTGTCACGGGATAACCATATACTGAGGAGCTGCAAACAGTGCTGTATCAGCTACTTACAATAAAATTTAACTGAAAGACATATCAAAAGAACAGCGTCATCATATTAATGTTTCTAGTCAACATAAGAGTTGCACCATAGCAGCTTATGGTGCTTTCTGCTCAGATTGTGCCTCCAATCCCACATTGATTTTTTTTATTCTTTGCAGTTTAAAAAAACAATTCATGCTCAAAGTTAACTTTTTAAAACCATTCAACCTAATATATTTATTTCTCTAACTTGTGAATGTGGTCCATGTTCTCTTTTCCTCATCCCCATCACGATACTCCTTTTCCCAAAATCAGGTTCACTTCTTTATCCAGCCCACCCATCCAAGGTCACCAAATCTATGAAGCGATTCTGCTTTTTCTCACATTCTCTCTATGTACAAGATACCTTGTATCATTTGAATGGACAGCAGGAGAGTCGGATATTTATGGTTAGTGGGGGTGGGGTTTTGAAGATTAACCTCATTTGACTAAGAGCAGGGGCATCTGGGAGGAAAAGTATTTTAAGGGGGATGAAGTTCACATCTCCTTGGTGAAATTTCTAGATCCTTATTTCATCCTTTCTGTGGATGCAGACTCAGTCGGAACAGAGGTCATAGTCCTCGCTCTGACTTTCAAAGGAACTTCAAATATGCATGGCTTATTTGGCTTTGCCCGGCAGGGCTTGCCCGGCGGGGTGAGAATGGCGTTTGTCAGGCGTTCGTCAGGCGATCGGAAGGGGTGAGGCGATAGTTTATGGTTCAATGGTTTTCATGAAGTCTTCTTGATACGATGAAAGCAGGAAAGGGAAGCTTGTCAATAAGCAAACTTAAGACAAGGTGTGACTCCTAGAAAGAATGACTTGGAAACAACATACAGAAACTCACATATAAAAAGGCCCTGATGAGGCTTGAACTCATGACCCCTGGTTTACAAGACCAGTGCTCTGCCACTGAGCTACAAGGCCAGCCTGCCTGCAGTATGTAAATCGCTTCATGTATTCTTACTGCGGTATGAAGATATCTATGATTTTGAGACTCTGTATGGAAATGCAGTTGCATTTGAATGTCTACATGCGTGCACAAATTGAAGAGCATGCTTAAGACACTTTTCTTGGAAGTAGGAAAAACTCCATTTTGATTTGAGAACATAAGAGTATTCACATTTATGACCATACTGATAGCTCTAGTTAGTATGTCCACAATCAGTGACAGATAGAGAACTCACTTATTAGAAGTGATCTGTCTCTGTGGGGCAGACATATGTCAACAGTCATACACTTGAGATGGCTGAAACTTTAGGAGTAAGAGCTGCTTTCTTATCAGTCTATCTATCCAAACTGGTTAGAAGTAACCCTGGGCGTCCGAATCGGCTACGCCCACGGAGTAGGCGTAGTGTTGCCTTCTACGCATTTTGCGTAGACAGCGTAGCCGGCAACACTACGCCCACTCCGTGTGCGTAGCCGATTCGGCCGCCACCCGCCTCCCTCCCGCCCTCCCCTACATACATTATTTAAGCAACTAACCTTAATAAAACAATTTTTAAAGCACTTACCATGTCCGGGGCTCTTCCGGGGCTCCCTCTTGGAATAGCGTCCCTTCCTGGATACCAATGCGCATGCGCGGCCTCCCGCGCATGCGCATTGGTATCCAGGACGACGCTATTCCAAGAGGGAGCCCCGGACGAGCCCCGGACACGGTAAGTGCTTTAAAATTGTTTTATTAATGGTAGTTGCTTAAATAATGTATGTAGGGGAGAGCGGGAGGGAGGTGCGTATTGGGGCTACGCGGAGTGCGGGAGTGGGCGTAGCTTCTCGCCAACTCCGCGTAGCTCCGCGGAGCCCCACTACGCCCACTACGACCAGGGTTAGTGAGAAGGCCAGGAGTGAGGGAAAGGCAATCCTCTGGACACTTCATGAAAGATCTAATTTCAATTAAGCACAAAAAACTTCCCTTAATTTGACATAATTGCCAAAATGGAATAGTCAGTTGGGCCCTTCTAGTGGATTATGGCTGTGTCTTGAAAGAGAGTGTAATTGTACTACGATACATGCCCACCTTCAAAAGAGTGTCTGATGGCGTTCCGACGAAGGTGGGATTCGAACCCACGCGTGCAGAGCACAATGGATTAGCAGTCCATCGCCTTGACCACTCAGCCACCTCGTCTGCCTTAGGTGACTATGTTTCATTTTTTAGGAAATTCTTACGATGTGCTAATTACAAATAATCATAAGTTTCTCCAAGACTGTGTCAGAACTGGCAAATATATGTGGTGTTCAATAGACAGAGCACATGATATAGCAGAATTATCAAATCTGTTCCATTAGGACTGTAGTTTTTAATAGTCATGATAACATGCTAGCATGTGAGTCGATCTTGCACAGTGAATAAGGGAGCAATGCCAGTATCTACTTGGTCAGCTCTAGATGGCTCAACTGGGGAGGTATGAGAACAGTGAGCTCCAGTGGCGCAATCGGTTAGCGCGCGGTACTTATACAGCAGTACTTGCATTGAGGCATGCCGAGGTTGTGAGTTAGAGCCTCACCTGGAGCAGCTTACTGGTTTTTCATAAACCATTTCACTAAAAGTAAAGATTAAACTCAGGGGAAAGACGGCCCTTGCTAGAGAGTTTTTACTTCTTTTCAGGATCTGCGTGTCCGACTCTTCCAGGTGCAAATATCACAATCCTATTCGATGCTCCTTATAAACATTCCATGATGTGCCGTCTTGCATAGCATGCAAACACCACATCAGTGCATTTAAAAATACATTTGTAGAATAATAAATATGATGAAAACATTGTTGTCACGGGATAGCCATATACTGAGGAGCTGCAAACAGTGCTGTATCAGCTACTTACAATAAAATTTAACTGAAAGACATATCAAAAGAAGAGCGTCATCATATTAATGTTTCTAGTCAACATAAGAGTTGCACCATAGCAGCTTATGGTGCTTTCTGCTCAGATTGTGCCTCCAATCCCACATTGATTTTTTTTATTCTTTGCAGTTTAAAAAAACAATTCATGCTCAAAGTTAACTTTTTAAAACCATTCAACCTAATATATTTATTTCTCTAACTTGTGAATGTGGTCCATGTTCTCTTTTCCTCATCCCCATCACGATACTCCTTTTCCCGAAATCAGGTTCACTTCTTTATCCAGCCCACCCATCCAAGGTCACCAAATCTATGAAGCGATTCTGCTTTTTCTCACATTCTCTCTATGTACAAGATACCTTGTATCATTTGAATGGACAGCAGGAGAGTCGGATATTTATGGTTAGTGGGGGTGGGGTTTTGAAGATTAACCTCATTTGACTAAGAGCCGGGGCATCTGGGAGGAAAAGTATTTTAAGGGGAATGAAGTTCACATCTCCTTGGTGAAATTTCTAGATCCTTATTTCATCCTTTCTGTGGATGCAGACTCAGTCGGAACAGAGGTCATAGTCCTCGCTCTGACTTTCAAAGGAACTTCAAATATGCATGGCTTATTTGGCTTTGCCCGGCAGGGCTTGCCCGGCGGGGTGAGAATGGAGTTTGTCAGGCGTTCGTCAGGCGATCGGAAGGGGTGAGGCGATAGTTTATGGTTCAATGGTTTTCATGAAGTCTTCTTGATACGATGAAAGCAGGAAAGGGAAGCTTGTCAATAAGCAAACTTAAGACAAGGTGTGACTCCTAGAAAGAATGACTTGGAAACAACATACAGAAACTCACATATAACAAGCATTTTCAATGCAATAGGCCTCGCATTTATGAGAGTTTGAGCTATTGTCATTGTAAATGCCAATGCCTTTTTTTATGTGTTGCTTTTAAAACAGATAAATAAAAGGCATTGTTATTTTTAATGCTAATAGCTTAAACCAGGGTTCTCCAAACCGCTCCTAAACTCTCGCAAATGTGAGACCTATTGCATTGCAAATGCTTACTATAAAAAAAATTAAAAAGCCTCAGGAGACAGCGTGTCCTGCCTGCAACAGCCGGCAGGACAAATCTATTTGAGAAAATAGTGCTCGGAGGATGTAGTAAAAGCCTACCCGGCAACAACACACTTAACTGGGTATATTGCCATGGAAGGCTACAAAATGAGACATGGCAGTAGTAAGGAGGGACTACTAAGCCTTTTGACCAATGAATAGCCATATTTTACAGAGGACAATGAGACAAGCCAATTAAAAATGTGGGCGGAGAGTGGGCGTAGCATCAAGTCCCTACCTCAATACAGCATGCCTCACAGAGCAGCGCATGATTTTACTAGGCTTGACCTAAAACAAGCATTGACAAAGTCATTAAGTCTGGCCTTCTTTAGATGGAAATGCATTCATTTAAACCTGAATAAAGAGCTTCTCCCAAAGTCCTTTATGTTTATCCGACTAACCCCTAAAACATCAGAATCATGGTTAAGGTAGCTTACATCTTTGACCAATTGGCTGAAGTTCTTAAAAAAATCTTTCCCAGTATCAAAGAATAAAGAGAGTGAGCAGGTAATAAAATAGAGAAATATGCAAAGTGAAATGAAAGCTGGAGAGTCCTATGTGGCAATTGTTTCAACAGAGGTTCTGCAACAGAATCTTTAAAGTATGGGAAGCCAAAAACAGCATCCATTTAATGGATAATGGTTAAGGGCTAAAAGAAAAATCCCAAATTCTACCCGCAAAACTGTGGCTTTGCCTCTGTATCCAATTAGCTTACAAACTTAGGGGCATATTTACAAGCTGCTTGGGCCACTTTTGTGTCACTTTTCCCATGTTAAAAGTGTCGCAAAAGTAGCGAAAGGGGCTTGTAAATAAGCCCCTTAGTGACTGCCATGAAGCTGAAGAAGCAGCACCATAGGAGAAACACCTCTTGTGGTGTAGTTTTAGGACCCATGCCTTCCTCCTTAAGTATGCACGTGCTGGGAGGAGCATATGTGACAATTCCGGAAAACCACAGCAGCTTTAGGCAATGCTCGATCTGCAAAGAAAGACGCCCTCTTGAAGAATGTACCCATGGAAGTCACTAAAGCAAGGTTTCCCTCATCACATTCATCTATGGTTTCTACCAGGGACATGCATGTCTACTAGTTTAGAATCTGTTTCCAACTATCCAAAAATGATTTTTATTGGCAATTACAGCTTGATTGTGAATGGAACATATGCCATTATCATGGTTCTGCAGCGGAATGCACTCTAAAAGGTTAGTTCTTTTTACTTCTCATATATGGTAGACTGTGGTGCAAAATGCTTGAACCAATTGCACAAAACATGTCTTGCAAGGTGCCCCTGTCTTTACAGTGGGAGATGACTCGTTAGATTTGCTCTATTAGTCACTTGGTGACTAGTTTATTTAAATATTATTAACTTATGAATATAAAAAAAAAGGTAAACAGCAGCCTTTTTGTTGTGTGTGTGTGTGAGTGCATCTCAATATTAACGTAGCATGGTAAAGGAAGCAAGGCTTGTGAACAGGCATGAGTATGTAACATCTGTGAAGGTTCAGGTTTTTTTCCCAAAGAGGCACACCAGGAGAGCAGGGGCATTGTGGGAAGCAGAGCAGGGCATTCAAACATGCCTGCACCAAAGTATAAAACAGGGCGTTCGGGGAATCTGTCAGAAGCAAAGAAAGTGCAAAACTCAGTGAAGAAAAGAGAAATAACGAGCACCTGAATACACTGTACAAACATATTGTGTAATCCGAAAAGTAAAGGTTTAACTGTTCTCTGTGTAAATTAAACAAGTATCAGTTCTGTTCCTATTGTGAAGCATTCTGACGCCTTCGGGTAAAGTCCGCGCTATATAAAAACGCATTAAATAAATAACTGTGTGGACTTGGCGCCGTCTCTGCACATGTCACGGTGTATGCGGCTGCTACTGCCATAGCACAGGGATGTAGGTCTGCTGAAAATCAAAGTGCGCACTGAAAATAAAAGTGTAAGCAGTGCCCTGAGCTTCGGCGAAAAGACACCCGAGCTTGGGAGACGAGTGTCTGGGCACCCCCAAAGCAACGCCGAATATTGGGAATACTCACTGTTACCTGGCAGCGTAGACTGCCTCTGTGCTCACACAAAGCGATACACGAGCGCAGGCGGGCCCTCGGCCCTTGTCCTTGTCCTTCTTATACTTCCATGGCCCTGGTCTGCCCCCTGTCCTCGGGTCGTGCGCAGCTGATATTAGACCCGGGTCCTTGTCCGTGCTCTCTTTCTGTGGCGGGCGGGCACGCGCTCGCTCAGTGCGTAGGAGGGACGCACTGATCCTTATTCTCTTACGCATCTGTATAGGAGGCCGAAAGGGGGCACGCGCCGGCAGTCAGACAGACGGACGGACCGAGCGCCATGGAGCCGCCGCTGCTGCTCACCGCCTGCCTCCTGCTGCTCGACAGGGCCCGCGCCGACCTCTCAGGTGAGTGCGAGGAAAGAGGGGGGGGACATCTCACCCTTGGGGGGGTGGAGGCGGGGGGGGGTGTCTGTATGTGTGCATGTGTGTGTGTATGTGCGCTCGTGTGCCCGTGTGTGTGTCTCTGTGTGTGTGCTTGTGCGAAAAGCAGGGGCTGTGGCTGTGTGTGTGTATGTATGAGGCTTCCAAGGAGAGAAAGAAGAGACAGGAGAGGGTGAGCACGCGACCTGATCCCATTGCGGCCGGCTGCGTGCGCGTAACAGCCTCTTGTCCGCTCTGCCTACTCCTTGAAAGTCAAAAGCCTGAAATGATTACAATAAGACTCGCTCTGCGACAGCAGGCCTTTGGCCTGCAATCGCAGGGCGAGTCCTAAAAAGGCCCTGATGAGGCTTGAACTCATGACCCCTGGTTTACAAGACCAGTGCTCTGCCACTGAGCTACAAGGCCAGCCTGCCTGCAGTATGTAAATCGCTTCATGTATTCTTACTGCGGTATGAAGATATCTATGATTTTGAGACTCTGTATGGAAATGCAGTTGCATTTGAATGTCTACATGCGTGCACAAATTGAAGAGCATGCTTAAGACACTTTTCTTGGAAGTAGGAAAAACTCCATTTTGATTTGAGAACATAAGAGTATTCACATTTATGACCATACTGATAGCTCTAGTTAGTATGTCCACAATCAGTGACAGATAGAGAACTCACTTATTAGAAGTGATCTGTCTCTGTGGGGCAGACATATGTCAACAGTCATACACTTGAGATGGCTGAAACTTTAGGAGTAAGAGCTGCTTTCTTATCAGTCTGTCTATCCAAACTGGTTAGAAGTAACCCTGGGCGTCCGAATCGGCTACGCCCACGGAGTAGGCGTAGTGTTGCCTTCTACGAATTTTGCGTAGACAGCGTAGCCGGCAACACTACGCCCACTCCGTGTGCATAGCCGATTCGGCCGCCACCCGCCTCCCTCCCGCCCTCCCCTACATACATTATTTAAGCAACTAACCTTAATAAAACAATTTTTAAAGCACTTACCATGTCCAGGGCTCTTCCGGGGCTCCCTCTTGGAATAGCGTCCCTTCCTGGATACCAATGCGCATGCGCGGCCTCCCGCGCATGCGCATTTCTCGGGAGAAATGCGCATGCGCGGCCTCCCCGCATGCGCATTGGTATCCAGGACGACGCTATTCCAAGAGGGAGCCCCGGACGAGCCCCGGACACGGTAAGTGCTTTAAAATTGTTTTATTAAGGGTAGTTGCTTAAATAATGTATGTAGGGGAGAGCGGGAGGGAGGTGCGTAGTGGGGCTACGCGGAGTGCGGGAGTGGGCGTAGCTTCTCGCCCACTCCGCGTAGCTCCGCGGAGCCCCACTACGCCCACTACGACCAGGGTTAGTTAGAAGGCCAGGAGTGAGGGAAAGGCAATCCTCTGGACACTTCATGAAAGATCTAATTTCAAGTAAGCACAAAACACTTCCCTTAATTTGACATAATTGCCAAAATGGAATAGTCAGTTGGGCCCTTCTAGTGGATTATGGCTGTGTCTTGAAAGAGAGTGTAATTTTACTACGAGACATGCCCACCTTCAAAAGAGTGTCTGATGGCGTTCCGACGAAGGTGGGATTCGAACCCACGCGTGCATAGCACAATGGATTAGCAGTCCATCGCCTTAACCACTCGGCCACCTCGTCTGCCTTAGGTGACTATGTTTCATTTTTTAGGAAATTCTTACGATGTGCTAATTACAAATAATCATAAGTTTCTCCTAGACTGTGTCAGAACTGGCAAATATATGTGGTGTTCAATAGACAGAGCACATGATATAGCAGAATTAACAAATCTGTTCCATTAGGACTGTAGTTTTTAATAGTCATGATAACATGCTAGCATGTGAGTCGATCTTGCACAGTGAATAAGGGAGCAGTGCCAGTATCTACTTGGTCAGCTCTAGATGGCTCAACTGGGGAGGTATGAGAACCGTGAGCTCCAGTGGCGCAATCGGTTAGCGCGCGGTACTTATACAGCAGTACTTGCATTGAGGCATGCCGAGGTTGTGAGTTCGAGCCTCACTTGGAGCAGCTTACTGGTTTTTCATAAACCATTTCACTAAAAGTAAAGATTAAACTCAGGGGAAAGACGGCCCTTGCTAGAGAGTTTTTACTTCTTTTCAGGATCTGCGTGTCCGACTCTTCCAGGTGCAAATATCACAATCCTATTCGATGCTCCTTATAAACATTCCATGATGTGCCGTCTTGCATAGCATGCAAACACCACATCAGTGCATTTAAAAATACATTTGTAGAATAATAAATATGATGAAAACATTGTTGTCACGGGATAACCATATACTGAGGAGCTGCAAACAGTGCTGTATCAGCTACTAACAATAAAATGTAAATGAAAGACATATCAAAAGAAGAGCGTCTTCATATTAATGTTTCTAGTCAACATAAGAGTTGCACCATAGCAGCTTATGGTGCTTTCTGCTCAGATTGTGCCTCCAATCCCACATTGATTTTTTTTATTCTTTGCAGTTTAAAAAAACAATTCATGCTCAAAGTTAACTTTTTAAAACCATTCAACCTAATATATTTATTTCTCTAACTTGTGAATGTGGTCCATGTTCTCTTTTCCTCATCCCCATCACGATACTCCTTTTCCCGAAATCAGGTTCACTTCTTTATCCAGCCCACCCATCCAAGGTCACCAAATCTATGAAGCGATTCTGCTTTTTCTCACATTCTCTCTATGTACAAGATACCTTGTATCATTTGAATGGACAGCAGGAGAGTCGGATATTTATGGTTAGTGGGGGTGGGGTTTTGAAGATTAACCTCATTTGACTAAGAGCCGGGGCATCTGGGAGGAAAAGTATTTTAAGGGGGATGAAGTTCACATCTCCTTGGTGAAATTTCTAGATCCTTATTTCATCCTTTCTGTGGATGCAGACTCAGTCGGAACAGAGGTCATAGTCCTCGCTCTGACTTTCAAAGGAACTTCAAATATGCATGGCTTATTTGGCTTTGCCCGGCAGGGTGAGAATAGCGTTTGTCAGGCGTTCGTCAGGCGATCGGAAGGGGTGAAGCGATAGTTTATGGTTCAATGGTTTTCATGAAGTCTTCTTGATACGATGAAAGCAGGAAAGGGAAGCTTGTCAATAAGCAAACTTAAGACAAGGTGTGACTCCTAGAAAGAATGACTTGGAAACAACATACAGAAACTCACATATAAAAAGGCCCTGATGAGGCTTGAACTCATGACCCCTGGTTTACAAGACCAGTGCTCTGCCACTGAGCTACAAGGCCAGCCTGCTTGCAGTATGTAAATCGCTTCATGTATTCTTACTGCGGTATGAAGATATCTATGATTTTGAGACTCTGTATGGAAATGCAGTTCCATTTGAATGTCTACATGCGTGCACAAATTGAAGAGCATGCTTAAGACACTTTTCTTGGAAGTAGGAAAAACTCCATTTTGATTTGAGAACATAAGAGTATTCACATTTATGACCATACTGATAGCTCTAGTTAGTATGTCCACAATCAGTGACAGATAGAGAACTCACTTATTAGAAGTGATCTGTCTCTGTGGGGCAGACATATGGTATCCAGGACGACGCTATTCCAAGAGGGAGCCCCGGACGAGCCCCGGACACGGTAAGTGCTTTAAAATTGTTTTATTAAGGGTAGTTGCTTAAATAATGTATGTAGGGGAGAGCGGGAGGGAGGTGCGTAGTGGGGCTACGCGGAGTGCGGGAGTGGGCGTAGCTTCTCGCCCACTCCGCGTAGCTCCGCGGAGCCCCACTACGCCCACTACGACCAGGGTTAGTTAGAAGGCCAGGAGTGAGGGAAAGGCAATCCTCTGGACACTTCATGAAAGATCTAATTTCAAGTAAGCACAAAACACTTCCCTTAATTTGACATAATTGCCAAAATGGAATAGTCAGTTGGGCCCTTCTAGTGGATTATGGCTGTGTCTTGAAAGAGAGTGTAATTTTACTACGAGACATGCCCACCTTCAAAAGAGTGTCTGATGGCGTTCCGACGAAGGTGGGATTCGAACCCACGCGTGCATAGCACAATGGATTAGCAGTCCATCGCCTTAACCACTCGGCCACCTCGTCTGCCTTAGGTGACTATGTTTCATTTTTTAGGAAATTCTTACGATGTGCTAATTACAAATAATCATAAGTTTCTCCTAGACTGTGTCAGAACTGGCAAATATATGTGGTGTTCAATAGACAGAGCACATGATATAGCAGAATTAACAAATCTGTTCCATTAGGACTGTAGTTTTTAATAGTCATGATAACATGCTAGCATGTGAGTCGATCTTGCACAGTGAATAAGGGAGCAGTGCCAGTATCTACTTGGTCAGCTCTAGATGGCTCAACTGGGGAGGTATGAGAACCGTGAGCTCCAGTGGCGCAATCGGTTAGCGCGCGGTACTTATACAGCAGTACTTGCATTGAGGCATGCCGAGGTTGTGAGTTCGAGCCTCACCTGGAGCAGCTTACTGGTTTTTCATAAACCATTTCACTAAAAGTAAAGATTAAACTCAGGGGAAAGACGGCCCTTGCTAGAGAGTTTTTACTTCTTTTCAGGATCTGCGTGTCCGACTCTTCCAGGTGCAAATATCACAATCCTATTCGATGCTCCTTATAAACATTCCATGATGTGCCGTCTTGCATAGCATGCAAACACCACATCAGTGCATTTAAAAATACATTTGTAGAATAATAAATATGATGAAAACATTGTTGTCACGGGATAACCATATACTGAGGAGCTGCAAACAGTGCTGTATCAGCTACTAACAATAAAATGTAAATGAAAGACATATCAAAAGAAGAGCGTCATCATATTAATGTTTCTAGTCAACATAAGAGTTGCACCATAGCAGCTTATGGTGCTTTCTGCTCAGATTGTGCCTCCAATCCCACATTGATTTTTTTTATTCTTTGCAGTTTAAAAAAACAATTCATGCTCAAAGTTAACTTTTTAAAACCATTCAACCTAATATATTTATTTCTCTAACTTGTGAATGTGGTCCATGTTCTCTTTTCCTCATCCCCAACACGATACTCCTTTTCCCGAAATCAGGTTCACTTCTTTATCCAGCCTACCCTTCCAAGGTCACCAAATCTATGAAGCGATTCTGCTTTTTCTCACATTCTCTCTATGTACAAGATACCTTGTATCATTTGAATGGACAGCAGGAGAGTCGGATATTTATGGTTAGTGGGGGTGGGGTTTTGAAGATTAACCTCATTTGACTAAGAGCCGGGGCATCTGGGAGGAAAAGTATTTTAAGGGGGATGAAGTTCACATCTCCTTGGTGAAATTTCTAGATCCTTATTTCATCCTTTCTGTGGATGCAGACTCAGTCGGAACAGAGGTCATAGTCCTCGCTCTGACTTTCAAAGGAACTTCAAATATGCATGGCTTATTTGGCTTTGCCCGGCAGAGCTTGCCCGGCGGGGTGAGAATGGCGTTTGTCAGGCGTTCGTCAGGCGATCGGAAGGGGTGAGGCGATAGTTTATGGTTCAATGGTTTTCATGAAGTCTTCTTGATACGATGAAAGCAGGAAAGGGAAGCTTGTCAATAAGCAAACTTAAGACAAGGTGTGACTCCTAGAAAGAATGACTTGGAAACAACATACAGAAACTCACATATAAAAAGGCCCTGATGAGGCTTGAACTCATGACCCCTGGTTTACAAGGCCAGCCTGCCTGCAGTATGTAAATCGCTTCATGTATTCTTACTGCGGTATGAAGATATCTATGATTTTGAGACTCTGTATGGAAATGCAGTTGCATTTGAATGTCTACATGCGTGCACAAATTGAAGAGCATGCTTAAGACACTTTTCTTGGAAGTAGGAAAAACTCCATTTTGATTTGAGAACATAAGAGTATTCACATTTATGACCATACTGATAGCTCTAGTTAGTATGTCCACAATCAGTGACAGATAGAGAACTCACTTATTAGAAGTGATCTGTCTCTGTGGGGAAGACATATGTCAACAGTCATACACTTGAGATGGCTGAAACTTTAGGAGTAAGAGCTGCTTTCTTATCAGTCTATCTATCCAAACTGGTTAGAAGTAACCCTGGGCGTCCGAATCGGCTACGCCCAAGGAGTAGGCGTAGTGTTGCCTTCTACGCATTTTGCGTAGACAGCGTAGCCGGCAACACTACGCCCACTCCGTGTGCGTAGCCGATTCGGCCGCCACCCGCCTCCCTCCCGCCCTCCCCTACATACATTATTTAAGCAACTAACCTTAATAAAACAATTTTTAAAGCACTTACCATGTCCGGGGCTCTTCCGGGGCTCCCTCTTGGAATAGCGTCCCTTCCTGGATACCAATGCGCATGCGCGGCCTCCCGCGCATGCGCATTGGTATCCAGGACGACGCTATTCCAAGAGGGAGCCCCGGACGAGCCCCGGACACGGTAAGTGCTTTAAAATTGTTTTATTAAGGGTAGTTGCTTAAATAATGTATGTAGGGGAGAGCGGGAGGGAGGTGCGTAGTGGGGCTACGCGGAGTGCGGGAGTGGGCGTAGCTTCTCGCCCACTCCGCGTAGCTCCGCGGAGCCCCACTACGCCCACTACGACCAGGGTTAGTTAGAAGGCCAGGAGTGAGGGAAAGGCAATCCTCTGGACACTTCATGAAAGATCTAATTTCAATTAAGCACAAAACACTTCCCTTAATTTGACATAATTGCCAAAATGGAATAGTCAGTTGGGCCCTTCTAGTGGATTATGGCTGTGTCTTGAAAGAGAGTGTAATTGTACTACGAGACATGCCCACCTTCAAAAGAGTGTCTGATGGCGTTCCGACGAAGGTGGGATTCGAACCCACGCGTGCAGAGCACAATGGATTAGCAGTCCATCGCCTTAACCACTCGGCCACCTCGTCTGCCTTAGGTGACTATGTTTCATTTTTTAGGAAATTCTTATGATGTGCTAATTACAAATAATCATAAGTTTCTCCTAGACTGTGTCAGAACTGGCAAATATATGTGGTGTTCAATAGACAGAGCACATGATATAGCAGAATTATCAAATCTGTTCCATTAGGACTGTAGTTTTTAATAGTCATGATAACATGCTAGCATGTGAGTCGATCTTGCACAGTGAATAAGGGAGCAGTGCCAGTATCTCCTTGGTCAGCTCTAGATGGCTCAACTGGGGAGATATGAGAACAGTGAGCTCCAGTGGCGCAATCGGTTAGCGCGCGGTACTTATACAGCAGTACTTGCATTGAGGCATGCCGAGGTTGTGAGTTCGAGCCTCACCTGGAGCAGCGTACTGGTTTTTCATAAACCATTTCACTAAAAGTAAAGATTAAACTCAGGGGAAAGACGGCCCTTGCTAGAGAGTTTTTATTTCTTTTCAGGATCTGCGTGTCCGACTCTTCCAGGTGCAAATATCACAATCCTATTCGATGCTCCTTATAAACATTCCATGATGTGCCGTCTTGCATAGCATGCAAACACCACATCAGTGCATTTAAAAATACATTGGTAGAATAATAAATATGATGAAAACATTGTTGTCACGGGATAACCATATACTGAGGAGCTGCAAACAGTGCTGTATCAACTACTAACAATAAAATGTAAATGAAAGACATATCAAAAGAAGAGCGTCATCATATTAATGTTTCTAGTCAACATAAGAGTTGCACCATAGCAGCTTATGGTGCTTTCTGCTCAGATTGTGCCTCCAATCCCACATTGATTTTTTTTATTCTTTGCAGTTTAAAAAAACAATTCATGCTCAAAGTTAACTTTTTAAAACCATTCAACCTAATATATTTATTTCTCTAACTTGTGAATGTGGTCCATGTTCTCTTTTCCTCATCCCCATCACGATACTCCTTTTCCCGAAATCAGGTTCACTTCTTTATCCAGCCCACCCATCCAAGGTCACCAAATCTATGAAGCGATTCTGCTTTTTCTCACATTCTCTCTATGTACAAGATACCTTGTATCATTTGAATGGACAGCAGGAGAGTCGGATATTTATGGTTAGTGGGGGTGGGGTTTTGAAGATTAACCTCATTTGACTAAGAGCCGGGGCATCTGGGAGGAAAAGTATTTTAAGGGGGATGAAGTTCACATCTCCTTGGTGAAATTTCTAGATCCTTATTTCATCCTTTCTGTGGATGCAGACTCAGTCGGAACAGAGGTCATAGTCCTCGCTCTGACTTTCAAAGGAACTCCAAATATGCATGGCTTATTTGGCTTTGCCCGGCGGGGTGAGAATGGCGTTTGTCAGGCGTTCGTCAGGCGATCGGAAGGGGTGAGGCGATAGTTTATGGTTCAATGGTTTTCATGAAGTCTTCTTGATACGATGAAAGCAGGAAAGGGAAGCTTGTCAATAAGCAAACTTAAGACAAGGTGTGACTCCTAGAAAGAATGACTTGGAAACAACATACAGAAACTCACATATAAAAAGGCCCTGATGAGGCTTGAACTCATGACCCCTGGTTTACAAGGCCAGCCTGCCTGCAGTATGTAAATCGCTTCATGTATTCTTACTGCGGTATGAAGATATCTATGATTTTGAGACTCTGTATGGAAATGCAGTTGCATTTGAATGTCTACATGCGTGCACAAATTGAAGAGCATGCTTAAGACACTTTTCTTGGAAGTAGGAAAAACTCCATTTTGATTTGAGAACATAAGAGTATTCACATTTATGACCATACTGATAGCTCTAGTTAGTATGTCCACAATCAGTGACAGATAGAGAACTCACTTATTAGAAGTGATCTGTCTCTGTGGGGAAGACATATGTCAACAGTCATACACTTGAGATGGCTGAAACTTTAGGAGTAAGAGCTGCTTTCTTATCAGTCTATCTATCCAAACTGGTTAGAAGTAACCCTGGGCGTCCGAATCGGCTACGCCCACGGAGTAGGCGTAGTGTTGCCTTCTACGCATTTTGCGTAGACAGCGTAGCCGGCAACACTACGCCCACTCCGTGTGCGTAGCCGATTCGGCCGCCACCCGCCTCCCTCCCGCCCTCCCCTACATACATTATTTAAGCAACTAACCTTAATAAAACAATTTTTAAAGCACTTACCATGTCCGGGGCTCTTCCGGGGCTCCCTCTTGGAATAGCGTCCCTTCCTGGATACCAATGCGCATGCGCGGCCTCCCGCGCATGCGCATTGGTATCCAGGACGACGCTATTCCAAGAGGGAGCCCCGGACGAGCCCCGGACACGGTAAGTGCTTTAAAATTGTTTTATTAAGGGTAGTTGCTTAAATAATGTATGTAGGGGAGAGCGGGAGGGAGGTGCGTAGTGGGGCTACGCGGAGTGCAGGAGTGGGCGTAGCTTCTCGCCCACTCCGCGTAGCTCCGCGGAGCCCCACTACGCCCACTACGACCAGGGTTAGTTAGAAGGCCAGGAGTGAGGGAAAGGCAATCCTCTGGACACTTCATGAAAGATCTAATTTCAATTAAGCACAAAACACTTCCCTTAATTTGACATAATTGCCAAAATGGAATAGTCAGTTGGGCCCTTCTAGTGGATTATGGCTGTGTCTTGAAAGAGAGTGTAATTGTACTACGAGACATGCCCACCTTCAAAAGAGTGTCTGATGGCGTTCCGACGAAGGTGGGATTCGAACCCACGCGTGCAGAGCACAATGGATTAGCAGTCCATCGCCTTAACCACTCGGCCACCTCGTCTGCCTTAGGTGACTATGTTTCATTTTTTAGGAAATTCTTATGATGTGCTAATTACAAATAATCATAAGTTTCTCCTAGACTGTGTCAGAACTGGCAAATATATGTGGTGTTCAATAGACAGAGCACATGATATAGCAGAATTATCAAATCTGTTCCATTAGGACTGTAGTTTTTAATAGTCATGATAACATGCTAGCATGTGAGTCGATCTTGCACAGTGAATAAGGGAGCAGTGCCAGTATCTCCTTGGTCAGCTCTAGATGGCTCAACTGGGGAGATATGAGAACAGTGAGCTCCAGTGGCGCAATCGGTTAGCGCGCGGTACTTATACAGCAGTACTTGCATTGAGGCATGCCGAGGTTGTGAGTTCGAGCCTCACCTGGAGCAGCGTACTGGTTTTTCATAAACCATTTCACTAAAAGTAAAGATTAAACTCAGGGGAAAGACGGCCCTTGCTAGAGAGTTTTTATTTCTTTTCAGGATCTGCGTGTCCGACTCTTCCAGGTGCAAATATCACAATCCTATTCGATGCTCCTTATAAACATTCCATGATGTGCCGTCTTGCATAGCATGCAAACACCACATCAGTGCATTTAAAAATACATTTGTAGAATAATAAATATGATGAAAACATTGTTGTCACGGGATAACCATATACTGAGGAGCTGCAAACAGTGCTGTATCAGCTACTAACAATAAAATGTAAATGAAAGACATATCAAAAGAAGAGCGTCATCATATTAATGTTTCTAGTCAACATAAGAGTTGCACCATAGCAGCTTATGGTGCTTTCTGCTCAGATTGTGCCTCCAATCCCACATTGATTTTTTTTATTCTTTGCAGTTTAAAAAAACAATTCATGCTCAAAGTTAACTTTTTAAAACCATTCAACCTAATATATTTATTTCTCTAACTTGTGAATGTGGTCCATGTTCTCTTTTCCTCATCCCCATCACGATACTCCTTTTCCCGAAATCAGGTTCACTTCTTTATCCAGCCCACCCATCCAAGGTCACCAAATCTATGAAGCGATTCTGCTTTTTCTCACATTCTCTCTATGTACAAGATACCTTGTATCATTTGAATGGACAGCAGGAGAGTCGGATATTTATGGTTAGTGGGGGTGGGGTTTTGAAGATTAACCTCATTTGACTAAGAGCCGGGGCATCTGGGAGGAAAAGTATTTTAAGGGGGATGAAGTTCACATCTCCTTGGTGAAATTTCTAGATCCTTATTTCATCCTTTCTGTGGATGCAGACTCAGTCGGAACAGAGGTCATAGTCCTCGCTCTGACTTTCAAAGGAACTTCAAATATGCATGGCTTATTTGGCTTTGCCCGGCAGGGCTTGCCCGGCGGGGTGAGAATGGCGTTTGTCAGGCGTTCGTCAGGCGATCGGAAGGGGTGAGGCGATAGTTTATGGTTCAATGGTTTTCATGAAGTCTTCTTGATACGATGAAAGCAGGAAAGGGAAGCTTGTCAATAAGCAAACTTAAGACAAGGTGTGACTCCTAGAAAGAATGACTTGGAAACAACATACAGAAACTCACATATAAAAAGGCCCTGATGAGGCTTGAACTCATGACCCCTGGTTTACAAGACCAGTGCTCTGCCACTGAGCTACAAGGCCAGCCTGCCTGCAGTATGTAAATCGCTTCATGTATTCTTACTGCGGTATGAAGATATCTATGATTTTGAGACTCTGTATGGAAATGCAGTTGCATTTGAATGTCTACATGCGTGCACAAATTGAAGAGCATGCTTAAGACACTTTTCTTGGAAGTAGGAAAAACTCCATTTTGATTTGAGAACATAAGAGTATTCACATTTATGACCATACTGATAGCTCTAGTTAGTATGTCCACAATCAGTGACAGATAGAGAACTCACTTATTAGAAGTGATCTGTCTCTGTGGGGCAGACATATGTCAACAGTCATACACTTGAGATGGCTGAAACTTTAGGAGTAAGAGCTGCTTTCTTATCAGTCTATCTATCCAAACTGGTTAGAAGTAACCCTGGGCGTCCGAATCGGCTACGCCCACGGAGTAGGCGTAGTGTTGCCTTCTACGCATTTTGCGTAGACAGCGTACCCGGCAACACTACGCCCACTCCGTGTGCGTAGCCGATTCGGCCGCCACCCGCCTCCCTCCCGCCCTCCCCTACATACATTATTTAAGCAACTAACCTTAATAAAACAATTTTTAAAGCACTTACCATGTCCGGGGCTCTTCCGGGGCTCCCTCTTGGAATAGCGTCCCTTCCTGGATACCAATGCGCATGCGCGGCCTCCCGCGCATGCGCATTGGTATCCAGGACGACGCTATTCCAAGAGGGAGCCCCGGACGAGCCCCGGACACGGTAAGTTCTTTAAAATTGTTTTATTAAGGGTAGTTGCTTAAATAATGTATGTAGGGGAGAGCGGGAGGGAGGTGCGTAGTGGGGCTACGCGGAGTGCGGGAGTGGGCGTAGCTTCTCGCCCACTCCGCGTAGCTCCGCGGAGCCCCACTACGCCCACTACGACCAGGGTTAGTTAGAAGGCCAGGAGTGAGGGAAAGGCAATCCTCTGGACACTTCATGAAAGATCTAATTTCAATTAAGCACAAAACACTTCCCTTAATTTGACATAATTGCCAAAATGGAATAGTCAGTTGGGCCCTTCTAGTGGATTATAGCTGTGTCTTGAAAGAGAGTGTAATTGTACTACGAGACATGCCCACCTTCAAAAGAGTGTCTGATGGCGTTCCGACGAAGGTGGGATTCGAACCCACGCATGCAGAGCACAATGGATTAGCAGTCCATCGCCTTAACCACTCGGCCACCTCGTCTGCCTTAGGTGACTATGTTTCATTTTTTAGGAAATTCTTACGATGTGCTAATTACAAATAATCATAAGTTTCTCCTAGACTGTGTCAGAACTGGCAAATATATGTGGTGTTCAATAGACAGAGCACATGATATAGCAGAATTATCAAATCTGTTCCATTAGGACTGTAGTTTTTAATAGTCATGATAACATGCTAGCATGTGAGTCGATCTTGCACAGTGAATAAGGGAGCAGTGCCAGTATCTCCTTGGTCAGCTCTAGATGGCTCAACTGGGGAGATATGAGAACAGTGAGCTCCAGTGGCGCAATCTGTTAGCGCGCAGTACTTATACAGCAGTACTTGCATTGAGGCATGCCGAGGTTGTGAGTTCGAGCCTCACCTAGAGCAGCTTACTGGTTTTTCATAAACCATTTCACTAAAAGTAAAGATTAAACTCAGGGGAAAGACGGCCCTTGCTAGAGAGTTTTTATTTCTTTTCAGGATCTGCGTGTCCGACTCTTCCAGGTGCAAATATCACAATCCTATTCGATGCTCCTTATAAACATTCCATGATGTGCCGTCTTGCATAGCATGCAAACACCACATCAGTGCATTTAAAAATACATTTGTAGAATAATAAATATGATGAAAACATTGTTGTCACGGGATAACCATATACTGAGGAGCTGCAAACAGTGCTGTATCAGCTACTAACAATAAAATGTAAATGAAAGACATATCAAAAGAAGAGCGTCATCATATTAATGTTTCTAGTCAACATAAGAGTTGCACCATAGCAGCTTATGGTGCTTTCTGCTCAGATTGTGCCTCCAATCCCACATTGATTTTTTTTATTCTTTGCAGTTTAAAAAAACAATTCATACTCAAAGTTAACTTTTTAAAACCATTCAACCTAATATATTTATTTCTCTAACTTGTGAATGTGGTCCACGTTCTCTTTTCCTCATCCCCATCACGATACTCCTTTTCCCGAAATCAGGTTCACTTCTTTATCCAGCCCACCCATCCAAGGTCACCAAATCTATGAAGCGATTCTGCTTTTTCTCACATTCTCTCTATGTACAAGATACCTTGTATCATTTGAATGGACAGCAGGAGAGTCGGATATTTATGGTTAGTGGGGGTGGGGTTTTGAAGATTAACCTCATTTGACTAAGAGCCGGGGCATCTGGGAGGAAAAGTATTTTAAGGGGGATGAAGTTCACATCTCCTTGGTGAAATTTCTAGATCCTTATTTCATCCTTTCTGTGGATGCAGACTCAGTCGGAACAGAGGTCATAGTCCTCGCTCTGACTTTCAAAGGAACTTCAAATATGCATGGCTTATTTGGCTTTGCCCGGCAGGGCTTGCCCGGCGGGGTGAGAATGGCGTTTGTCAGGCGTTCGTCAGGCGATCGAAAGGGGTGAGGCGATAGTTTATGGTTCAATGGTTTTCATGAAGTCTTCTTGATACGATGAAAGCAGGAAAGGGAAGCTTGTCAATAAGCAAACTTAAGACAAGGTGTGACTCCTAGAAAGAATGACTTGGAAACAACATACAGAAACTCACATATAAAAAGGCCCTGATGAGGCTTGAACTCATGACCCCTGGTTTACAAGACCCGTGCTCTGCCACTGAGCTACAAGGCCAGCCTGCCTGCAGTATGTAAATCGCTTCATGTATTCTTACTGCGGTATGAAGATATCTATGATTTTGAGACTCTGTATGGAAATGCAGTTGCATTTGAATGTCTACATGCGTGCACAAATTGAAGAGCATGCTTAAGACACTTTTCTTGGGAGTAGGAAAAACTCCATTTTGATTTGAGAACATAAGAGTATTCACATTTATGACCATACTGATAGCTCTAGTTAGTATGTCCACAATCAGTGACAGATAGAGAACTCACTTATTAGAAGTGATCTGTCTCTGTGGGGCAGACATATGTCAACAGTCATACACTTGAGATGGCTGAAACTTTAGGAGTAAGAGCTGCTTTCTTATCAGTCTATCTATCCAAACTGGTTAGAAGTAACCCTGGGCGTCCGAATCGGCTACGCCCACGGAGTAGGCGTAGTGTTGCCTTCTACGCATTTTGCGTAGACAGCGTAGCCGGCAACACTACGCCCACTCCGTGTGCGTAGCCGATTCGGCCGCCACCCGCCTCCCTCCCGCCCTCCCCTACATACATTATTTAAGCAACTAACCTTAATAAAACAATTTTTAAAGCACTTACCATGTCCGGGGCTCTTCCGGGGCTCCCTCTTGGAATAGCGTCCCTTCCTGGATACCAATGCGCATGCGCGGCCTCCCGCGCATGCGCATTGGTATCCAGGACGACGCTATTCCAAGAGGGAGCCCCGGACGAGCCCCGGACACGGTAAGTGCTTTAAAATTGTTTTATTAAGGGTAGTTGCTTAAATAATGTATGTAGGGGAGAGCGGGAGGGAGGTGCGTAGTGGGGCTACGCGGAGTGAGGGAGTGGGCGTAGCTTCTCGCCCACTCCGCGTAGCTCCGCGGAGCCCCACTACGCCCACTACGACCAGGGTTAGTTAGAAGGCCAGGAGTGAGGGAAAGGCAATCCTCTGGACACTTCATGAAAGATCTAATTTCAATTAAGCACAAAACACTTCCCTTAATTTGACATAATTGCCAAAATGGAATAGTCAGTTGGGCCCTTCTAGTGGATTATGGCTGTGTCTTGAAAGAGAGTGTAATTGTACTACGAGACATGCCCACCTTCAAAAGAGTGTCTGATGGCGTTCCGACGAAGGTGGGATTCGAACCCACGCGTGCAGAGCACAATGGATTAGCAGTCCATCGCCTTAACCACTCGGCCACCTCGTCTGCCTTAGGTGACTATGTTTCATTTTTTAGGAAATTCTTACGATGTGCTAATTACAAATAATCATAAGTTTCTCCTAGACTGTGTCAGAACTGGCAAATATATGTGGTGTTCAATAGACAGAGCACATGATATAGCAGAATTATCAAATCTGTTCCATTAGGACTGTAGTTTTTAATAGTCATGATAACATGCTAGCATGTGAGTCGATCTTGCACAGTGAATAAGGGAGCAGTGCCAGTATCTCCTTGGTCAGCTCTAGATGGCTCAACTGGGGAGATATGAGAACAGTGAGCTCCAGTGGCGCAATCTGTTAGCGCGCGGTACTTATACAGCAGTACTTGCATTGAGGCATGCCAAGGTTGTGAGTTTGAGCCTCACCTGGAGCAGCTTACTGGTTTTTCATAAACCATTTCACTAAAAGTAAAGATTAAACTCAGGGGAAAGATGGCCCGTGCTAGAGAGTTTTTACTTCTTTTCAGGATCTGCGTGTCCGACTCTTCCAGGTGCAAATATCACAATCCTATTCGATGCTCCTTGTAAAATTCCATGATGTGCCGTCTTGCATAGCATGCAAACACCACATCAGTGCATTTAAAAATACATTTGTAGAATAATAAATATGATGAAAACATTGTTGTCACGGGATAACCATATACTGAGGAGCTGCAAACAGTGCTGTATCAGCTACTTACAATAAAATTTTACTGAAAGACATATCAAAAGGAGAGCGTCATCATATTAATGTTTCTAGTCAACATAAGAGTTGCACCATAGCAGCTTATGGTGCTTTCTGCTCAGATTGTGCCTCCAATCCCACATTGATTTTTTTTATTCTTTGCAGTTTAAAAAAACAATTCATGCTCAAAGTTAACTTTTTAAAACCATTCAACCTAATATATTTATTTCTCTAACTTGTGAATGTGGTCCATGTTCTCTTTTCCTCATCCCCATCACGATACTCCTTTTCCCGAAATCAGGTTCACTTCTTTATCCAGCCCACCCATCCAAGGTCACCAAATCTATGAAGCGATTCTGCTTTTTCTCACATTCTCTCTATGTACAAGATACCTTGTATCATTTGAATGGACAGCAGGAGAGTCGGATATTTATGGTTAGTGGGGGTGGGGTTTTGAAGATTAACCTCATTTGACTAAGAGCCGGGGCATCTGGGAGGAAAAGTATTTTAAGGGGGATGAAGTTCACATCTCCTTGGTGAAATTTCTAGATCCTTATTTCATCCTTTCTGTGGATGCAGACTCAGTCGGAACAGAGGTCATAGTCCTCGCTCTGACTTTCAAAGGAACTCCAAATATGCATGGCTTATTTGGCTTTGCCCGGCGGGGTGAGAATGGCGTTTGTCAGGCGTTCGTCAGGCGATCGGAAGGGGTGAGGCGATAGTTTATGGTTCAATGGTTTTCATGAAGTCTTCTTGATACGATGAAAGCAGGAAAGGGAAGCTTGTCAATAAGCAAACTTAAGACAAGGTGTGACTCCTAGAAAGAATGACTTGGAAACAACATACAGAAACTCACATATAAAAAGGCCCTGATGAGGCTTGAACTCATGACCCCTGGTTTACAAGGCCAGCCTGCCTGCAGTATGTAAATCGCTTCATGTATTCTTACTGCGGTATGAAGATATCTATGATTTTGAGACTCTGTATGGAAATGCAGTTGCATTTGAATGTCTACATGCGTGCACAAATTGAAGAGCATGCTTAAGACACTTTTCTTGGAAGTAGGAAAAACTCCATTTTGATTTGAGAACATAAGAGTATTCACATTTATGACCATACTGATAGCTCTAGTTAGTATGTCCACAATCAGTGACAGATAGAGAACTCACTTATTAGAAGTGATCTGTCTCTGTGGGGAAGACATATGTCAACAGTCATACACTTGAGATGGCTGAAACTTTAGGAGTAAGAGCTGCTTTCTTATCAGTCTATCTATCCAAACTGGTTAGAAGTAACCCTGGGCGTCCGAATCGGCTACGCCCACGGAGTAGGCGTAGTGTTGCCTTCTACGCATTTTGCGTAGACAGCGTAGCCGGCAACACTACGCCCACTCCGTGTGCGTAGCCGATTCGGCCGCCACCCGCCTCCCTCCCGCCCTCCCCTACATACATTATTTAAGCAACTAACCTTAATAAAACAATTTTTAAAGCACTTACCATGTCCGGGGCTCTTCCGGGGCTCCCTCTTGGAATAGCGTCCCTTCCTGGATACCAATGCGCATGCGCGGCCTCCCGCGCATGCGCATTGGTATCCAGGACGACGCTATTCCAAGAGGGAGCCCCGGACGAGCCCCGGACACGGTAAGTGCTTTAAAATTGTTTTATTAAGGGTAGTTGCTTAAATAATGTATGTAGGGGAGAGCGGGAGGGAGGTGCGTAGTGGGGCTACGCGGAGTGCAGGAGTGGGCGTAGCTTCTCGCCCACTCCGCGTAGCTCCGCGGAGCCCCACTACGCCCACTACGACCAGGGTTAGTTAGAAGGCCAGGAGTGAGGGAAAGGCAATCCTCTGGACACTTCATGAAAGATCTAATTTCAATTAAGCACAAAACACTTCCCTTAATTTGACATAATTGCCAAAATGGAATAGTCAGTTGGGCCCTTCTAGTGGATTATGGCTGTGTCTTGAAAGAGAGTGTAATTGTACTACGAGACATGCCCACCTTCAAAAGAGTGTCTGATGGCGTTCCGACGAAGGTGGGATTCGAACCCACGCGTGCAGAGCACAATGGATTAGCAGTCCATCGCCTTAACCACTCGGCCACCTCGTCTGCCTTAGGTGACTATGTTTCATTTTTTAGGAAATTCTTATGATGTGCTAATTACAAATAATCATAAGTTTCTCCTAGACTGTGTCAGAACTGGCAAATATATGTGGTGTTCAATAGACAGAGCACATGATATAGCAGAATTATCAAATCTGTTCCATTAGGACTGTAGTTTTTAATAGTCATGATAACATGCTAGCATGTGAGTCGATCTTGCACAGTGAATAAGGGAGCAGTGCCAGTATCTCCTTGGTCAGCTCTAGATGGCTCAACTGGGGAGATATGAGAACAGTGAGCTCCAGTGGCGCAATCGGTTAGCGCGCGGTACTTATACAGCAGTACTTGCATTGAGGCATGCCGAGGTTGTGAGTTCGAGCCTCACCTGGAGCAGCGTACTGGTTTTTCATAAACCATTTCACTAAAAGTAAAGATTAAACTCAGGGGAAAGACGGCCCTTGCTAGAGAGTTTTTATTTCTTTTCAGGATCTGCGTGTCCGACTCTTCCAGGTGCAAATATCACAATCCTATTCGATGCTCCTTATAAACATTCCATGATGTGCCGTCTTGCATAGCATGCAAACACCACATCAGTGCATTTAAAAATACATTTGTAGAATAATAAATATGATGAAAACATTGTTGTCACGGGATAACCATATACTGAGGAGCTGCAAACAGTGCTGTATCAGCTACTAACAATAAAATGTAAATGAAAGACATATCAAAAGAAGAGCGTCATCATATTAATGTTTCTAGTCAACATAAGAGTTGCACCATAGCAGCTTATGGTGCTTTCTGCTCAGATTGTGCCTCCAATCCCACATTGATTTTTTTTATTCTTTGCAGTTTAAAAAAACAATTCATGCTCAAAGTTAACTTTTTAAAACCATTCAACCTAATATATTTATTTCTCTAACTTGTGAATGTGGTCCATGTTCTCTTTTCCTCATCCCCATCACGATACTCCTTTTCCCGAAATCAGGTTCACTTCTTTATCCAGCCCACCCATCCAAGGTCACCAAATCTATGAAGCGATTCTGCTTTTTCTCACATTCTCTCTATGTACAAGATACCTTGTATCATTTGAATGGACAGCAGGAGAGTCGGATATTTATGGTTAGTGGGGGTGGGGTTTTGAAGATTAACCTCATTTGACTAAGAGCCGGGGCATCTGGGAGGAAAAGTATTTTAAGGGGGATGAAGTTCACATCTCCTTGGTGAAATTTCTAGATCCTTATTTCATCCTTTCTGTGGATGCAGACTCAGTCGGAACAGAGGTCATAGTCCTCGCTCTGACTTTCAAAGGAACTTCAAATATGCATGGCTTATTTGGCTTTGCCCGGCAGGGCTTGCCCGGCGGGGTGAGAATGGCGTTTGTCAGGCGTTCGTCAGGCGATCGGAAGGGGTGAGGCGATAGTTTATGGTTCAATGGTTTTCATGAAGTCTTCTTGATACGATGAAAGCAGGAAAGGGAAGCTTGTCAATAAGCAAACTTAAGACAAGGTGTGACTCCTAGAAAGAATGACTTGGAAACAACATACAGAAACTCACATATAAAAAGGCCCTGATGAGGCTTGAACTCATGACCCCTGGTTTACAAGACCAGTGCTCTGCCACTGAGCTACAAGGCCAGCCTGCCTGCAGTATGTAAATCGCTTCATGTATTCTTACTGCGGTATGAAGATATCTATGATTTTGAGACTCTGTATGGAAATGCAGTTGCATTTGAATGTCTACATGCGTGCACAAATTGAAGAGCATGCTTAAGACACTTTTCTTGGAAGTAGGAAAAACTCCATTTTGATTTGAGAACATAAGAGTATTCACATTTATGACCATACTGATAGCTCTAGTTAGTATGTCCACAATCAGTGACAGATAGAGAACTCACTTATTAGAAGTGATCTGTCTCTGTGGGGCAGACATATGTCAACAGTCATACACTTGAGATGGCTGAAACTTTAGGAGTAAGAGCTGCTTTCTTATCAGTCTATCTATCCAAACTGGTTAGAAGTAACCCTGGGCGTCCGAATCGGCTACGCCCACGGAGTAGGCGTAGTGTTGCCTTCTACGCATTTTGCGTAGACAGCGTACCCGGCAACACTACGCCCACTCCGTGTGCGTAGCCGATTCGGCCGCCACCCGCCTCCCTCCCGCCCTCCCCTACATACATTATTTAAGCAACTAACCTTAATAAAACAATTTTTAAAGCACTTACCATGTCCGGGGCTCTTCCGGGGCTCCCTCTTGGAATAGCGTCCCTTCCTGGATACCAATGCGCATGCGCGGCCTCCCGCGCATGCGCATTGGTATCCAGGACGACGCTATTCCAAGAGGGAGCCCCGGACGAGCCCCGGACACGGTAAGTTCTTTAAAATTGTTTTATTAAGGGTAGTTGCTTAAATAATGTATGTAGGGGAGAGCGGGAGGGAGGTGCGTAGTGGGGCTACGCGGAGTGCGGGAGTGGGCGTAGCTTCTCGCCCACTCCGCGTAGCTCCGCGGAGCCCCACTACGCCCACTACGACCAGGGTTAGTTAGAAGGCCAGGAGTGAGGGAAAGGCAATCCTCTGGACACTTCATGAAAGATCTAATTTCAATTAAGCACAAAACACTTCCCTTAATTTGACATAATTGCCAAAATGGAATAGTCAGTTGGGCCCTTCTAGTGGATTATAGCTGTGTCTTGAAAGAGAGTGTAATTGTACTACGAGACATGCCCACCTTCAAAAGAGTGTCTGATGGCGTTCCGACGAAGGTGGGATTCGAACCCACGCATGCAGAGCACAATGGATTAGCAGTCCATCGCCTTAACCACTCGGCCACCTCGTCTGCCTTAGGTGACTATGTTTCATTTTTTAGGAAATTCTTACGATGTGCTAATTACAAATAATCATAAGTTTCTCCTAGACTGTGTCAGAACTGGCAAATATATGTGGTGTTCAATAGACAGAGCACATGATATAGCAGAATTATCAAATCTGTTCCATTAGGACTGTAGTTTTTAATAGTCATGATAACATGCTAGCATGTGAGTCGATCTTGCACAGTGAATAAGGGAGCAGTGCCAGTATCTCCTTGGTCAGCTCTAGATGGCTCAACTGGGGAGATATGAGAACAGTGAGCTCCAGTGGCGCAATCTGTTAGCGCGCAGTACTTATACAGCAGTACTTGCATTGAGGCATGCCGAGGTTGTGAGTTCGAGCCTCACCTAGAGCAGCTTACTGGTTTTTCATAAACCATTTCACTAAAAGTAAAGATTAAACTCAGGGGAAAGACGGCCCTTGCTAGAGAGTTTTTATTTCTTTTCAGGATCTGCGTGTCCGACTCTTCCAGGTGCAAATATCACAATCCTATTCGATGCTCCTTATAAACATTCCATGATGTGCCGTCTTGCATAGCATGCAAACACCACATCAGTGCATTTAAAAATACATTTGTAGAATAATAAATATGATGAAAACATTGTTGTCACGGGATAACCATATACTGAGGAGCTGCAAACAGTGCTGTATCAGCTACTAACAATAAAATGTAAATGAAAGACATATCAAAAGAAGAGCGTCATCATATTAATGTTTCTAGTCAACATAAGAGTTGCACCATAGCAGCTTATGGTGCTTTCTGCTCAGATTGTGCCTCCAATCCCACATTGATTTTTTTTATTCTTTGCAGTTTAAAAAAACAATTCATACTCAAAGTTAACTTTTTAAAACCATTCAACCTAATATATTTATTTCTCTAACTTGTGAATGTGGTCCACGTTCTCTTTTCCTCATCCCCATCACGATACTCCTTTTCCCGAAATCAGGTTCACTTCTTTATCCAGCCCACCCATCCAAGGTCACCAAATCTATGAAGCGATTCTGCTTTTTCTCACATTCTCTCTATGTACAAGATACCTTGTATCATTTGAATGGACAGCAGGAGAGTCGGATATTTATGGTTAGTGGGGGTGGGGTTTTGAAGATTAACCTCATTTGACTAAGAGCCGGGGCATCTGGGAGGAAAAGTATTTTAAGGGGGATGAAGTTCACATCTCCTTGGTGAAATTTCTAGATCCTTATTTCATCCTTTCTGTGGATGCAGACTCAGTCGGAACAGAGGTCATAGTCCTCGCTCTGACTTTCAAAGGAACTTCAAATATGCATGGCTTATTTGGCTTTGCCCGGCAGGGCTTGCCCGGCGGGGTGAGAATGGCGTTTGTCAGGCGTTCGTCAGGCGATCGAAAGGGGTGAGGCGATAGTTTATGGTTCAATGGTTTTCATGAAGTCTTCTTGATACGATGAAAGCAGGAAAGGGAAGCTTGTCAATAAGCAAACTTAAGACAAGGTGTGACTCCTAGAAAGAATGACTTGGAAACAACATACAGAAACTCACATATAAAAAGGCCCTGATGAGGCTTGAACTCATGACCCCTGGTTTACAAGACCCGTGCTCTGCCACTGAGCTACAAGGCCAGCCTGCCTGCAGTATGTAAATCGCTTCATGTATTCTTACTGCGGTATGAAGATATCTATGATTTTGAGACTCTGTATGGAAATGCAGTTGCATTTGAATGTCTACATGCGTGCACAAATTGAAGAGCATGCTTAAGACACTTTTCTTGGGAGTAGGAAAAACTCCATTTTGATTTGAGAACATAAGAGTATTCACATTTATGACCATACTGATAGCTCTAGTTAGTATGTCCACAATCAGTGACAGATAGAGAACTCACTTATTAGAAGTGATCTGTCTCTGTGGGGCAGACATATGTCAACAGTCATACACTTGAGATGGCTGAAACTTTAGGAGTAAGAGCTGCTTTCTTATCAGTCTATCTATCCAAACTGGTTAGAAGTAACCCTGGGCGTCCGAATCGGCTACGCCCACGGAGTAGGCGTAGTGTTGCCTTCTACGCATTTTGCGTAGACAGCGTAGCCGGCAACACTACGCCCACTCCGTGTGCGTAGCCGATTCGGCCGCCACCCGCCTCCCTCCCGCCCTCCCCTACATACATTATTTAAGCAACTAACCTTAATAAAACAATTTTTAAAGCACTTACCATGTCCGGGGCTCTTCCGGGGCTCCCTCTTGGAATAGCGTCCCTTCCTGGATACCAATGCGCATGCGCGGCCTCCCGCGCATGCGCATTGGTATCCAGGACGACGCTATTCCAAGAGGGAGCCCCGGACGAGCCCCGGACACGGTAAGTGCTTTAAAATTGTTTTATTAAGGGTAGTTGCTTAAATAATGTATGTAGGGGAGAGCGGGAGGGAGGTGCGTAGTGGGGCTACGCGGAGTGAGGGAGTGGGCGTAGCTTCTCGCCCACTCCGCGTAGCTCCGCGGAGCCCCACTACGCCCACTACGACCAGGGTTAGTTAGAAGGCCAGGAGTGAGGGAAAGGCAATCCTCTGGACACTTCATGAAAGATCTAATTTCAATTAAGCACAAAACACTTCCCTTAATTTGACATAATTGCCAAAATGGAATAGTCAGTTGGGCCCTTCTAGTGGATTATGGCTGTGTCTTGAAAGAGAGTGTAATTGTACTACGAGACATGCCCACCTTCAAAAGAGTGTCTGATGGCGTTCCGACGAAGGTGGGATTCGAACCCACGCGTGCAGAGCACAATGGATTAGCAGTCCATCGCCTTAACCACTCGGCCACCTCGTCTGCCTTAGGTGACTATGTTTCATTTTTTAGGAAATTCTTACGATGTGCTAATTACAAATAATCATAAGTTTCTCCTAGACTGTGTCAGAACTGGCAAATATATGTGGTGTTCAATAGACAGAGCACATGATATAGCAGAATTATCAAATCTGTTCCATTAGGACTGTAGTTTTTAATAGTCATGATAACATGCTAGCATGTGAGTCGATCTTGCACAGTGAATAAGGGAGCAGTGCCAGTATCTCCTTGGTCAGCTCTAGATGGCTCAACTGGGGAGATATGAGAACAGTGAGCTCCAGTGGCGCAATCTGTTAGCGCGCGGTACTTATACAGCAGTACTTGCATTGAGGCATGCCAAGGTTGTGAGTTTGAGCCTCACCTGGAGCAGCTTACTGGTTTTTCATAAACCATTTCACTAAAAGTAAAGATTAAACTCAGGGGAAAGATGGCCCGTGCTAGAGAGTTTTTACTTCTTTTCAGGATCTGCGTGTCCGACTCTTCCAGGTGCAAATATCACAATCCTATTCGATGCTCCTTGTAAAATTCCATGATGTGCCGTCTTGCATAGCATGCAAACACCACATCAGTGCATTTAAAAATACATTTGTAGAATAATAAATATGATGAAAACATTGTTGTCACGGGATAACCATATACTGAGGAGCTGCAAACAGTGCTGTATCAGCTACTTACAATAAAATTTTACTGAAAGACATATCAAAAGGAGAGCGTCATCATATTAATGTTTCTAGTCAACATAAGAGTTGCACCATAGCAGCTTATGGTGCTTTCTGCTCAGATTGTGCCTCCAATCCCACATTGATTTTTTTTATTCTTTGCAGTTTAAAAAAACAATTCATGCTCAAAGTTAACTTTTTAAAACCATTCAACCTAATATATTTATTTCTCTAACTTGTGAATGTGGTACATGTTCTCTTTTCCTCATCCCCATCACGATACTCCTTTTCCCGAAATCAGGTTCACTTCTTTATCCAGCCCACCCATCCAAGGTCACCAAATCTATGAAGCGATTCTGCTTTTTCTCACATTCTCTCTATGTACAAGATACCTTGTATCATTTGAATGGACAGCAGGAGAGTCGGATATTTATGGTTAGTGGGGGTGGGGTTTTGAAGATTAACCTCATTTGACTAAGAGCCGGGGCATCTGGGAGGAAAAGTATTTTAAGGGGGATGAAGTTCACATCTCCTTGGTGAAATTTCTAGATCCTTATTTCATCCTTTCTGTGGATGCATACTCAGTCGGAACAGAGGTCATAGTCCTCGCTCTGACTTTCAAAGGAACTTCAAATATGCATGGCTTTTTTGGCTTTGCCCGGCGGGGTGAGAATGGCGTTTGTCAGGCGTTCGTCAGGCGATCGGAAGGGGTGAGGCGATAGTTTATGGTTCAATGGTTTTCATGAAGTCTTCTTGATACGATGAAAGCAGGAAAGGGAAGCTTGTCAATAAGCAAACTTAAGACAAGGTGTGACTCCTAGAAAGAATGACTTGGAAACAACATACAGAAACTCACATATAAAAAGGCCCTGATGAGGCTTGAACTCATGACCCCTGGTTTACAAGACCAGTGCTCTGCCACTGAGCTACAAGGCCAGCCTGCCTGCAGTATGTAAATCGCTTCATGTATTCTTACTGCGGTATGAAGATATCTATGATTTTGAGACTGTATGGAAATGCAGTTGCATTTGAATATCTACATGCGTGCACAAATTGAAGAGCATGCTTAAGACACTTTTCTTGGAAGTAGGAAAAACTCCATTTTGATTTGAGAACATAAGAGTATTCACATTTATGACCATACTGATAGCTCTAGTTAGTATGTCCACAATCAGTGACGGATAGAGAACTCACTTATTAGAAGTGATCTGTCTCTGTGGGGCAGACATATGTCAACAGTCATACACTTGAGATGGCTGAAACTTTAGGAGTAAGAGCTGCTTTCTTATCAGTCTATCTATCCAAACTGGTTAGAAGTAACCCTGGGCGTCCGAATCGGCTACGCCCACGGAGTAGGCGTAGTGTTGCCTTCTACGCATTTTGCGTAGACAGCGTAGCCGGCAACACTACGCCCACTCCGTGTGCGTAGCCGATTCGGCCGCCACCCGCCTCCCTCCCGCCCTCCCCTACATACATTATTTAAGCAACTAACCTTAATAAAACAATTTTTAAAGCACTTACCATGTCCGGGGCTCTTCCGGGGCTCCCTCTTGGAATAGCGTCCCTTCCTGGATACCAATGCGCATGCGCGGCCTCCCGCGCATGCGCATTGGTATCCAGGACGACGCTATTCCAAGAGGGAGCCCCGGACGAGCCCCGGACACGGTAAGTGCTTTAAAATTGTTTTATTAAGGGTAGTTGCTTAAATAATGTATGTAGGGGAGAGCGGGAGGGAGGTGCGTAGTGGGGCTACGCGGAGTGCGGGAGTGGGCATAGCTTCTCGCCCACTCCGCGTAGCTCCGCGGAGCCCCACTACGCCCACTACAACCAGGGTTAGTTAGAAGGCCAGGAGTGAGGGAAAGGCAATCCTCTGGACACTTCATGAAAGATCTAATTTCAATTAAGCACAAAACACTTCCCTTAATTTGACATAATTGCCAAAATGGAATAGTCAGTTGGGCCCTTCTAGTGGATTATGGCTGTGTCTTGAAAGAGAGTGTAATTGTACTACGAGACATGCCCACCTTCAAAAGAGTGTCTGATGGCGTTCCAACGAAGGTGGGATTCGAACCCACGCGTGCAGAGCACAATGGATTAGCAGTCCATCGCCTTAACCACTTGGCCACCTAGTCTGCCTTAGGTGACTATGTTTCATTTTTTAGGAAATTCTTACGATGTGCTAATTACAAATAATCATAAGTTTCTCCTAGACTGTGTCAGAACTGGCAAATATATGTGGTGTTCAATAGACAGAGCACATGATATAGCAGAATTATCAAATCTGTTCCATTAGGACTGTAGTTTTTAATAGTCATGATAACATGCTAGCATGTGAGTCGATCTTGCACAGTGAATAAGGGAGCAGTGCCAGTATCTCCTTGGTCAGCTCTAGATGGCTCAACTGCTGAGATATGAGAACAGTGAGCTCCAGTGGCACAATCTGTTAGCGCGCGGTACTTATACAGCAGTACTTGCATTGAGGCATGCCGAGGTTGTGAGTTCGAGCCTCACCTGGAGCAGCTTACTGGTTTTTCATAAACCATTTCACTAAAAGTAAAGATTAAACTCAGGGGAAAGACGGCCCTTGCTAGAGAGTTTTTATTTCTTTTCAGGATCTGCGTGTCCGACTCTTCCAGGTGCAAATATCACAATCCTATTCGATGCTCCTTATAAACATTCCATGATGTGCCGTCTTGCATAGCATGCAAACACCACATCAGTGCATTTAAAAATACATTTGTAGAATAATAAATATGATGAAAACATTGTTGTCACGGGATAACCATATACTGAGGAGCTGCAAACAGTGCTGTATCAGCTACTAACAATAAAATGTAAATGAAAGACATATCAAAAGAAGAGCGTCTTCATATTAATCTTTCTAGTCAACATAAGAGTTGCACCATAGCATCTTATGGTGCTTTCTGCTCAGATTGTGCCTCCAATCCCACATTGATTTTTTTTATTCTTTGCAGTTTAAAAAAACAATTCATGCTCAAAGTTAACTTTTTAAAACCATTCAACCTAATATATTTATTTCTCTAACTTGTGAATGTGGTCCATGTTCTCTTTTCCTCATCCCCATCACGATACTCCTTTTCCCGAAATCAGGTTCACTTCTTTATCCAGCCCATCCATCCAAGGTCACCAAATCTATGAAGCGATTCTGCTTTTTCTCACATTCTCTCTATGTACAAGATACCTTGTATCATTTGAATGGACAGCAGGAGAGTCGGATATTTATGGTTAGTGGGGGTGGGGTTTTGAAGATTAACCTCATTTGACTAAGAGCCGGGGCATCTGGGAGGAAAAGTATTTTAAGGGGGATGAAGTTCACATCTCCTTGGTGAAATTTCTAGATCCTTATTTCATCCTTTCTGTGGATGCAGACTCAGTCGGAACAAAGGTCATAGTCCTCGCTCTGACTTTCAAAGGAACTTCAAATATGCATGGCTTATTTGGCTTTGCCCGGCAGGGCTTGCCCGGCGGGGTGAGAATGGCGTTTGTCAGGCGTTCGTCAGGCGATCGGAAGGGGTGAGGCGATAGTTTATGGTTCAATGGTTTTCATGAAGTCTTCTTGATACGATGAAAGCAGGAAAGAGAAGCTTGTCAATAAGCAAACTTAAGACAAGGTGTGACTCCTAGAAAGAATGACTTGGAAACAACATACAGAAACTCACATATAAAAAGGCCCTGATGAGGCTTGAACTCATGACCCCTGGTTTACAAGACCAGTGCTCTGCCACTGAGCTACAAGGCCAGCCTGCCTGCAGTATGTAAATCGCTTCATGTATTCTTACTGCGGTATGAAGATATCTATGATTTTGAGACTCTGTATGGAAATGCAGTTGCATTTGAATGTCTACATGCGTGCACAAATTGAAGAGCATGCTTAAGACACTTTTCTTGGAAGTAGGAAAAACTCCATTTTGATTTGAGAACATAAGAGTATTCACATTTATGACCATACTGATAGCTCTAGTTAGTATGTCCACAATCAGTGACAGATAGAGAACTCACTTATTAGAAGTGATCTGTCTCTGTGGGGCAGACATATGTCAACAGTCATACACTTGATATGGCTGAAACTTTAGGAGTAAGAGCTGCTTTCTTATCAGTCTATCTATCCAAACTGGTTAGAAGTAACCCTGGGCGTCCGAATCGGCTACGCCCACGGAGTAGGCGTAGTGTTGCCTTCTACGCATTTTGCGTAGACAGCGTAGCCGGCAACACTACGCCCACTCCGTGTGCGTAGCCGATTCGGCCGCCACCCGCCTCCCTCCCGCCCTCCCCTACATACATTATTTAAGCAACTAACCTTAATAAAACAATTTTTAAAGCACTTACCATGTCCGGGGCTCTTCCGGGGCTCCCTCTTGGAATAGCGTCCCTTCCTGGATACCAATGCGCATGCGCGGCCTCCCGCGCATGCGCATTGGTATCCAGGACGACGCTATTCCAAGAGGGAGCCCCGGACGAGCCCCGGACACGGTAAGTTCTTTAAAATTGTTTTATTAAGGGTAGTTGCTTAAATAATGTATGTAGGGGAGAGCGGGAGGGAGGTGCGTAGTGGGGCTACGCGGAGTGCGGGAGTGGGCGTAGCTTCTCGCCCACTCCGCGTAGCTCCGCGGAGCCCCACTACGCCCACTACGACCAGGGTTAGTTAGAAGGCCAGGAGTGAGGGAAAGGCAATCCTCTGGACACTTCATGAAAGATCTAATTTCAATTAAGCACAAAACACTTCCCTTAATTTGACATAATTGCCAAAATGGAATAGTCAGTTGGGCCCTTCTAGTGGATTATGGCTGTGTCTTGAAAGAGAGTGTAATTGTACTACGAGACATGCCCACCTTCAAAAGAGTGTCTGATGGCGTTCCGACGAAGGTGGGATTCGAACCCACGCGTGCAGAGCACAATGGATTAGCAGTCCATCGCCTTAACCACTCGGCCACCTCGTCTGCCTTAGGTGACTATGTTTCATTTTTTAGGAAATTCTTACGATGTGCTAATTACAAATAATCATAAGTTTCTCCTAGACTGTGTCAGAACTGGCAAATATATGTGGTGTTCAATAGACAGAGCACATGATATAGCAGAATTATCAAATCTGTTCCATTAGGACTGTAGTTTTTAATAGTCATGATAACATGCTAGCATGTGAGTCGATCTTGCACAGTGAATAAGGGAGCAGTGCCAGTATCTCCTTGGTCAGCTCTAGATGGCTCAACTGGGGAGATATGAGAACAGTGAGCTCCAGTGGCGCAATCTGTTAGCGCGCGGTACTTATACAGCAGTACTTGCATTGAGGCATGCCGAGGTTGTGAGTTCGAGTCTCACCTAGAGCAGCTTACTGGTTTTTCATAAACCATTTCACTAAAAGTAACGATTAAACTCAGGGGTAAGACGGCCCTTGCTAGAGAGTTTTTATTTCTTTTCAGGATCTGCGTGTCCGACTCTTCCAGGTGCAAATATCACAATCCTATTCGATGCTCCTTATAAACATTCCATGATGTGCCGTCTTGCATAGCATGCAAACACCACATCAGTGCATTTAAAAATACATTTGTAGAATAATAAATATGATGAAAACATTGTTGTCACGGGATAACCATATACTGAGGAGCTGCAAACAGTGCTGTATCAGCTACTAACAATAAAATGTAAATGAAAGACATATCAAAAGAAGAGCGTCATCATATTAATGTTTCTAGTCAACATAAGAGTTGCACCATAGCAGCTTATGGTGCTTTCTGCTCAGATTGTGCCTCCAATCCCACATTGATTTTTTTTATTCTTTGCAGTTTAAAAAAACAATTCATGCTCAAAGTTAACTTTTTAAAACCATTCAACCTAATATATTTATTTCTCTAACTTGTGAATGTGGTCCACGTTCTCTTTTCCTCATCCCCATCACGATACTCCTTTTCCCGAAATCAGGTTCACTTCTTTATCCAGCCCACCCATCCAAGGTCACCAAATCTATGAAGCGATTCTGCTTTTTCTCACATTCTCTCTATGTACAAGATACCTTGTATCATTTGAATGGACAGCAGGAGAGTCGGATATTTATGGTTAGTGGGGGTGGGGTTTTGAAGATTAACCTCATTTGACTAAGAGCCGGGGCATCTGGGAGGAAAAGTATTTTAAGGGGGATGAAGTTCACATCTCCTTGGTGAAATTTCTAGATCCTTATTTCATCCTTTCTGTGGATGCAGACTCAGTCGGAACAGAGGTCATAGTCCTCGCTCTGACTTTCAAAGGAACTTCAAATATGCATGGCTTATTTGGCTTTGCCCGGCAGGGTGAGAATGGCGTTTGTCAGGCGTTCGTCAGGCGATCGGAAGGGGTGAAGCGATAGTTTATGGTTCAATGGTTTTCATGAAGTCTTCTTGATACGATGAAAGCAGGAAAGGGAAGCTTGTCAATAAGCAAACTTAAGACAAGGTGTGACTCCTAGAAAGAATGACTTGGAAACAACATACAGAAACTCACATATAAAAAGGCCCTGATGAGGCTTGAACTCATGACCCCTGGTTTACAAGACCAGTGCTCTGCCACTGAGCTACAAGGCCAGCCTGCCTGCAGTATGTAAATCGCTTCATGTATTCTTACTGCGGTATGAAGATATCTATGATTTTGAGACTCTGTATGGAAATGCAGTTCCATTTGAATGTCTACATGCGTGCACAAATTGAAGAGCATGCTTAAGACACTTTTCTTGGAAGTAGGAAAAACTCCATTTTGATTTGAGAACATAAGAGTATTCACATTTATGACCATACTGATAGCTCTAGTTAGTATGTCCACAATCAGTGACAGATAGAGAACTCACTTATTAGAAGTGATCTGTCTCTGTGGGGCAGACATATGTCAACAGTCATACACTTGAGATGGCTGAAACTTTAGGAGTAAGAGCTGCTTTCTTATCAGTCTATCTATCCAAACTGGTTAGAAGTAACCCTGGGCGTCCGAATCGGCTACGCCCACGGAGTAGGCGTAGTGTTGCCTTCTACGCATTTTGCGTAGACAGCGTAGCCGGCAACACTACGCCCACTCCGTGTGCGTAGCCGATTCGGCCGCCACCCGCCTCCCTCCCGCCCTCCCCTACATACATTATTTAAGCAACTAACCTTAATAAAACAATTTTTAAAGCACTTACCATGTCCGGGGCTCTTCCGTGGCTCCCTCTTGGAATAGCGTCCCTTCCTGGATACCAATTCGCATGCGCGGCCTCCCGCGCATGCGCATTGGTATCCAGGACGACGCTATTCCAAGAGGGAGCCCCGGACGAGCCCCGGACACGGTAAGTGCTTTAAAATTGTTTTATTAAGGGTAGTTGCTTAAATAATGTATGTAGGGGAGAGCGGGACGGAGGTGCGTAGTGGGGCTACGCGGAGTGCGGGAGTGGGCATAGCTTCTCGCCCACTCCGCGTAGCTCCGCGGAGCCCCACTACGCCCACTACAACCAGGGTTAGTTAGAAGGCCAGGAGTGAGGGAAAGGCAATCCTCTGGACACTTCATGAAAGATCTAATTTCAATTAAGCACAAAACACTTCCCTTAATTTGACATAATTGCCAAAATGGAATAGTCAGTTGGGCCCTTCTAGTGGATTATGGCTGTGTCTTGAAAGAGAGTGTAATTGTACTACGAGACATGCCCACCTTCAAAAGAGTGTCTGATGGCGTTCCGACGAAGGTGGGATTCGAACCCACGTGTGCAGAGCACAATGGATTAGCAGTCCATCGCCTTAACCACTCGGCCACCTCGTCTGCCTTAGGTGACTATGTTTCATTTTTTAGGAAATTCTTACGATGTGCTAATTACAAATAATCATAAGTTTCTCCTAGACTGTGTCAGAACTGGCAAATATATGTGGTGTTCAATAGACAGAGCACATGATATAGCAGAATTATCAAATCTGTTCCATTAGGACTGTAGTTTTTAATAGTCATGATAACATGCTAGCATGTGAGTCGATCTTGCACAGTGAATAAGGGAGCAGTGCCAGTATCTCCTTGGTCAGCTCTAGATGGCTCAACTGGGGAGATATGACCACAGTGAGCTCCAGTGGCGCAATCGGTTAGCGCGCGGTACTTATACAGCAGTACTTGCATTGAGGCATGCCGAGGTTGTGAGTTTGAGCCTCACCTGGAGCAGCGTACTGGTTTTTCATAAACCATTTCACTAAAAGTAAAGATTAAACTCAGGGGAAAGACGGCCCTTGCTAGAGAGTTTTTATTTCTTTTCAGGATCTGCGTGTCCGACTCTTCCAGGTGCAAATATCACAATCCTATTCGATGCTCCTTATAAACATTCCATGATGTGCCGTCTTGCATAGCATGCAAACACCACATCAGTGCATTTAAAAATACATTTGTAGAATAATAAATATGATGAAAACATTGTTGTCACGGGATAACCATATACTGAGGAGCTGCAAACAGTGCTGTATCAGCTACTAACAATAAAATGTAAATGAAAGACATATCAAAAGAAGAGCGTCATCATATTAATGTTTCTAGTCAACATAAGAGTTGCACCATAGCAGCTTATGGTGCTTTCTGCTCAGATTGTGCCTCCAATCCCACATTGATTTTTTTTATTCTTTGCAGTTTAAAAAAACAATTCATGCTCAAAGTTAACTTTTTAAAACCATTCAACCTAATATATTTATTTCTCTAACTTGTGAATGTGGTCCATGTTCTCTTTTCCTCATCCCCATCACGATACTCCTTTTCCCGAAATCAGGTTCACTTCTTTATCCAGCCCACCCATCCAAGGTCACCAAATCTATGAAGCGATTCTGCTTTTTCTCACATTCTCTCTATGTACAAGATACCTTGTATCATTTGAATGGACAGCAGGAGAGTCGGATATTTATGGTTAGTGGGGGTGGGGTTTTGAAGATTAACCTCATTTGACTAAGAGCCGGGGCATCTGGGAGGAAAAGTATTTTAAGGGAGATGAAGTTCACATCTCCTTGGTGAAATTTCTAGATCCTTATTTCATCCTTTCTGTGGATGCAGACTCAGTCGGAACAGAGGTCATAGTCCTCGCTCTGACTTTCAAAGGAACTTCAAATATGCATGGCTTATTTGGCTTTGCCCGGCAGGGTGAGAATGGCGTTTGTCAGGCGTTCGTCAGGCGATCGGAAGGGGTGAAGCGATAGTTTATGGTTCAATGGTTTTCATGAAGTCTTCTTGATACGATGAAAGCAGGAAAGGGAAGCTTGTCAATAAGCAAACTTAAGACAAGGTGTGACTCCTAGAAAGAATGACTTGGAAACAACATACAGAAACTCACATATAAAAAGGCCCTGATGAGGCTTGAACTCATGACCCCTGGTTTACAAGACCAGTGCTCTGCCACTGAGCTACAAGTCCAGCCTGCCTGCAGTATGTAAATCGCTTCATGTATTCTTACTGCGGTATGAAGATATCTATGATTTTGAGACTCTGTATGGAAATGCAGTTCCATTTGAATGTCTACATGCGTGCACAAATTGAAGAGCATGCTTAAGACACTTTTCTTGGAAGTAGGAAAAACTCCATTTTGATTTGAGAACATAAGAGTATTCACATTTATGACCATACTGATAGCTCTAGTTAGTATGTCCACAATCAGTGACAGATAGAGAACTCACTTATTAGAAGTGATCTGTCTCTGTGGGGCAGACATATGTCAACAGTCATACACTTGAGATGGCTGAAACTTTAGGAGTAAGAGCTGCTTTCTTATCAGTCTATCTATCCAAACTGGTTAGAAGTAACCCTGGGCGTCCGAATCGGCTACGCCCACGGAGTAGGCGTAGTGTTGCCTTCTACGCATTTTGCGTAGACAGCGTACCCGGCAACACTACGCCCACTCCGTGTGCGTAGCCGATTCGGCCGCCACCCGCCTCCCTCCCGCCCTCCCCTACATACATTATTTAAGCAACTAACCTTAATAAAACAATTTTTAAAGCACTTACCATGTCCGGGGCTCTTCCGGGGCTCCCTCTTGGAATAGCGTCCCTTCCTGGATACCAATGCGCATGCGCGGCCTCCCGCGCATGCGCATTGGTATCCAGGACGACGCTATTCCAAGAGGGAGCCCCGGGCGAGCCCCGGACACGGTAAGTTCTTTAAAATTGTTTTATTAAGGGTAGTTGCTTAAATAATGTATGTAGGGGAGAGCGGGAGGGAGGTGCGTAGTGGGGCTACGCGGAGTGCGGGAGTGGGCGTAGCTTCTCGCCCACTCCGCGTAGCTCCGCGGAGCCCCACTACGCCCACTACGACCAGGGTTAGTTAGAAGGCCAGGAGTGAGGGAAAGGCAATCCTCTGGACACTTCATGAAAGATCTAATTTCAATTAAGCACAAAACACTTCCCTTAATTTGACATAATTGCCAAAATGGAATAGTCAGTTGGGCCCTTCTAGTGGATTATGGCTGTGTCTTGAAAGAGAGTGTAATTGTACTACGAGACATGCCCACCTTCAAAAGAGTGTCTGATGGCGTTCCGACGAAGGTGGGATTCGAACCCACGCATGCAGAGCACAATGGATTAGCAGTCCATCGCCTAAACCACTCGGCCACCTCGTCTGCCTTAGGTGACTATGTTTCATTTTTTAGGAAATTCTTACGATGTGCTAATTACAAATAATCATAAGTTTCTCCTAGACTGTGTCAGAACTGGCAAATATATGTGGTGTTCAATAGACAGAGCACATGATATAGCAGAATTATCAAATCTGTTCCATTAGGACTGTAGTTTTTAATAGTCATGATAACATGCTAGCATGTGAGTCGATCTTGCACAGTGAATAAGGGAGCAGTGCCAGTATCTCCTTGGTCAGCTCTAGATGGCTCAACTGGGGAGATATGAGAACAGTGAGCTCCAGTGGCGCAATCTGTTAGCGCGCGGTACTTATACAGCAGTACTTGCATTGAGGCATGTCGAGGTTGTGAGTTCGAGCCTCACCTAGAGCAGCTTACTGGTTTTTCATAAACCATTTCTCTAAAAGTAAAGATTAAACTCAGGGGAAAGACGGCCCTTGCTAGAGAGTTTTTATTTCTTTTCAGGATCTGCGTGTCCGACTCTTCCAGGTGCAAATATCACAATCCTATTCGATGCTCCTTATAAACATTCCATGATGTGCCGTCTTGCATAGCATGCAAACACCACATCAGTGCATTTAAAAATACATTTGTAGAATAATAAATATGATGAAAACATTGTTGTCACGGGATAACCATATACTGAGGAGCTGCAAACAGTGCTGTATCAGCTACTAACAATAAAATGTAAATGAAAGACATATCAAAAGAAGAGCGTCATCATATTAATGTTTCTAGTCAACATAAGAGTTGCACCATAGCAGCTTATGGTGCTTTCTGCTCAGATTGTGCCTCCAATCCCACATTGATTTTTTTTATTCTTTGCAGTTTAAAAAAACAATTCATGCTCAAAGTTAACTTTTTAAAACCATTCAACCTAATATATTTATTTCTCTAACTTGTGAATGTGGTCCACGTTCTCTTTTCCTCATCCCCATCACGATACTCCTTTTCCCGAAATCAGGTTCACTTCTTTATCCAGCCCACCCATCCAAGGTCACCAAATCTATGAAGCGATTCTGCTTTTTCTCACATTCTCTCTATGTACAAGATACCTTGTATCATTTGAATGGACAGCAGGAGAGTCGGATATTTATGGTTAGTGGGGGTGGGGTTTTGAAGATTAACCTCATTTGACTAAGAGCCGGGGCATCTGGGAGGAAAAGTATTTTAAGGGGGATGAAGTTCACATCTCCTTGGTGAAATTTCTAGATCCTTATTTCATCCTTTCTGTGGATGCAGACTCAGTCGGAACAGAGGTCATAGTCCTCGCTCTGACTTTCAAAGGAACTTCAAATATGCATGGCTTATTTGGCTTTGCCCGGCAGGGCTTGCCCGGCGGGGTGAGAATGGCGTTTGTCAGGCGTTCGTCAGGCGATCGGAAGGGGTGAGGCGATAGTTTATGGTTCAATGGTTTTCATGAAGTCTTCTTGATACGATGAAAGCAGGAAAGGGAAGCTTGTCAATAAGCAAACTTAAGACAAGGTGTGACTCCTAGAAAGAATGACTTGGAAACAACATACAGAAACTCACATATAAAAAGGCCCTGATGAGGCTTGAACTCATGACCCCTGGTTTACAAGACCAGTGCTCTGCCACTGAGCTACAAGGCCAGCCTGCCTGCAGTATGTAAATCGCTTCATGTATTCTTACTGCGGTATGAAGATATCTATGATTTTGAGACTCTGTATGGAAATGCAGTTGCATTTGAATGTCTACATGCGTGCACAAATTGAAGAGCATGCTTAAGACACTTTTCTTGGGAGTAGGAAAAACTCCATTTTGATTTGAGAACATAAGAGTATTCACATTTATGACCATACTGATAGCTCTAGTTAGTATGTCCACAATCAGTGACAGATAGAGAACTCACTTATTAGAAGTGATCTGTCTCTGTGGGGCAGACATATGTCAACAGTCATACACTTGAGATGGCTGAAACTTTAGGAGTAAGAGCTGCTTTCTTATCAGTCTATCTATCCAAACTGGTTAGAAGTAACCCTGGGCGTCCGAATCGGCTACGCCCACGGAGTAGGCGTAGTGTTGCCTTCTACGCATTTTGCGTAGACAGCGTAGCCGGCAACACTACGCCCACTCCGTGTGCGTAGCCGATTCGGCCGCCACCCGCCTCCCTCCCGCCCTCCCCTACATACATTATTTAAGCAACTAACCTTAATAAAACAATTTTTAAAGCACTTACCATGTCCGGGGCTCTTCCGGGGCTCCCTCTTGGAATAGCGTCCCTTCCTGGATACCAATGCGCATGCGCGGCCTCCCGCGCATGCGCATTGGTATCCAGGACGACGCTATTCCAAGAGGGAGCCCCGGACGAGCCCCGGACACGGTAAGTGCTTTAAAATTGTTTTATTAAGGGTAGTTGCTTAAATAATGTATGTAGGGGAGAGCGGGAGGGAGGTGCGTAGTGGGGCTACGCGGAGTGCGGGAGTGGGCGTAGCTTCTCGCCCACTCCGCGTAGCTCCGCGGAGCCCCACTACGCCCACTACGACCAGGGTTAGTTAGAAGGCCAGGAGTGAGGGAAAGGCAATCCTCTGGACACTTCATGAAAGATCTAATTTCAATTAAGCACAAAACACTTCCCTTAATTTGACATAATTGCCAAAATGGAATAGTCAGTTGGGCCCTTCTAGTGGATTATGGCTGTGTCTTGAAAGAGAGTGTAATTGTACTACGAGACATGCCCACCTTCAAAAGAGTGTCTGATGGCGTTCCGACGAAGGTGGGATTCGAACCCACGCGTGCAGAGCACAATGGATTAGCAGTCCATCGCCTTAACCACTCGGCCACCTCGTCTGCCTTAGGTGACTATGTTTCATTTTTTAGGAAATTCTTACGATGTGCTAATTACAAATAATCATAAGTTTCTCCTAGACTGTGTCAGAACTGGCAAATATATGTGGTGTTCAATAGACAGAGCACATGATATAGCAGAATTATCAAATCTGTTCCATTAGGACTGTAGTTTTTAATAGTCATGATAACATGCTAGCATGTGAGTCGATCTTGCACAGTGAATAAGGGAGCAGTGCCAGTATCTCCTTGGTCAGCTCTAGATGGCTCAACTGGGGAGATATGAGAACAGTGAGCTCCAGTGGCGCAATCTGTTAGCGCGCGGTACTTATACAGCAGTACTTGCATTGAGGCATGCCGAGGTTGTGAGTTTGAGCCTCACCTAGAGCAGCTTACTGGTTTTTCATAAACCATTTCACTAAAAGTAAAGATTAAACTCAGGGGAAAGACGGCCCTTGCTAGAGAGTTTTTATTTCTTTTCAGGATCTGCGTGTCCGACTCTTCCAGGTGCAAATATCACAATCCTATTCGATGCTCCTTATAAACATTCCATGATGTGCCGTCTTGCATAGCATGCAAACACCACATCAGTGCATTTAAAAATACATTTGTAGAATAATAAATATGATGAAAACATTGTTGTCACGGGATAACCATATACTGAGGAGCTGCAAACAGTGCTGTATCAGCTACTAACAATAAAATGTAAATGAAAGACATATCAAAAGAAGAGCGTCATCATATTAATGTTTCTAGTCAACATAAGAGTTGCACCATAGCAGCTTATGGTGCTTTCTGCTCAGATTGTGCCTCCAATCCCACATTGATTTTTTTTATTCTTTGCAGTTTAAAAAAACAATTCATGCTCAAAGTTAACTTTTTAAAACCATTCAACCTAATATATTTATTTCTCTAACTTGTGAATGTGGTCCACGTTCTCTTTTCCTCATCCCCATCACGATACTCCTTTTCCCGAAATCAGGTTCACTTCTTTATCCAGCCCACCCATCCAAGGTCACCAAATCTATGAAGCCATTCTGCTTTTTCTCACATTCTCTCTATGTACAAGATACCTTGTATCATTTGAATGGACAGCAGGAGAGTCGGATATTTATGGTTAGTGGGGGTGGGGTTTTGAAGATTAACCTCATTTGACTAAGAGCCGGGGCATCTGGGAGGAAAAGTATTTTAAGGGGGATGAAGTTCACATCTCCTTGGTGAAATTTCTAGATCCTTATTTCATCCTTTCTGTGGATGCAGACTCAGTCGGAACAGAGGTCATAGTCCTCGCTCTGACTTTCAAAGGAACTTCAAATATGCATGGCTTATTTGGCTTTGCCCGGCAGGGCTTGCCCGGCGGGGTGAGAATGGCGTTTGTCAGGCGTTCGTCAGGCGATCGAAAGGGGTGAGGCGATAGTTTATGGTTCAATGGTTTTCATGAAGTCTTCTTGATACGATGAAAGCAGGAAAGGGAAGCTTGTCAATAAGCAAACTTAAGACAAGGTGTGACTCCTAGAAAGAATGACTTGGAAACAACATACAGAAACTCACATATAAAAAGGCCCTGATGAGGCTTGAACTCATGACCCCTGGTTTACAAGACCCGTGCTCTGCCACTGAGCTACAAGGCCAGCCTGCCTGCAGTATGTAAATCGCTTCATGTATTCTTACTGCGGTATGAAGATATCTATGATTTTGAGACTCTGTATGGAAATGCAGTTGCATTTGAATGTCTACATGCGTGCACAAATTGAAGAGCATGCTTAAGACACTTTTCTTGGGAGTAGGAAAAACTCCATTTTGATTTGAGAACATAAGAGTATTCACATTTATGACCATACTGATAGCTCTAGTTAGTATGTCCACAATCAGTGACAGATAGAGAACTCACTTATTAGAAGTGATCTGTCTCTGTGGGGCAGACATATGTCAACAGTCATACACTTGAGATGGCTGAAACTTTAGGAGTAAGAGCTGCTTTCTTATCAGTCTATCTATCCAAACTGGTTAGAAGTAACCCTGGGCGTCCGAATCGGCTACGCCCACGGAGTAGGCGTAGTGTTGCCTTCTACGCATTTTGCGTAGACAGCGTAGCCGGCAACACTACGCCCACTCCGTGTGCGTAGCCGATTCGGCCGCCACCCGCCTCCCTCCCGCCCTCCCCTACATACATTATTTAAGCAACTAACCTTAATAAAACAATTTTTAAAGCACTTACCATGTCCGGGGCTCTTCCGGGGCTCCCTCTTGGAATAGCGTCCCTTCCTGGATACCAATGCGCATGCGCGGCCTCCCGCGCATGCGCATTGGTATCCAGGACGACGCTATTCCAAGAGGGAGCCCCGGACGAGCCCCGGACACGGTAAGTGCTTTAAAATTGTTTTATTAAGGGTAGTTGCTTAAATAATGTATGTAGGGGAGAGCGGGAGGGAGGTGCGTAGTGGGGCTACGCGGAGTGAGGGAGTGGGCGTAGCTTCTCGCCCACTCCGCGTAGCTCCGCGGAGCCCCACTACGCCCACTACGACCAGGGTTAGTTAGAAGGCCAGGAGTGAGGGAAAGGCAATCCTCTGGACACTTCATGAAAGATCTAATTTCAATTAAGCACAAAACACTTCCCTTAATTTGACATAATTGCCAAAATGGAATAGTCAGTTGGGCCCTTCTAGTGGATTATGGCTGTGTCTTGAAAGAGAGTGTAATTGTACTACGAGACATGCCCACCTTCAAAAGAGTGTCTGATGGCGTTCCGACGAAGGTGGGATTCAAACCCACGCGTGCAGAGCACAATGGATTAGCAGTCCATCGCCTTAACCACTCGGCCACCTCGTCTGCCTTAGGTGACTATGTTTCATTTTTTAGGAAATTCTTACGATGTGCTAATTACAAATAATCATAAGTTTCTCCTAGACTGTGTCAGAACTGGCAAATATATGTGGTGTTCAATAGACAGAGCACATGATATAGCAGAATTATCAAATCTGTTCCATTAGGACTGTAGTTTTTAATAGTCATGATAACATGCTAGCATGTGAGTCGATCTTGCACAGTGAATAAGGGAGCAGTGCCAGTATCTCCTTGGTCAGCTCTAGATGGCTCAACTGGGGAGATATGAGAACAGTGAGCTCCAGTGGCGCAATCTGTTAGCGCGCGGTACTTATACAGCAGTACTTGCATTGAGGCATGCCAAGGTTGTGAGTTTGAGCCTCACCTGGAGCAGCTTACTGGTTTTTCATAAACCATTTCACTAAAAGTAAAGATTAAACTCAGGGGAAAGATGGCCCGTGCTAGAGAGTTTTTACTTCTTTTCAGGATCTGCGTGTCCGACTCTTCCAGGTGCAAATATCACAATCCTATTCGATGCTCCTTGTAAAATTCCATGATGTGCCGTCTTGCATAGCATGCAAACACCACATCAGTGCATTTAAAAATACATTTGTAGAATAATAAATATGATGAAAACATTGTTGTCACGGGATAACCATATACTGAGGAGCTGCAAACAGTGCTGTATCAGCTACTTACAATAAAATTTTACTGAAAGACATATCAAAAGGAGAGCGTCATCATATTAATGTTTCTAGTCAACATAAGAGTTGCACCATAGCAGCTTATGGTGCTTTCTGCTCAGATTGTGCCTCCAATCCCACATTGATTTTTTTTATTCTTTGCAGTTTAAAAAAACAATTCATGCTCAAAGTTAACTTTTTAAAACCATTCAACCTAATATATTTATTTCTCTAACTTGTGAATGTGGTACATGTTCTCTTTTCCTCATCCCCATCACGATACTCCTTTTCCCGAAATCAGGTTCACTTCTTTATCCAGCCCACCCATCCAAGGTCACCAAATCTATGAAGCGATTCTGCTTTTTCTCACATTCTCTCTATGTACAAGATACCTTGTATCATTTGAATGGACAGCAGGAGAGTCGGATATTTATGGTTAGTGGGGGTGGGGTTTTGAAGATTAACCTCATTTGACTAAGAGCCGGGGCATCTGGGAGGAAAAGTATTTTAAGGGGGATGAAGTTCACATCTCCTTGGTGAAATTTCTAGATCCTTATTTCATCCTTTCTGTGGATGCATACTCAGTCGGAACAGAGGTCATAGTCCTCGCTCTGACTTTCAAAGGAACTTCAAATATGCATGGCTTTTTTGGCTTTGCCCGGCAGGGCTTGCCCGGCGGGGTGAGAATGGCGTTTGTCAGGCGTTCGTCAGGCGATCGGAAGGGGTGAGGCGATAGTTTATGGTTTTCATGAAGTCTTCTTGATACGATGAAAGCAGGAAAGGGAAGCTTGTCAATAAGCAAACTTAAGACAAGGTGTGACTTCTAGAAAGAATGACTTGGAAACAACATACAGAAACTCACATATACAAAGGCCCTGATGAGGCTTGAACTCATGACCCCTGGTTTACAAGACCCATGCTCTGCCACTGAGCTACAAGGCCAGCCTGCCTGCAGTATGTAAATCGCTTCATGTATTCTTACTGCGGTATGAAGATATCTATGATTTTGAGACTCTGTATGGAAATGCAGTTGCATTTGAATGTCTACATGCGTGCACAAATTGAAGAGCATGCTTAAGACACTTTTCTTGGAAGTAGGAAAAACTCCATTTTGATTTGAGAACATAAGAGTATTCACATTTATGACCATACTGATAGCTCTAGTTAGTATGTCCACAATCAGTGACAGATAGAGAACTCACTTATTAGAAGTGATCTGTCTCTGTGGGGCAGACATATGTCAACAGTCATACACTTGAGATGGCTGAAACTTTAGGAGTAAGAGCTGCTTTCTTATCAGTCTATCTATCCAAACTGGTTAGAAGTAACCCTGGGCGTCTGAATCGGCTACGCCCACGGAGTAGGCGTAGTGTTGCCTTCTACGCATTTTGCGTAGACAGCGTAGCCGGCAACACTACGCCCACTCCGTGTGCGTAGCCGATTCGGCCGCCACCCGCCTCCCTCCCGCCCTCCCCTACATACATTATTTAAGCAACTAACCTTAATAAAACAATTTTTAAAGCACTTACCATGTCCGGGGCTCTTCCGGGGCTCCCTCTTGGAATAGCGTCCCTTCCTGGATACCAATGCGCATGCGCGGCCTCCCGCGCATGCGCATTGGTATCCAGGACGACGCTATTCCAAGAGGGAGCCCCGGACGAGCCCAGGACACGGTAAGTGCTTTAAAATTGTTTTATTAAGGGTAGTTGCTTAAATAATGTATGTAGGGGAGAGCGGGAGGGAGGTGCGTAGTGGGGCTACGCGGAGTGCGGGAGTGGGCGTAGCTTCTCGCCCACTCCACGTAGCTCCGCGGAGCCCCACTACGCCCACTACGACCAGGGTTAGTTAGAAGGCCAGGAGTGAGGGAAAGGCAATCCTCTGGACACTTCATGAAAGATCTAATTTCAATTAAGCACAAAACACTTCCCTTAATTTGACATAATTGCCAAAATGGAATAGTCAGTTGGGCCCTTCTAGTGGATTATGGCTGTGTCTTGAAAGAGAGTGTAATTGTACTACGAGACATGCCCACCTTCAAAAGAGTGTCTGATGGCATTCCGACGAAGGTGGGATTCGAACCCACGCGTGCAGAGCACAATGGATTAGCAGTCCATCGCCTTAACCACTCGGCCACCTCGTCTGCCTTAGGTGACTATGTTTCATTTTTTAGGAAATTCTTACGATGTGCTAATTACAAATAATCATAAGTTTCTCCTAGACTGTGTCAGAACTGGCAAATATATGTGGTGTTCAATAGACAGAGCACATGATATAGCAGAATTATCAAATCTGTTCCATTAGGACTGTAGTTTTTAATAGTCATGATAACATGCTAGCATGTGAGTCGATCTTGCACAGTGAATAAGGGAGCAGTGCCAGTATCTCCTTGGTCAGCTCTAGATGGCTCAACTGGGGAGATATGAGAACAGTGAGCTCCAGTGGCGCAATCTGTTAGCGCGCGGTACTTATACAGCAGTACTTGCATTGAGGCATGCCGAGGTTGTGAGTTTGAGCCTCACCTGGAGCAGATTACTGGTTTTTCATAAACCATTTCACTAAAAGTAAAGATTAAACTCAGGGGAAAGACGGCCCTTGCTAGAGAGTTTTTATTTCTTTTCAGGATCTGCGTGTCCGACTCTTCCAGGTGCAAATATCACAATCCTATTCGATGCTCCTTATAAACATTCCATGATGTGCCGTCTTGCATAGCATGCAAACACCACATCAGTGCATTTAAAAATACATTTGTAGAATAATAAATATGATGAAAACATTGTTGTCACGGGATAACCATATACTGAGGAGCTGCAAACAGTGCTGTATCAGCTACTAACAATAAAATGTAAATGAAAGACATATCAAAAGAAGAGCGTCATCATATTAATGTTTCTAGTCAACATAAGAGTTGCACCATAGCAGCTTATGGTGCTTTCTGCTCAGATTGTGCCTCCAATCCCACATTGATTTTTTTTATTCTTTGCAGTTTAAAAAAACAATTCATGCTCAAAGTTAACTTTTTAAAACCATTCAACCTAATATATTTATTTCTCTAACTTGTGAATGTGGTCCATGTTCTCTTTTCCTCATCCCCATCACGATACTCCTTTTCCCGAAATCAGGTTCACTTCTTTATCCAGCCCACCCATCCAAGGTCACCAAATCTATGAAGCGATTCTGCTTTTTCTCACATTCTCTCTATGTACAAGATACCTTGTATCATTTGAATGGACAGCAGGAGAGTCGGATATTTATGGTTAGTGGGGGTGGGGTTTTGAAGATTAACCTCATTTGACTAAGAGCCGGGGCATCTGGGAGGAAAAGTATTTTAAGGGGGATGAAGTTCACATCTCCTTGGTGAAATTTCTAGATCCTTATTTCATCCTTTCTGTGGATGCAGACTCAGTCGGAACAGAGGTCATAGTCCTCGCTCTGACTTTCAAAAGGAACTTCAAATATGCATGGCTTATTTGGCTTTGCCCGGCGGGGTGAGAATGGCGTTTGTCAGGCGTTCGTCAGGCGATCGGAAGGGGTGAGGCGATAGTTTATGGTTCAATGGTTTTCATGAAGTCTTCTTGATACGATGAAAGCAGGAAAGGGAAGCTTGTCAATAAGCAAACTTAAGACAAGGTGTGACTCCTAGAAAGAATGACTTGGAAACAACATACAGAAACTCACATATAAAAAGGCCCTGATGAGGCTTGAACTCATGACCCCTGGTTTACAAGACCAGTGCTCTGCCACTGAGCTACAAGGCCAGCCTGCCTGCAGTATGTAAATCGCTTCATGTATTCTTACTGCGGTAAGAAGATATCTATGATTTTGAGACTCTGTATGGAAATGCAGTTGCATTTGAATGTCTACATTCGTGCACAAATTGAAGAGCATGCTTAAGACACTTTTCTTGGAAGTAGGAAAAACTCCATTTTGATTTGAGAACATAAGAGTATTCACATTTATGACCATACTGATAGCTCTAGTTAGTATGTCCACAATCAGTGACAGATAGAGAACTCACTTATTAGAAGTGATCTGTCTCTGTGGGGCAGACATATGTCAACAGTCATACACTTGAGATGGCTGAAACTTTAGGAGTAAGAGCTGCTTTCTTATCAGTCTATCTATCCAAACTGGTTAGAAGTAACCCTGGGCGTCCGAATCGGCTACGCCCACGGAGTAGGCGTAGTGTTGCCTTCTACGCATTTTGCGTAGACAGCGTAGCCGGCAACACTACGCCCACTCCGTGAGCGTAGCCGATTCGGCCGCCACCCGCCTCCCTCCCGCCCTCCCCTACATACATTATTTAAGCAACTAACCTTAATAAAACAATTTTTAAAGCACTTACCATGTCCGGGGCTCTTCCGGGGCTCCCTCTTGGAATAGCGTCCCTTCCTGGATACCAATGCGCATGCGCGGCCTCCCGCGCATGCGCATTGGTATCCAGGACGACGCTATTCCAAGAGGGAGCCCCGGACGAGCCCCGGACACGGTAAGTGCTTTAAAATTGTTTTATTAAGGGTAGTTGCTTAAATAATGTATGTAGGGGAGAGCGGGAGGGAGGTGCGTAGTGGGGCTACGCGGAGTGCGGGAGTGGGCGTAGCTTCTCGCCCACTCCGCGTAGCTCCGCGGAGCCCCACTACGCCCACTACGACCAGGGTTAGTTAGAAGGCCAGGAGTGAGGGAAAGGCAATCCTCTGGACACTTCATGAAAGATCTAATTTCAATTAAGCACAAAACACTTCCCTTAATTTGACATAATTGCCAAAATGGAATAGTCAGTTGGGCCCTTCTAGTGGATTATGGCTGTGTCTTGAAAGAGAGTGTAATTGTACTACGAGACATGCCCACCTTCAAAAGAGTGTCTGATGGCGTTCCGACGAAGGTGGGATTCGAACCCACGCGTGCAGAGCACAATGGATTAGCAGTCCATCGCCTTAACCACTCGGCCACCTCGTCTGCCTTAGGTGACTATGTTTCATTTTTTAGGAAATTCTTACGATGTGCTAATTACAAATAATCATAAGTTTCTCCTAGACTGTGTCAGAACTGGCAAATATATGTGGTGTTCAATAGACAGAGCACATGATATAGCAGAATTATCAAATCTGTTCCATTAGGACTGTAGTTTTTAATAGTCATGATAACATGCTAGCATGTGAGTCGATCTTGCACAGTGAATAAGGGAGCAGTGCCAGTATCTCCTTGGTCAGCTCTAGATGGCTCAACTGGGGAGATATGAGAACAGTGAGCTCCAGTGGCGCAATCTGTTAGCGCGCGGTACTTATACAGCAGTACTTGCATTGAGGCATGCCGAGGTTGTGAGTTCGAGCCTCACCTAGAGCAGCTTACTGGTTTTTCATAAACCATTTCACTAAAAGTAAAGATTAAACTCAGGGGAAAGACGGCCCTTGCTAGAGAGTTTTTATTTCTTTTCAGGATCTGCGTGTCCGACTCTTCCAGGTGCAAATATCACAATCCTATTCGATGCTCCTTATAAACATTCCATGATGTGCCGTCTTGCATAGCATGCAAACACCACATCAGTGCATTTAAAAATACATTTGTAGAATAATAAATATGATGAAAACATTGTTGTCACGGGATAACCATATACTGAGGAGCTGCAAACAGTGCTGTATCAGCTACTAACAATAAAATGTAAATGAAAGACATATCAAAAGAAGAGCGTCATCATATTAATGTTTCTAGTCAACATAAGAGTTGCACCATAGCAGCCTATGGTGCTTTCTGCTCAGATTGTGCCTCCAATCCCACATTGATTTTTTTTATTCTTTGCAGTTTAAAAAAACAATTCATGCTCAAAGTTAACTTTTTAAAACCATTCAACCTAATATATTTATTTCTCTAACTTGTGAATGTGGTCCATGTTCTCTTTTCCTCATCCCCATCACGATACTCCTTTTCCCGAAATCAGGTTCACTTCTTTATCCAGCCCACCCATCCAAGGTCACCAAATCTATGAAGCGATTCTGCTTTTTCTCACATTCTCTCTATGTACAAGATACCTTGTATCATTTGAATGGACAGCAGGAGAGTCGGATATTTATGATTAGTGGGGGTGGGGTTTTGAAGATTAACCTCATTTGACTAAGAGCCGGGGCATCTGGGAGGAAAAGTATTTTAAGGGGGATGAAGTTCACATCTCCTTGGTGAAATTTCTAGATCCTTATTTCATCCTTTCTGTGGATGCAGACTCAGTCGGAACAGAGGTCATAGTCCTCGCTCTGACTTTCAAAAGGAACTTCAAATATGCATGGCTTATTTGGCTTTGCCCGGCGGGGTGAGAATGGCGTTTGTCAGGCGTTCGTCAGGCGATCGGAAGGGGTGAGGCGATAGTTTATGGTTCAATGGTTTTCATGAAGTCTTCTTGATACGATGAAAGCAGGAAAGGGAAGCTTGTCAATAAGCAAACTTAAGACAAGGTGTGACTCCTAGAAAGAATGACTTGGAAACAACATACAGAAACTCACATATAAAAAGGCCCTGATGAGGCTAGAACTCATGACCCCTGGTTTACAAGACCAGTGCTCTGCCACTGAGCTACAAGGCCAGCCTGCCTGCAGTATGTAAATCGGTTCATGTATTCTTACTGCGGTATGAAGATATCTATGATTTTGAGACTCTGTATGGAAATGCAGTTGCATTTGAATGTCTACATGCGTGCACAAATTGAAGAGCATGCTTAAGACACTTTTCTTGGAAGTAGGAAAAACTCCATTTTGATTTGAGAACATAAGAGTATTCACATTTATGACCATACTGATAGCTCTAGTTAGTATGTCCACAATCAGTGACAGATAGAGAACTCACTTATTAGAAGTGATCTGTCTCTGTGGGGCAGACATATGTCAACAGTCATACACTTGAGATGGCTGAAACTTTAGGAGTAAGAGCTGCTTTCTTATCAGTCTATCTATCCAAACTGGTTAGAAGTAACCCTGGGCGTCCGAATCGGCTACGCCCACGGAGTAGGCGTAGTGTTGCCTTCTACGCATTTTGCGTAGACAGCGTAGCCGGCAACACTACGCCCACTCCGTGTGCGTAGCCGATTCGGCCGCCACCCGCCTCCCTCCCGCCCTCCCCTACATACATTATTTAAGCAACTAACCTTAATAAAACAATTTTTAAAGCACTTACCATGTCCGGGGCTCTTCCGGGGCTCCCTCTTGGAATAGCGTCCCTTCCTGGATACCAATGCGCATGCGCGGCCTCCCGCGCATGCGCATTGGTATCCAGGACGACGCTATTCCAAGAGGGAGCCCCGGACGAGCCCCGGACACGGTAAGTGCTTTAAAATTGTTTTATTAAGGGTAGTTGCTTAAATAATGTATGTAGGGGAGAGCGGGAGGGAGGTGCGTAGTGGGGCTACGCGGAGTGCGGGAGTGGGCGTAGCTTCTCGCCCACTCCGCGTAGCTCCGCGGAGCCCCACTACGCCCACTACGACCAGGGTTAGTTAGAAGGCCAGGAGTGAGGGAAAGGCAATCCTCTGGACACTTCATGAAAGATCTAATTTCAATTAAGCACAAAACACTTCCCTTAATTTGACATAATTGCCAAAATGGAATAGTCAGTTGGGCCCTTCTAGTGGATTATGGCTGTGTCTTGAAAGAGAGTGTAATTGTACTACGAGACATGCCCACCTTCAAAAGAGTGTCTGATGGCGTTCCGACGAAGGTGGGATTCGAACCCACGCGTGCAGAGCACAATGGATTAGCAGTCCATCGCCTTAACCACTCGGCCACCTCGTCTGCCTTAGGTGACTATGTTTCATTTTTTAGGAAATTCTTACGATGTGCTAATTACAAATAATCATAAGTTTCTCCTAGACTGTGTCAGAACTGGCAAATATATGTGGTGTTCAATAGACAGAGCACATGATATAGCAGAATTATCAAATCTGTTCCATTAGGACTGTAGTTTTTAATAGTCATGATAACATGCTAGCATGTGAGTCGATCTTGCACAGTGAATAAGGGAGCAGTGCCAGTATCTCCTTGGTCAGCTCTAGATGGCTCAACTGGGGAGATATGAGAACAGTGAGCTCCAGTGGCGCAATCTGTTAGCGCGCGGTACTTATACAGCAGTACTTGCATTGAGGCATGCCGAGGTTGTGAGTTCGAGCCTCACCTAGAGCAGCTTACTGGTTTTTCATAAACCATTTCACTAAAAGTAAAGATTAAACTCAGGGGAAAGACGGCCCTTGCTAGAGAGTTTTTATTTCTTTTCAGGATCTGCGTGTCCGACTCTTCCAGGTGCAAATATCACAATCCTATTCGATGCTCCTTATAAACATTCCATGATGTGCCGTCTTGCATAGCATGCAAACACCACATCAGTGCATTTAAAAATACATTTGTAGAATAATAAATATGATGAAAACATTGTTGTCACGGGATAACCATATACTGAGGAGCTGCAAACAGTGCTGTATCAGCTACTAACAATAAAATGTAAATGAAAGACATATCAAAAGAAGAGCGTCATCATATTAATGTTTCTAGTCAACATAAGAGTTGCACCATAGCAGCCTATGGTGCTTTCTGCTCAGATTGTGCCTCCAATCCCACATTGATTTTTTTTATTCTTTGCAGTTTAAAAAAACAATTCATGCTCAAAGTTAACTTTTTAAAACCATTCAACCTAATATATTTATTTCTCTAACTTGTGAATGTGGTCCATGTTCTCTTTTCCTCATCCCCATCACGATACTCCTTTTCCCGAAATCAGGTTCACTTCTTTATCCAGCCCACCCATCCAAGGTCACCAAATCTATGAAGCGATTCTGCTTTTTCTCACATTCTCTCTATGTACAAGATACCTTGTATCATTTGAATGGACAGCAGGAGAGTCGGATATTTATGATTAGTGGGGGTGGGGTTTTGAAGATTAACCTCATTTGACTAAGAGCCGGGGCATCTGGGAGGAAAAGTATTTTAAGGGGGATGAAGTTCACATCTCCTTGGTGAAATTTCTAGATCCTTATTTCATCCTTTCTGTGGATGCAGACTCAGTCGGAACAGAGGTCATAGTCCTCGCTCTGACTTTCAAAGGAACTTCAAATATGCATGGCTTATTTGGCTTTGCCCGGCAGGGCTTGCCCGGCGGGGTGAGAATGGCGTTTGTCAGGCGTTCGTCAGGCGATCGGAAGGGGTGAGGCGATAGTTTATGGTTCAATGGTTTTCATGAAGTCTTCTTGATACGATGAAAGCAGGAAAGGGAAGCTTGTCAATAAGCAAACTTAAGACAAGGTGTGACTCCTAGAAAGAATGACTTGGAAACAACATACAGAAACTCACATATAAAAAGGCCCTGATGAGGCTTGAACTCATGACCCCTGGTTTACAAGACCAGTGCTCTGCCACTGAGCTACAAGGCCAGCCTGCCTGCAGTATGTAAATCGCTTCATGTATTCTTACTGCGGTAAGAAGATATCTATGATTTTGAAACTCTGTATGGAAATGCAGTTGCATTTGAATGTCTACATGCGTGCACAAATTGAAGAGCATGCTTAAGACACTTTTCTTGGAAGTAGGAAAAACTCCATTTTGATTTGAGAACATAAGAGTATTCACATTTATGACCATACTGATAGCTCTAGTTAGTATGTCCACAATCAGTGACAGATAGAGAACTCACTTATTAGAAGTGATCTGTCTCTGTGGGGCAGACATATGTCAACAGTCATACACTTGAGATGGCTGAAACTTTAGGAGTAAGAGCTGCTTTCTTATCAGTCTATCTATCCAAACTGGTTAGAAGTAACCCTGGGCGTCCGAATCGGCTACGCCCACGGAGTAGGCGTAGTGTTGCCTTCTACGCATTTTGCGTAGACAGCGTAGCCGGCAACACTACGCCCACTCCGTGAGCGTAGCCGATTCGGCCGCCACCCGCCTCCCTCCCGCCCTCCCCTACATACATTATTTAAGCAACTAACCTTAATAAAACAATTTTTAAAGCACTTACCATGTCCGGGGCTCTTCCGGGGCTCCCTCTTGGAATAGCGTCCCTTCCTGGATACCAATGCGCATGCGCGGCCTCCCGCGCATGCGCATTGGTATCCAGGACGACGCTATTCCAAGAGGGAGCCCCGGACGAGCCCCGGACACGGTAAGTGCTTTAAAATTGTTTTATTAAGGGTAGTTGCTTAAATAATGTATGTAGGGGAGAGCGGGAGGGAGGTGCGTAGTGGGGCTACGCGGAGTGCGGGAGTGGGCGTAGCTTCTCGCCCACTCCGCGTAGCTCCGCGGAGCCCCACTACGCCCACTACGACCAGGGTTAGTTAGAAGGCCAGGAGTGAGGGAAAGGCAATCCTCTGGACACTTCATGAAAGATCTAATTTCAATTAAGCACAAAACACTTCCCTTAATTTGACATAATTGCCAAAATGGAATAGTCAGTTGGGCCCTTCTAGTGGATTATGGCTGCGTCTTGAAAGAGAGTGTAATTGTACTACGAGACATGCCCACCTTCAAAAGAGTGTCTGATGGCGTTCCGACGAAGGTGGGATTCGAACCCACGCGTGCAGAGCACAATGGATTAGCAGTCCATCGCCTTAACCACTCGGCCACCTCGTCTGCCTTAGGTGACTATGTTTCATTTTTTAGGAAATTCTTACGATGTGCTAATTACAAATAATCATAAGTTTCTCCTAGACTGTGTCAGAACTGGCAAATATATGTGGTGTTCAATAGACAGAGCACATGATATAGCAGAATTATCAAATCTGTTCCATTAGGACTGTAGTTTTTAATAGTCATGATAACATGCTAGCATGTGAGTCGATCTTGCACAGTGAATAAGGGAGCAGTGCCAGTATCTCCTTGGTCAGCTCTAGATGGCTCAACTGGGGAGATATGAGAACAGTGAGCTCCAGTGGCGCAATCTGTTAGCGCGCGGTACTTATACAGCAGTACTTGCATTGAGGCATGCCGAGGTTGTGAGTTCGAGCCTCACCTAGAGCAGCTTACTGGTTTTTCATAAACCATTTCACTAAAAGTAAAGATTAAACTCAGGGGAAAGACGGCCCTTGCTAGAGAGTTTTTATTTCTTTTCAGGATCTGCGTGTCCGACTCTTCCAGGTGCAAATATCACAATCCTATTCGATGCTCCTTATAAACATTCCATGATGTGCCGTCTTGCATAGCATGCAAACACCACATCAGTGCATTTAAAAATACATTTGTAGAATAATAAATATGATGAAAACATTGTTGTCACGGGATAACCATATACTGAGGAGCTGCAAACAGTGCTGTATCAGCTACTAACAATAAAATGTAAATGAAAGACATATCAAAAGAAGAGCGTCATCATATTAATGTTTCTAGTCAACATAAGAGTTGCACCATAGCAGCCTATGGTGCTTTCTGCTCAGATTGTGCCTCCAATCCCACATTGATTTTTTTTATTCTTTGCAGTTTAAAAAAACAATTCATGCTCAAAGTTAACTTTTTAAAACCATTCAACCTAATATATTTATTTCTCTAACTTGTGAATGTGGTCCATGTTCTCTTTTCCTCATCCCCATCACGATACTCCTTTTCCCGAAATCAGGTTCACTTCTTTATCCAGCCCACCCATCCAAGGTCACCAAATCTATGAAGCGATTCTGCTTTTTCTCACATTCTCTCTATGTACAAGATACCTTGTATCATTTGAATGGACAGCAGGAGAGTCGGATATTTATGATTAGTGGGGGTGGGGTTTTGAAGATTAACCTCATTTGACTAAGAGCCGGGGCATCTGGGAGGAAAAGTATTTTAAGGGGGATGAAGTTCACATCTCCTTGGTGAAATTTCTAGATCCTTATTTCATCCTTTCTGTGGATGCAGACTCAGTCGGAACAGAGGTCATAGTCCTCGCTCTGACTTTCAAAGGAACTTCAAATATGCATGGCTTATTTGGCTTTGCCCGGCGGGGTGAGAATGGCGTTTGTCAGGCGTTCGTCAGGCGATCGGAAGGGGTGAGGCGATAGTTTATGGTTCAATGGTTTTCATGAAGTCTTCTTGATACGATGAAAGCAGGAAAGGGAAGCTTGTCAATAAGCAAACTTAAGACAAGGTGTGACTCCTAGAAAGAATGACTTGGAAACAACATACAGAAACTCACATATAAAAAGGCCCTGATGAGGCTTGAACTCATGACCCCTGGTTTACAAGACCAGTGCTCTGCCACTGAGCTACAAGGCCAGCCTGCCTGCAGTATGTAAATCGGTTCATGTATTCTTACTGCGGTATGAAGATATCTATGATTTTGAGACTCTGTATGGAAATGCAGTTGCATTTGAATGTCTACATGCGTGCACAAATTGAAGAGCATGCTTAAGACACTTTTCTTGGAAGTAGGAAAAACTCCATTTTGATTTGAGAACATAAGAGTATTCACATTTATGACCATACTGATAGCTCTAGTTAGTATGTCCACAATCAGTGACAGATAGAGAACTCACTTATTAGAAGTGATCTGTCTCTGTGGGGCAGACATATGTCAACAGTCATACACTTGAGATGGCTGAAACTTTAGGAGTAAGAGCTGCTTTCTTATCAGTCTATCTATCCAAACTGGTTAGAAGTAACCCTGGGCGTCCGAATCGGCTACGCCCACGGAGTAGGCGTAGTGTTGCCTTCTACGCATTTTGTGTAGACAGCGTAGCCGGCAACACTACGCCCACTCCGTGTGCGTAGCCGATTCGGCCGCCACCCGCCTCCCTCCCGCCCTCCCCTACATACATTATTTAAGCAACTAACCTTAATAAAACAATTTTTAAAGCACTTACCATGTCCGGGGCTCTTCCGGGGCTCCCTCTTGGAATAGCGTCCCTTCCTGGATACCAATGCGCATGCGCGGCCTCCCGCGCATGCGCATTGGTATCCAGGACGACGCTATTCCAAGAGGGAGCCCCGGACGAGCCCCGGACACGGTAAGTGCTTTAAAATTGTTTTATTAAGGGTAGTTGCTTAAATAATGTATGTAGGGGAGAGCGGGAGGGAGGTGCGTAGTGGGGCTACGCGGAGTGCGGGAGTGGGCGTAGCTTCTCGCCCACTCCGCGTAGCTCCGCGGAGCCCCACTACGCCCACTACGACCAGGGTTAGTTAGAAGGCCAGGAGTGAGGGAAAGGCAATCCTCTGGACACTTCATGAAAGATCTAATTTCAATTAAGCACAAAACACTTCCCTTAATTTGACATAATTGCCAAAATGGAATAGTCAGTTGGGCCCTTCTAGTGGATTATGGCTGTGTCTTGAAAGAGAGTGTAATTGTACTACGAGACATGCCCACCTTCAAAAGAGTGTCTGATGGCGTTCCGACGAAGGTGGGATTCGAACCCACGCGTGCAGAGCACAATGGATTAGCAGTCCATCGCCTTAACCACTCGGCCACCTCGTCTGCCTTAGGTGACTATGTTTCATTTTTTAGGAAATTCTTACGATGTGCTAATTACAAATAATCATAAGTTTCTCCTAGACTGTGTCAGAACTGGCAAATATATGTGGTGTTCAATAGACAGAGCACATGATATAGCAGAATTATCAAATCTGTTCCATTAGGACTGTAGTTTTTAATAGTCATGATAACATGCTAGCATGTGAGTCGATCTTGCACAGTGAATAAGGGAGCAGTGCCAGTATCTCCTTGGTCAGCTCTAGATGGCTCAACTGGGGAGATATGAGAACAGTGAGCTCCAGTGGCGCAATCTGTTAGCGCGCGGTACTTATACAGCAGTACTTGCATTGAGGCATGCCGAGGTTGTGAGTTCGAGCCTCACCTAGAGCAGCTTACTGGTTTTTCATAAACCATTTCACTAAAAGTAAAGATTAAACTCAGGGGAAAGACGGCCCTTGCTAGAGAGTTTTTATTTCTTTTCAGGATCTGCGTGTCCGACTCTTCCAGGTGCAAATATCACAATCCTATTCGATGCTCCTTATAAACATTCCATGATGTGCCGTCTTGCATAGCATGCAAACACCACATCAGTGCATTTAAAAATACATTTGTAGAATAATAAATATGATGAAAACATTGTTGTCACGGGATAACCATATACTGAGGAGCTGCAAACAGTGCTGTATCAGCTACTAACAATAAAATGTAAATGAAAGACATATCAAAAGAAGAGCGTCATCATATTAATGTTTCTAGTCAACATAAGAGTTGCACCATAGCAGCCTATGGTGCTTTCTGCTCAGATTGTGCCTCCAATCCCACATTGATTTTTTTTATTCTTTGCAGTTTAAAAAAACAATTCATGCTCAAAGTTAACTTTTTAAAACCATTCAACCTAATATATTTATTTCTCTAACTTGTGAATGTGGTCCATGTTCTCTTTTCCTCATCCCCATCACGATACTCCTTTTCCCGAAATCAGGTTCACTTCTTTATCCAGCCCACCCATCCAAGGTTACCAAATCTATGAAGCGATTCTGCTTTTTCTCACATTCTCTCTATGTACAAGATACCTTGTATCATTTGAATGGACAGCAGGAGAGTCGGATATTTATGATTAGTGGGGGTGGGGTTTTGAAGATTAACCTCATTTGACTAAGAGCCGGGGCATCTGGGAGGAAAAGTATTTTAAGGGGGATGAAGTTCACATCTCCTTGGTGAAATTTCTAGATCCTTATTTCATCCTTTCTGTGGATGCAGACTCAGTCGGAACAGAGGTCATAGTCCTCGCTCTGACTTTCAAAGGAACTTCAAATATGCATGGCTTATTTGGCTTTGCCCGGCAGGGCTTGCCCGGCGGGGTGAGAATGGCGTTTGTCAGGCGTTCGTCAGGCGATCGGAAGGGGTGAGGCGATAGTTTATGGTTCAATGGTTTTCATGAAGTCTTCTTGATACGATGAAAGCAGGAAAGGGAAGCTTGTCAATAAGCAAACTTAAGACAAGGTGTGACTCCTAGAAAGAATGACTTGGAAACAACATACAGAAACTCACATATAAAAAGGCCCTGATGAGGCTTGAACTCATGACCCCTGGTTTACAAGACCAGTGCTCTGCCACTGAGCTACAAGGCCAGCCTGCCTGCAGTATGTAAATCGGTTCATGTATTCTTACTGCGGTATGAAGATATCTATGATTTTGAGACTCTGTATGGAAATGCAGTTGCATTTGAATGTCTACATGCGTGCACAAATTGAAGAGCATGCTTAAGACACTTTTCTTGGAAGTAGGAAAAACTCCATTTTGATTTGAGAACATAAGAGTATTCACATTTATGACCATACTGATAGCTCTAGTTAGTATGTCCACAATCAGTGACAGATAGAGAACTCACTTATTAGAAGTGATCTGTCTCTGTGGGGCAGACATATGTCAACAGTCATACACTTGAGATGGCTGAAACTTTAGGAGTAAGAGCTGCTTTCTTATCAGTCTATCTATCCAAACTGGTTAGAAGTAACCCTGGGCGTCCGAATCGGCTACGCCCACGGAGTAGGCGTAGTGTTGCCTTCTACGCATTTTGCGTAGACAGCGTAGCCGGCAACACTACGCCCACTCCGTGTGCGTAGCCGATTCGGCCGCCACCCGCCTCCCTCCCGCCCTCCCCTACATACATTATTTAAGCAACTAACCTTAATAAAACAATTTTTAAAGCACTTACCATGTCCGGGGCTCTTCCGGGGCTCCCTCTTGGAATAGCGTCCCTTCCTGGATACCAATGCGCATGCGCGGCCTCCCGCGCATGCGCATTGGTATCCAGGACGACGCTATTCCAAGAGGGAGCCCCGGACGAGCCCCGGACACGGTAAGTGCTTTAAAATTGTTTTATTAAGGGTAGTTGCTTAAATAATGTATGTAGGGGAGAGCGGGAGGGAGGTGCGTAGTGGGGCTACGCGGAGTGCGGGAGTGGGCGTAGCTTCTCGCCCACTCCGCGTAGCTCCGCGGAGCCCCACTACGCCCACTACGACCAGGGTTAGTTAGAAGGCCAGGAGTGAGGGAAAGGCAATCCTCTGGACACTTCATGAAAGATCTAATTTCAATTAAGCACAAAACACTTCCCTTAATTTGACATAATTGCCAAAATGGAATAGTCAGTTGGGCCCTTCTAGTGGATTATGGCTGTGTCTTGAAAGAGAGTGTAATTGTACTACGAGACATGCCCACCTTCAAAAGAGTGTCTGATGGCGTTCCGACGAAGGTGGGATTCGAACCCACGCGTGCAGAGCACAATGGATTAGCAGTCCATCGCCTTAACCACTCGGCCACCTCGTCTGCCTTAGGTGACTATGTTTAATTTTTTAGGAAATTCTTACGATGTGCTAATTACAAATAATCATAAGTTTCTCCTAGACTGTGTCAGAACTGGCAAATATATGTGGTGTTCAATAGACAGAGCACATGATATAGCAGAATTATCAAATCTGTTCCATTAGGACTGTAGTTTTTAATAGTCATGATAACATGCTAGCATGTGAGTCGATCTTGCACAGTGAATAAGGGAGCAGTGCCAGTATCTCCTTGGTCAGCTCTAGATGGCTCAACTGGGGAGATATGAGAACAGTGAGCTCCAGTGGCGCAATCTGTTAGCGCGCGGTACTTATACAGCAGTACTTGCATTGAGGCATGCCGAGGTTGTGAGTTCGAGCCTCACCTAGAGCAGCTTACTGGTTTTTCATAAACCATTTCACTAAAAGTAAAGATTAAACTCAGGGGAAAGACGGCCCTTGCTAGAGAGTTTTTATTTCTTTTCAGGATCTGCGTGTCCGACTCTTCCAGGTGCAAATATCACAATCCTATTCGATGCTCCTTATAAACATTCCATGATGTGCCGTCTTGCATAGCATGCAAACACCACATCAGTGCATTTAAAAATACATTTGTAGAATAATAAATATGATGAAAACATTGTTGTCACGGGATAACCATATACTGAGGAGCTGCAAACAGTGCTGTATCAGCTACTAGCAATAAAATGTAAATGAAAGACATATCAAAAGAAGAGCGTCATCATATTAATGTTTCTAGTCAACATAAGAGTTGCACCATAGCAGCCTATGGTGCTTTCTGCTCAGATTGTGCCTCCAATCCCACATTGATTTTTTTTATTCTTTGCAGTTTAAAAAAACAATTCATGCTCAAAGTTAACTTTTTAAAACCATTCAACCTAATATATTTATTTCTCTAACTTGTGAATGTGGTCCATGTTCTCTTTTCCTCATCCCCATCACGATACTCCTTTTCCCGAAATCAGGTTCACTTCTTTATCCAGCCCACCCATCCAAGGTCACCAAATCTATGAAGCGATTCTGCTTTTTCTCACATTCTCTCTATGTACAAGATACCTTGTATCATTTGAATGGACAGCAGGAGAGTCGGATATTTATGATTAGTGGGGGTGGGGTTTTGAAGATTAACCTCATTTGACTAAGAGCCGGGGCATCTGGGAGGAAAAGTATTTTAAGGGGGATGAAGTTCACATCTCCTTGGTGAAATTTCTAGATCCTTATTTCATCCTTTCTGTGGATGCATACTCAGTCGGAACAGAGGTCATAGTCCTCGCTCTGACTTTCAAAGGAACTTCAAATATGCATGGCTTTTTTGGCTTTGCCCGGCAGGGCTTGCCCGGCGGGGTGAGAATGGCGTTTGTCAGGCGTTCGTCAGGCGATCGGAAGGGGTGAGGCGATAGTTTATGGTTCAATGGTTTTCATGAAGTCTTCTTGATACGATGAAAGCAGGAAAGGGAAGCTTGTCAATAAGCAAACTTAAGACAAGGTGTGACTCCTAGAAAGAATGACTTGGAAACAACATACAGAAACTCACATATAAAAAGGCCCTGATGAGGCTTGAACTCATGACCCCTGGTTTACAAGACCCGTGCTCTGCCACTGAGCTACAAGGCCAGCCTGCCTGCAGTATGTAAATCGCTTCATGTATTCTTACTGCGGTATGAAGATATCTATGATTTTGAGACTCTGTATGGAAATGCAGTTGCATTTGAATGTCTACATGCGTGCACAAATTGAAGAGCATGCTTAAGACACTTTTCTTGGAAGTAGGAAAAACTCCATTTTGATTTGAGAACATAAGAGTATTCACATTTATGACCATACTGATAGCTCTAGTTAGTATGTCCACAATCAGTGACAGATAGAGAACTCACTTATTAGAAGTGATCTGTCTCTGTGGGGCAGACATATGTCAACAGTCATACACTTGAGATGGCTGAAACTTTAGGAGTAAGAGCTGCTTTCTTATCAGTCTATCTATCCAAACTGGTTAGAAGTAACCCTGGGCGTCCGAATCGGCTACGCCCACGGAGTAGGCGTAGTGTTGCCTTCTACGCATTTTGCGTAGACAGCGTAGCCGGCAACACTACGCCCACTCCGTGTGCGTAGCCGATTCGGCCGCCACCCGCCTCCCTCCTGCCCTCCCCTACCTACATTATTTAAGCAACTAACCTTAATAAAACAATTTTTAAAGCACTTACCATGTCCGGGGCTCTTCCGGGGCTCCCTCTTGGAATAGCGTCCCTTCCTGGATACCAATGCGCATGCGCGGCCTCCCGCGCATGCGCATTGGTATCCAGGACGACGCTATTCCAAGATGGAGCCCCGGACGAGCCCCGGACACGGTAAGTGCTTTAAAATTGTTTTATTAAGGGTAGTTGCTTAAATAATGTATGTAGGGGAGAGCGGGAGGGAGGTGCGTAGTGGGGCTACGCGGAGTGCGGGAGTGGGCGTAGCTTCTCGCCCACTCCGCGTAGCTCCGCGGAGCCCCACTACGCCCACTACGACCAGGGTTAGTTAGAAGGCCAGGAGTGAGGGAAAGGCAATCCTCTGGACACTTCATGAAAGATCTAATTTCAATTAAGCACAAAACACTTCCCTTAATTTGACATAATTGCCAAAATGGAATAGTCAGTTGGGCCCTTCTAGTGGATTATGGCTGTGTCTTGAAAGAGAGTGTAATTGTACTACGAGACATGCCCACCTTCAAAAGAGTGTCTGATGGCGTTCCGACGAAGGTGGGATTCGAACCCACGCGTGCAGAGCACAATGGATTAGCAGTCCATCGCCTTAACCACTCGGCCACCTCGTCTGCCTTAGGTGACTATGTTTAATTTTTTAGGAAATTCTTACGATGTGCTAATTACAAATAATCATAAGTTTCTCCTAGACTGTGTCAGAACTGGCAAATATATGTGGTGTTCAATAGACAGAGCACATGATATAGCAGAATTATCAAATCTGTTCCATTAGGACTGTAGTTTTTAATAGTCATGATAACATGCTAGCATGTGAGTCGATCTTGCACAGTGAATAAGGGAGCAGTGCCAGTATCTCCTTGGTCAGCTCTAGATGGCTCAACTGGGGAGATATGAGAACAGTGAGCTCCAGTGGCGCAATCTGTTAGCGCGCGGTACTTATACAGCAGTACTTGCATTGAGGCATGCCGAGGTTGTGAGTTCGAGCCTCACCTAGAGCAGCTTACTGGTTTTTCATAAACCATTTCACTAAAAGTAAAGATTAAACTCAGGGGAAAGACGGCCCTTGCTAGAGAATTTTTATTTCTTTTCAGGATCTGCGTGTCCGACTCTTCCAGGTGCAAATATCACAATCCTATTCGATGCTCCTTATAAACATTCCATGATGTGCCGTCTTGCATAGCATGCAAACACCACATCAGTGCATTTAAAAATACATTTGTAGAATAATAAATATGATGAAAACATTGTTGTCACGGGATAACCATATACTGAGGAGCTGCAAACAGTGCTGTATCAGCTACTAGCAATAAAATGTAAATGAAAGACATATCAAAAGAAGAGCGTCATCATATTAATGTTTCTAGTCAACATAAGAGTTGCACCATAGCAGCCTATGGTGCTTTCTGCTCAGATTGTGCCTCCAATCCCACATTGATTTTTTTTATTCTTTGCAGTTTAAAAAAACAATTCATGCTCAAAGTTAACTTTTTAAAACCATTCAACCTAATATATTTATTTCTCTAACTTGTGAATGTGGTCCATGTTCTCTTTTCCTCATCCCCATCACGATACTCCTTTTCCCGAAATCAGGTTCACTTCTTTATCCAGCCCACCCATCCAAGGTCACCAAATCTATGAAGCGATTCTGCTTTTTCTCACATTCTCTCTATGTACAAGATACCTTGTATCATTTGAATGGACAGCAGGAGAGTCGGATATTTATGATTAGTGGGGGTGGGGTTTTGAAGATTAACCTCATTTGACTAAGAGCCGGGGCATCTGGGAGGAAAAGTATTTTAAGGGGGATGAAGTTCACATCTCCTTGGTGAAATTTCTAGATCCTTATTTCATCCTTTCTGTGGATGCATACTCAGTCGGAACAGAGGTCATAGTCCTCGCTCTGACTTTCAAAGGAACTTCAAATATGCATGGCTTTTTTGGCTTTGCCCGGCAGGGCTTGCCCGGCGGGGTGAGAATGGCGTTTGTCAGGCGTTCGTCAGGCGATCGGAAGGGGTGAGGCGATAGTTTATGGTTCAATGGTTTTCATGAAGTCTTCTTGATACGATGAAAGCAGGAAAGGGAAGCTTGTCAATAAGCAAACTTAAGACAAGGTGTGACTCCTAGAAAGAATGACTTGGAAACAACATACAGAAACTCACATATAAAAAGGCCCTGATGAGGCTTGAACTCATGACCCCTGGTTTACAAGACCAGTGCTCTGCCACTGAGCTACAAGGCCAGCCTGCCTGCAGTATGTAAATCGCTTCATGTATTCTTACTGCGGTATGAAGATATCTATGATTTTGAGACTCTGTATGGAAATGCAGTTGCATTTGAATGTCTACATGCGTGCACAAATTGAAGAGCATGCTTAAGACACTTTTCTTGGAAGTAGGAAAAACTCCATTTTGATTTGAGAACATAAGAGTATTCACATTTATGACCATACTGATAGCTCTAGTTAGTATGTCCACAATCAGTGACAGATAGAGAACTCACTTATTAGAAGTGATCTGTCTCTGTGGGGCAGACATATGTCAACAGTCATACACTTGAGATGGCTGAAACTTTAGGAGTAAGAGCTGCTTTCTTATCAGTCTATCTATCCAAACTGGTTAGAAGTAACCCTGGGCGTCCGAATCGGCTACGCCCACGGAGTAGGCGTAGTGTTGCCTTCTACGCATTTTGCGTAGACAGCGTAGCCGGCAACACTACGCCCACTCCGTGTGCGTAGCCGATTCGGCCGCCACCCGCCTCCCTCCTGCCCTCCCCTACCTACATTATTTAAGCAACTAACCTTAATAAAACAATTTTTAAAGCACTTACCATGTCCGGGGCTCTTCCGGGGCTCCCTCTTGGAATAGCGTCCCTTCCTGGATACCAATGCGCATGCGCGGCCTCCCGCGCATGCGCATTGGTATCCAGGACGACGCTATTCCAAGATGGAGCCCCGGACGAGCCCCGGACACGGTAAGTGCTTTAAAATTGTTTTATTAAGGGTAGTTGCTTAAATAATGTATGTAGGGGAGAGCGGGAGGGAGGTGCGTAGTGGGGCTACGCGGAGTGCGGGAGTGGGCGTAGCTTCTCGCCCACTCCGCGTAGCTCCGCGGAGCCCCACTACGCCCACTACGACCAGGGTTAGTTAGAAGGCCAGGAGTGAGGGAAAGGCAATCCTCTGGACACTTCATGAAAGATCTAATTTCAATTAAGCACAAAACACTTCCCTTAATTTGACATAATTGCCAAAATGGAATAGTCAGTTGGGCCCTTCTAGTGGATTATGGCTGTGTCTTGAAAGAGAGTGTAATTGTACTACGAGACATGCCCACCTTCAAAAGAGTGTCTGATGGCGTTCCGACGAAGGTGGGATTCGAACCCACGCGTGCAGAGCACAATGGAATAGCAGTCCATAGCCTTAACCACTCGGCCACCTCGTCTGCCTTAGGTGACTATGTTTCATTTTTTAGGAAATTCTTACGATGTGCTAATTACAAATAATCATAAGTTTCTCCTAGACTGTGTCAGAACTGGCAAATATATGTGGTGTTCAATAGACAGAGCACATGATATAGCAGAATTATCAAATCTGTTCCATTAGGACTGTAGTTTTTAATAGTCATGATAACATGCTAGCATGTGAGTCGATCTTGCACAGTGAATAAGGGAGCAGTGCCAGTATCTACTTGGTCAGCTCTAGATGGCTCAACTGGGGAGGTATGAGAACAGTGAGCTCCAGTGGCGCAATCGGTTAGCGCGTGGGACTTATACAGCAGTACTTGCATTGAGGCATGCCGAGGTTGTGAGTTCGAGCCTCACCTGGAGCAGCTTACTGGTTTTTCATAAACCATTTCACTAAAAGTAAAGATTAAACTCAGGGGAAAGACGGCCCTTGCTAGAGAGTTTTTACTTCTTTTCAGGATCTGCGTGTCCGACTCTTCCAGGTGCAAATATCACAATCCTATTCGATGCTCCTTATAAACATTCCATGATGTGCCGTCTTGCATAGCATGCAAACACCACATCAGTGCATTTAAAAATACATTTGTAGAATAATAAATATGATGAAAACATTGTTGTCACGGGAAACCCATATACTGAGGAGCTGCAAACAGTGCTGTATCAGCTACTAACAATAAAATGTAAATGAAAGACATATCAAAAGAAGAGCGTCATCATATTAATGTTTCTAGTCAACATAAGAGTTGCACCATAGCAGCTTATGGTGCTTTCTGCTCAGATTGTGCCTCCAATCCCACATTGATTTTTTTTATTCTTTGCAGTTTAAAAAAACAATTCATGCTCAAAGTTAACTTTTTAAAACCATTCAACCTAACATATTTATTTCTCTAACTTGTGAATGTGGTCCATGTTCTCTTTTCCTCATCCCCAACACGATACTCCTTTTCCCGAAATCAGGTTCACTTCTTTATCCAGCCCACCCATCCAAGGTCACCAAATCTATGAAGCGATTCTGCTTTTTCTCACATTCTCTCTATGTACAAGATACCTTGTATCATTTGAATGGACAGCAGGAGAGTCGGATATTTATGGTTAGTGGGGGTGGGGTTTTGAAGATTAACCTCATTTGACTAAGAGCCGGGGCATCTGGGAGGAAAAGTATTTTAAGGGGGATGAAGTTCACATCTCCTTGGTGAAATTTCTAGATCCTTATTTCATCCTTTCTGTGGATGCAGACTCAGTCGGAACAGAGGTCATAGTCCTCGCTCTGACTTTCAAAGGAACTTCAAATATGCATGGCTTATTTGGCTTTGCCCGGCGGGGTGAGAATGGCGTTTGTCAGGCGATCAGAAGGGGTGAGGCGATAGTTTATGGTTCAATGGTTTTCATGAAGTCTTCTTGATACGATGAAAGCAGGAAAGGGAAGCTTGTCAATAAGCAAACTTAAGACAAGGTGTGACTCCTAGAAAGAATGACTTGGAAACAACATACAGAAACTCACATATAAAAAGGCCCAGATGAGGCTTGAACTCATGACCCCTGGTTTACAAGACCAGTGCTCTGCCACTGAGCTACAAGGCCAGCCTGCCTGCAGTATGTAAATCGCTTCATGTATTCTTACTGCGGTATGAAGATATCTATGATTTTGAGACTCTGTATGGAAATGCAGTTGCATTTGAATGTCTACATGCGTGCACAAATTGAAGAGCATGCTTAAGACACTTTTCTTGGAAGTAGGAAAAACTCCATTTTGATTAGAGAACATAAGAGTATTCACATTTATGACCATACTGATAGCTCTAGTTAGTATGTCCACAATCAGTGACAGATAGAGAACTCACTTATTAGAAGTGATCTGTCTCTGTAGGGCAGACATATGTCAACAGTCATACACTTGAGATGGCTGAAACTTTAGGAGTAAGAGCTGCTTTCTTATCAGTCTATCTATCCAAACTGGTTAGAAGTAACCCTGGGCGTCCGAATCGGCTACGCCCACGGAGTAGGCGTAGTGTTGCCTTCTACGCATTTTGCGTAGACAGCGTAGCCGGCAACACTACGCCCACTCCGTGTGCGTAGCCGATTCGGCCGCCACCCGCCTCCCTCCCGCCCTCCCCTACATACATTATTTAAGCAACTAACCTTAATAAAACAATTTTTAAAGCACTTACCATGTCCGGGGCTCTTCCGGGGCTCCCTCTTGGAATAGCGTCCCTTCCTGGATACCAATGCGCATGCGCGGCCTCCCGCGCATGCGCATTGGTATCCAGGACGACGCTATTCCAAGATGGAGCCCCGGACGAGCCCCGGACACGGTAAGTGCTTTAAAATTGTTTTATTAAGGGTAGTTGCTTAAATAATGTATGTAGGGGAGAGCTGGAGGGAGGTGCGTAGTGGGGCTACGCGGAGTGCGGGAGTGGGTGTAGCTTCTCGCCCACTCCGCGTAGCTCCGCGGAGCCCCACTACGCCCACTACGACCAGGGTTAGTTAGAAGGCCAGGAGTGAGGGAAAGGCAATCCTCTGGACACTTCATGAAAGATCTAATTTCAATTAAGCACAAAACACTTCCCTTAATTTGACATAATTGCCAAAATGGAATAGTCAGTGGGGCCCTTCTAGTGGATTATGGCTGTGTCTTGAAAGAGAGTGTAATTGTACTACGAGACATGCCCACCTTCAAAAGAGTGTCTGATGGCGTTCCGACGAAGGTGGGATTCGAACCCACGCGTGCAGAGCACAATGGATTAGCAGTCCATCGCCATAACCACTCGGCCACCTCGTCTGCCTTAGGTGACTATGTTTCATTTTTTAGGAAATTCTTACGATGTGCTAATTACAAATAATCATAAGTTTCTCCTAGACTGTGTCAGAACTGGCAAATATATGTGGTGTTCAATAGACAGAGCACATGATATAGCAGAATTATCAAATCTGTTCCATTAGGACTGTAGTTTTTAATAGTCATGATAACATGCTAGCATGTGAGTCGATCTTGCACAGTGAATAAGGGAGCAGTGCCAGTATCTACTTGGTCAGCTCTAGATGGCTCAACTGGGGAGGTATGAGAACAGTGAGCTCCAGTGGCGCAATCGGTTAGCGGCGGTACTTATACAGCAGTACTTGCATTGAGGCATTCCGAGGTTGTGAGTTCGAGCCTCACCTGGAGCAGCTTGCTGGTTTTTCATAAAGCATTTCACTAAAAGTAAAGAATAAACTCAGGGGAAAGACGGCCCTTGCTAGAGAGTTTTTACTTCTTTTCAGGATCTGCGTGTCCGACTCTTCCAGGTGCAAATATCACAATCCTATTCGATGCTCCTTGTAAACATTCCATGATGTGCCGTCTTGCATAGCATGCAAACACCACATCAGTGCATTTAAAAATACATTTGTAGAATAATAAATATGATGAAAACATTGTTGTCACGGGATAACCATATACTGAGGAGCTGCAAACAGTGCTGTATCAGCTACTTACAATAAAATTTAACTGAAAGACATATCAAAAGAAGAGCGTCATCATATTAATGTTTCTAGTCAACATAAGAGTTGCACCATAGCAGCTTATGGTGCTTTCTGCTCAGATTGTGCCTCCAATCCCACATTGATTTTTTTTATTCTTTGCAGTTTAAAAAAACAATTCATGCTCAAAGTTAACTTTTTAAAACCATTCAACCTAATATATTTATTTCTCTAACTTGTGAATGTGGTACATGTTCTCTTTTCCTCATCCCCATCACGATACTCCTTTTCCCGAAATCAGGTTCACTTCTTTATCCAGCCCACCCATCCAAGGTCACCAAATCTATGAAGCGATTCTGCTTTTTCTCACATTCTCTCTATGTACAAGATACCTTGTATCATTTGAATGGACAGCAGGAGAGTCGGATATTTATGGTTAGTGGGGGTGGGGTTTTGAAGATTAACCTCATTTGACTAAGAGCCGGGGCATCTGGGAGGAAAAGTATTTTAAGGGGGATGAAGTTCATATCTCCTTGGTGAAATTTCTAGATCCTTATTTCATCCTTTCTGTGGATGCATACTCAGTCGGAACAGAGGTCATAGTCCTCGCTCTGACTTTCAAAGGAACTTCAAATATGCATGGCTTTTTTGGCTTTGCCCGGCAGGGCTTGCCCGGCGGGGTGAGAATGGCGTTTGTCAGGCGTTCGGAAGGGGTGAGGCGATAGTTTATGGTTCAATGGTTTTCATGAAGTCTTCTTGATACGATGAAAGCAGGAAAGGGAAGCTTGTCAATAAGCAAACTTAAGACAAGGTGTGACTCCTAGAAAGAATGACTTGGAAACAACATACAGAAACTCACATATAAAAAGGCCCAGATGAGGCTTGAACTCATGACCCCTGGTTTACAAGACCAGTGCTCTGCCACTGAGCTACAAGGCCAGCCTGCCTGCAGTATGTAAATCGCTTCATGTATTCTTACTGCGGTATGAAGATATCTATGATTTTGAGACTCTGTATGGAAATGCAGTTGCATTTGAATGTCTACATGCGTGCACAAATTGAAGAGCATGCTTAAGACACTTTTCTTGGAAGTAGGAAAAACTCCATTTTGATTTGAGAACATAAGAGTATTCACATTTATGACCATACTGATAGCTCTAGTTAGTATGTCCACAATCAGTGACAGATAGAGAACTCACTTATTAGAAGTGATCTGTCTCTGTGGGGCAGACATATGTCAACAGTCATACACTTGAGATGGCTGAAACTTTAGGAGTAAGAGCTGCTTTCTTATCAGTCTATCTATCCAAACTGGTTAGAAGTAACCCTGGGCGTCCGAATCGGCTACGCCCACGGAGTAGGCGTAGTGTTGCCTTCTACGCATTTTGCGTAGACAGCGTAGCCGGCAACACTACGCCCACTCCGTGTGCGTAGCCGATTCGGCCGCCACCCGCCTCCCTCCCGCCCTCCCCTACATACATTATTTAAGCAACTAACCTTAATAAAACAATTTTTAAAGCACTTACCATGTCCGGGGCTCTTCCGGGGCTCCCTCTTGGAATAGCGTCCCTTCCTGGATACCAATGCGCATGCGCGGCCTCCCGCGCATGCGCATTGGTATCCAGGACGACGCTATTCCAAGATGGAGCCCCGGACGAGCCCCGGACACGGTAAGTGCTTTAAAATTGTTTTATTAAGGGTAGTTGCTTAAATAATGTATGTAGGGGAGAGCGGGAGGGAGGTGCGTAGTGGGGCTACGCGGAGTGCGGGAGTGGGCGTAGCTTCTCGCCCACTCCGCGTAGCTCCGCGGAGCCCCACTACGCCCACTACGACCAGGGTTAGTTAGAAGGCCAGGAGTGAGGGAAAGGCAATCCTCTGGACACTTCATGAAAGATCTAATTTCAATTAAGCACAAAACACTTCCCTTAATTTGACATAATTGCCAAAATGGAATAGTCAGTTGGGCCCTTCTAGTGGATTATGGCTGTGTCTTGAAAGAGAGTGTAATTGTACTACGAGACATGCCCACCTTCAAAAGAGTGTCTGATGGCGTTCCGACGAAGGTGGGATTCGAACCCACGCGTGCAGAGCACAATGGATTAGCAGTCCATCGCCTTAACCACTCGGCCACCTCGTCTGCCTTAGGTGACTATGTTTCATTTTTTAGGAAATTCTTACGATGTGCTAATTACAAATAATCATAAGTTTCTCCTAGACTGTGTCAGAACTGGCAAATATATGTGGTGTTCAATAGACAGAGCACATGATATAGCAGAATTATCAAATCTGTTCCATTAGGACTGTAGTTTTTAATAGTCATGATAACATGCTAGCATGTGAGTCGATCTTGCACAGTGAATAAGGGAGCAGTGCCAGTATCTACTTGGTCAGCTCTAGATGGCTCAACTGGGGAGGTATGAGAACAGTGAGCTCCAGTGGCGCAATCGGTTAGCACGCGGTACTTATACAGCAGTACTTGCATTGAGGCATGCCGAGGTTGTGAGTTCGAGCCTCACCTGGAGCAGCTTACTGGTTTTTCATAAACCATTTCACTAAAAGTAAAGAATAAACTCAGGGGAAAGACGGCCCTTGCTAGAGAGTTTTTACTTCTTTTCAGGATCTGCGTGTCCGACTCTTCCAGGTGCAAATATCACAATCCTATTCGATGCTCCTTGTAAACATTCCATGATGTGCCGTCTTGCATAGCATGCAAACACCACATCAGTGCATTTAAAAATACATTTGTAGAATAATAAATATGATGAAAACATTGTTGTCACGGGATAACCATATACTGAGGAGCTGCAAACAGTGCTGTATCAGCTACTTACAATAAAATTTAACTGAAAGACATATCAAAAGAAGAGCGTCATCATATTAATGTTTCTAGTCAACATAAGAGTTGCACCATAGCAGCTTATGGTGCTTTCTGCTCAGATTTGCCTCCAATCCCACATTGATTTTTTTTATTCTTTGCAGTTTAAAAAAACAATTCATGCTCAAAGTTAACTTTTTAAAACCATTCAACCTAATATATTTATTTCTCTAACTTGTGAATGTGGTACATGTTCTCTTTTCCTCATCCCCATCACGGTACTCCTTTTCCCGAAATCAGGTTCACTTCTTTATCCAGCCCACCCATCCAAGGTCACCAAATCTATGAAGCGATTCTGCTTTTTCTCACATTCTCTCTATGTGCAAGATACCTTGTATCATTTGAATGGACAGCAGGAGAGTCGGATATTTATGGTTAGTGGGGGTGGGGTTTTGAAGATTAACCTCATTTGACTAAGAGCCGGGGCATCTGGGAGGAAAAGTATTTTAAGGGGGATGAAGTTCACATCTCCTTGGTGAAATTTCTAGATCCTTATTTCATCCTTTCTGTGGATGCATACTCAGTCGGAACAGAGGTCATAGTCCTCGCTCTGACTTTCAAAGGAACTTCAAATATGCATGGCTTTTTTGGCTTTGCCCGGCGGGGTGAGAATGGCGTTTGTCAGGCGTTCGTCAGGCGATCGGAAGGGGTGAGGCGATAGTTTATGGTTCAATGGTTTTCATGAAGTCTTCTTGATACGATGAAAGCAGGAAAGGGAAGCTTGTCAATAAGCAAACTTAAGACAAGGTGTGACTCCTAGAAAGAATGACTTGGAAACAACATACAGAAACTCACATATAAAAAGGCCCTGATGAGGCTTGAACTCATGACCCCTGGTTTACAAGACCAGTGCTCTGCCACTGAGCTACAAGGCCAGCCTGCTTGCAGTATGTAAATCGCTTCATGTATTCTTACTGCGGTATGAAGATATCTATGATTTTGAGACTCTGTATGGAAATGCAGTTGCATTTGAATGTCTACATGCGTGCACAAATTGAAGAGCATGCTTAAGACACTTTTCTTGGAAGTAGGAAAAACTCCATTTTGATTTGAGAACATAAGAGTATTCACATTTATGACCATACTGATAGCTCTAGTTAGTATGTCCACAATCAGTGACAGATAGAGAACTCACTTATTAGAAGTGATCTGTCTCTGTGGGGCAGACATGTCAACAGTCATACACTTGAGATGGCTGAAACTTTAGGAGTAAGAGCTGCTTTCTTATCAGTCTATCTATCCAAACTGGTTAGAAGTAACCCTGGGCGTCCGAATCGGCTACGCCCACGGAGTAGGCGTAGTGTTGCCTTCTACGCATTTTGCGTAGACAGCGTAGCCGGCAACACTACGCCCACTCCGTGTGCGTAGCCGATTCGGCCGCCACCCACCTCCCTCCCGCCCTCCCCTACATACATTATTTAAGCAACTAACCTTAATAAAACAATTTTTAAAGCACTTACCATGTCCGGGGCTCTTCCGGGGCTCCCTCTTGGAATAGCGTCCCTTCCTGGATACCAATGCGCATGCGCGGCCTCCCGCGCATGCGCATTGGTATCCAGGACGACGCTATTCCAAGATGGAGCCCCGGACGAGCCCCGGACACGGTAAGTGCTTTAAAATTGTTTTATTAAGGGTAGTTGCTTAAATAATGTATGTAGGGGAGAGCGGGAGGGAGGTGCGTAGTGGGGCTACGCGGAGTGCGGGAGTGGGCGTAGCTTCTCGCCCACTCCGCGTAGCTCCGCGGAGCCCCACTACGCCCACTACGACCAGGGTTAGTTAGAAGGCCAGGAGTGAGGGAAAGGCAATCCTCTGGACACTTCATGAAAGATCTAATTTCAATTAAGCACAAAACACTTCCCTTAATTTGACATAATTGCCAAAATGGAATAGTCAGTTGGGCCCTTCTAGTGGATTATGGCTGTGTCTTGAAAGAGAGTGTAATTGTACTACGAGACATGCCCACCTTCAAAAGAGTGTCTGATGGCTTTCCGACGAAGGTGGGATTCGAACCCACGCGTGCAGAGCACAATGGATTAGCAGTCCATCGCCTTAACCACTCGGCCACCTCGTCTGCCTTAGGTGACTATGTTTCATTTTTTAGGAAATTCTTACGATGTGCTAATTACAAATAATCATAAGTTTCTCCTAGACTGTGTCAGAACTGGCAAATATATGTGGTGTTCAATAGACAGAGCACATGATATAGCAGAATTATCAAATCTGTTCCATTAGGACTGTAGTTTTTAATAGTCATGATAACATGCTAGCATGTGAGTCGATCTTGCACAGTGAATAAGGGAGCAGTGCCAGTATCTACTTGGTCAGCTCTAGATGGCTCAACTGGGGAGGTATGAGAACAGTGAGCTCCAGTGGCGCAATCGGTTAGCGCGCGCGGTACTTATACAGCAGTACTTGCATTGAGGCATGCCGAGGTTGTGAGTTCGAGCCTCACCTGGAGCAGCTTACTGGTTTTTCATAAACCATTTCACTAAAAGTAAAGAATAAACTCAGGGGAAAGACGGCCCTTGCTAGAGAGTTTTTACTTCTTTTCAGGATCTGCGTGTCCGACTCTTCCAGGTGCAAATATCACAATCCTATTCGATGCTCCTTGTAAACATTCCATGATGTGCCGTCTTGCATAGCATGCAAACACCACATCAGTGCATTTAAAAATACATTTGTAGAATAATAAATATGATGAAAACATTGTTGTCACGGGATAACCATATACTGAGGAGCTGCAAACAGTGCTGTATCAGCTACTTACAATAAAATTTAACTGAAAGACATATCAAAAGAAGAGCGTCATCATATTAATGTTTCTAGTCAACATAAGAGTTGCACCATAGCAGCTTATGGTGCTTTCTGCTCAGATTGTGCCTCCAATCCCACATTGATTTTTTTTATTCTTTGCAGTTTAAAAAAACAATTCATGCTCAAAGTTAACTTTTTAAAACCATTCAACCTAATATATTTATTTCTCTAACTTGTGAATGTGGTACATGTTCTCTTTTCCTCATCCCCATCACGATACTCCTTTTCCCGAAATCAGGTTCACTTCTTTATCCAGCCCACCCATCCAAGGTCACCAAATCTATGAAGCGATTCTGCTTTTTCTCACATTCTCTCTATGTACAAGATACCTTGTATCATTTGAATGGACAGCAGGAGAGTCGGATATTTATGGTTAGTGGGGGTGGGGTTTTGAAGATTAACCTCATTTGACTAAGAGCCGGGGCATCTGGGAGGAAAAGTATTTTAAGGGGGATGAAGTTCACATCTCCTTGGTGAAATTTCTAGATCCTTATTTCATCCTTTCTGTGGATGCAGACTCAGTCGGAACAGAGGTCATAGTCCTCGTTCTGACTTTCAAAGGAACTTCAAATATGCATGGCTTATTTGGCTTTGCCCGGCAGGGCTTGCCCGGCGGGGTGAGAATGGCGTTTGTCAGGCGTTCGTCAGGCGATCGGAAGGGGTGAGGCGATAGTTTATGGTTCAATGGTTTTCATGAAGTCTTCTTGATACGATGAAAGCAGGAAAGGGAAGCTTGTCAATAAGCAAACTTAAGACAAGGTGTGACTCCTAGAAAGAATGACTTGGAAACAACATACAGAAACTCACATATAAAAAGGCCCTGATGAGGCTTGAACTCATGACCCCTGGTTTACAAGGCCAGTGCTCTGCCACTGAGCTACAAGGCCAGCCTGCTTGCAGTATGTAAATCGCTTCATGTATTCTTACTGCGGTATGAAGATATCTATGATTTTGAGACTCTGTATGGAAATGCAGTTGCATTTGAATGTCTACATGCGTGCACAAATTGAAGAGCATGCTTAAGACACTTTTCTTGGAAGTAGGAAAAACTCCATTTTGATTTGAGAACATAAGAGTATTCACATTTATGACCATACTGATAGCTCTAGTTAGTATGTCCACAATCAGTGACAGATAGAGAACTCACTTATTAGAAGTGATCTGTCTCTGTGGGGCAGACATATGTCAACAGTCATACACTTGAGATGGCTGAAACTTTAGGAGTAAGAGCTGCTTTCTTATCAGTCTATCTATCCAAACTGGTTAGAAGTAACCCTGGGCGTCCGAATCGGTTACGCCCACGGAGTAGGCATAGTGTTGCCTTCTACGCATTTTGCGTAGACAGCGTAGCCGGCAACACTACGCCCACTCCGTGTGCGTAGCCGATTCGGCCGCCACCCGCCTCCCTCCCGCCCTCCCCTACATACATTATTTAAGCAACTAACCTTAATAAAACAATTTTTAAAGCACTTACCATGTCCGGGGCTCTTCCGGGGCTCCCTCTTGGAATAGCGTCCCTTCCTGGATACCAATGCGCATGCGCGGCCTCCCGCGCATGCGCATTGGTATCCAGGACGACGCTATTCCAAGATGGAGCCCCGGACGAGCCCCGGACACGGTAAGTGCTTTAAAATTGTTTTATTAAGGGTAGTTGCTTAAATAATGTATGTAGGGGAGAGCGGGAGGGAGGTGCGTAGTGGGGCTACGCGGAGTGCGGGAGTGGGCGTAGCTTCTCGCCCACTCCGCGTAGCTCCGCGGAGCCCCACTACGCCCACTACGACCAGGGTTAGTTAGAAGGCCAGGAGTGAGGGAAAGGCAATCCTCTGGACACTTCATGAAAGATCTAATTTCAATTAAGCACAAAACACTTCCCTTAATTTGACATAATTGCCAAAATGGAATAGTCAGTTGGGCCCTTCTAGTGGATTATGGCTGTGTCTTGAAAGAGAGTGTAATTGTACTACGAGACATGCCCACCTTCAAAAGAGTGTCTGATGGCGTTCCGACGAAGGTGGGATTCGAACCCATGCGTGCAGAGCACAATGGATTAGCAGTCCATCGCCTTAACCACTCGGCCACCTCGTCTGCCTTAGGTGACTATGTTTCATTTTTTAGGAAATTCTTACGATGTGCTAATTACAAATAATCATAAGTTTCTCCTAGACTGCGTCAGAACTGGCAAATATATGTGGTGTTCAATAGACAGAGCACATGATATAGCAGAATTATCAAATCTGTTCCATTAGGACTGTAGTTTTTAATAGTCATGATAACATGCTAGCATGTGAGTCGATCTTGCACAGTGAATAAGGGAGCAGTGCCAGTATCTACTTGGTCAGCTCTAGATGGCTCAACTGGGGAGGTATGAGAACAGTGAGCTCCAGTGGCGCAATCGGTTAGCGCGCGGTACTTATAAAGCAGTACTTGCATTGAGGCATGCCGAGGTTGTGAGTTCGAGCCTCACCTGGGGCAGCTTACTGGTTTTTCATAAACCATTTCACTAAAAGTAAAGATTAAACTCAGGGAAAGACGGCCCTTGCTAGAGAGTTTTTATTTCTTTTCAGGATCTGCGTGTCCGACTCTTCCAGGTGCAAATATCACAATCCTATTCGATGCTCCTTATAAACATTCCATGATGTGCCGTCTTGCATAGCATGCAAACACCACATCAGTGCATTTAAAAATACATTTGTAGAATAATAAATATGATGAAAACATTGTTGTCACGGGATAACCATATACTGAGGAGCTGCAAACAGTGCTGTATCAGCTACTAACAATAAAATGTAAATGAAAGACATATCAAAAGAAGAGCGTCATCATATTAATGTTTCTAGTCAACATAAGAGTTGCACCATAGCAGCTTATGGTGCTTTCTGCTCAGATTGTGCCTCCAATCCCACATTGATTTTTTTTATTCTTTGCATTTTAAAAAAACAATTCATGCTCAAAGTTAACTTTTTAAAACCATTCAACCTAATATATTTATTTCTCTAACTTGTGAATGTGGTCCATGTTCTCTTTTCCTCATCCCCAACACGATACTCCTTTTCCCGAAATCAGGTTCACTTCTTTATCCAGCCCACCCATCCAAGGTCACCAAGTCTATGAAGCGATTCTGCTTTTTCTCACATTCTCTCTATGTACAAGATACCTTGTATCATTTGAATGGACAGCAGGAGAGTCGGATATTTATGGTTAGTGGGGGTGGGGTTTTGAAGATTAACCTCATTTGACTAAGAGCCGGGGCATCTGGGAGGAAAAGTATTTTAAGGGGGATGAAGTTCACCTCTCCTTGGTGAAATTTCTAGATCCTTATTTCATCCTTTCTGTGGATGCAGACTCAGTCGGAACAGAGGTCATAGTCCTCGCTCTGACTTTCAAAGGAACTTCAAATATGCATGGCTTATTTGGCTTTGCCCGGCGGGGTGAGAATGGCGTTTGTCAGGCGTTCGTCAGGCGATCGGAAGGGGTGAGGCGATAGTTTATGGTTCAATGGTTTTCATGAAGTCTTCTTGATACGATGAAAGCAGGAAAGGGAAGCTTGTCAATAAGCAAACTTAAGACAAGGTGTGACTCCTAGAAAGAATGACTTGGAAACAACATACAGAAACTCACATATAAAAAGGCCCTGATGAGGCTTGAACTCATGACCCCTGGTTTACAAGACCAGTGCTCTGCCACTGAGCTACAAGGCCAGCCTGCCTGCAGTATGTAAATCGCTTCATGTATTCTTACTGCGGTATGAAGATATCTCTGATTTTGAGACTCTGTATGGAAATGCAGTTGCATTTGAATGTCTGCATGCGTGCACAAATTGAAGAGCATGCTTAAGACACTTTTCTTGGAAGTAGGAAAAACTCCATTTTGATTTGAGAACATAAGAGTATTCACATTTATGACCATACTGATAGCTCTAGTTAGTATGTCCACAATCAGTGACAGATAGAGAACTCACTTATTAGAAGTGATCTGTCTCTGTGGGGCAGACATATGTCAACAGTCATACACTTGAGATGGCTGAAACTTTAGGAGTAAGAGCTGCTTTCTTATCAGTCTATCTATCCAAACTGGTTAGAAGCAACCCTGGGCGTCCGAATCGGCTACGCCCACGGAGTAGGCGTAGTGTTGCCTTCTACGCATTTTGCGTAGACAGCGTAGCCGGCAACACTACGCCCACTCCGTGTGCGTAGCCGATTCGGCCGCCACCCGCCTCCCTCCCGCCCTCCCCTACATACATTATTTAAGCAACTAACCTTAATAAAACAATTTTTAAAGCACTTACCATGTCCGGGGCTCTTCCGGGGCTCCCTCTTGGAATAGCGTCCCTTCCTGGATACCAATGCGCATGCGCGGCCTCCCGCGCATGCGCATTGGTATCCAGGACGACGCTATTCCAAGAGGGAGCCCCGGACGAGCCCCGGACACGGTAAGTGCTTTAAAATTGTTTTATTAAGGGTAGTTGCTTAAATAATGTATGTAGGGGAGAGCGGGAGGGAGGTGCGTAGTGGGGCTACGCGGAGTGCGGGAGTGGTCGTAGCTTCTCGCCCACTCCGCGTAGCTCCGCGGAGCCCCACTACGCCCACTACGACCAGGGTTAGTTAGAAGGCCAGGAGTGAGGGAAAGGCAATCCTCTGGACACTTCATGAAAGATCTAATTTCAATTAAGCACAAAACACTTCCCTTAATTTGACATAATTGCCAAAATGGAATAGTCAGTTGGGCCCTTCTAGTGGATTATGGCTGTGTCTTGAAAGAGAGTGTAATTGTACTACGAGACATGCCCACCTTCAAAAGAGTGTCTGATGGCGTTCCGACGAAGGTGGGATTCGAACCCACGCGTGCAGAGCACAATGGATTAGCAGTCCATCGCCTTAACCACTCGGCCACCTCGTCTGCCTTAGGTGACTATGTTTCATTTTTTAGGAAATTCTTACGATGTGCTAATTACAAATAATCATAAGTTTCTCCTAGACTGTGTCAGAACTGGCAAATATATGTGGTGTTCAATAGACAGAGCACATGATATAGCAGAATTATCAAATCTGTTCCATTAGGACTGTAGTTTTTAATAGTCATGATAACATGCTAGCATGTGAGTCGATCTTGCACAGTGAATAAGGGAGCAGTGCCAGTATCTACTTGGTCAGCTCTAGATGGCTCAACTGGGGAGGTATGAGAACAGTGAGCTCCAGTGGCGCAATCGGTTAGCGCGCGGTACTTATACAGCAGTACTTGCATTGAGGCATGCCGAGGTTGTGAGTTCGAGCCTCACCTGGAGCAGCTTACTGGTTTTTCATAAACCATTTCACTAAAAGTAAAGATTAAACTCAGGGGAAAGACGGCCCTTGCTAGAGAGTTTTTACTTCTTTTCAGGATCTGCGTGTCCGACTCTTCCAGGTGCAAATATCACAATCCTATTCGATGCTCCTTATAAACATTCCATGATGTGCCGTCTTGCATAGCATGCAAACACCACATCAGTGCATTTAAAAATACATTTGTAGAATAATAAATATGATGAAAACATTGTTGTCACGGGATAACCATATACTGAGGAGCTGCAAACAGTGCTGTATCAGCTACTTACAATACAATTTAACTGAAAGACATATCAAAAGAAGAGCGTCATCATATTAATGTTTCTAGTCAACATAAGAGTTGCACCATAGCAGCTTATGGTGCTTTCTGCTCAGATTGTGCCTCCAATCCCACATTGATTTTTTTTATTCTTTGCAGTTTAAAAAAACAATTCATGCTCAAAGTTAACTTTTTAAAACCATTCAACCTAATATATTTATTTCTCTAACTTGTGAATGTGGTCCATGTTCTCTTTTCCTCATCCCCAACACGATACTCCTTTTCCCGAAATCAGGTTCACTTCTTTATCCAGCCCACCCATCCAAGGTCACCAAATCTATGAAGCGATTCTGCTTTTTCTCACATTCTCTCTATGTACAAGATACCTTGTATCATTTGAATGGACAGCAGGAGAGTCGGATATTTATGGTTAGTGGGGGTGGGGTTTTGAAGATTAACCTCATTTGACTAAGAGCCGGGGCATCTGGGAGGAAAAGTATTTTAAGGGGGATGAAGTTCACATCTCCTTGGTGAAATTTCTAGATCCTTATTTCATCCTTTCTGTGGATGCAGACTCAGTCGGAACAGAGGTCATAGTCCTCGCTCTGACTTTCAAAGGAACTTCAAATATGCATGGCTTATTTGGCTTTGCCCGGCAGGGCTTGCCCAGCGGGGTGAGAATGGCGTTTGTCAGGCGTTCGTCAGGCGATCGGAAGGGGTGAGGCGATAGTTTATGGTTCAATGGTTTTCATGAAGTCTTCTTGATACGATGAAAGCAGGAAAGGGAAGCTTGTCAATAAGCAAACTTAAGACAAGGTGTGACTCCTAGAAAGAATGACTTGGAAACAACATACAGAAACTCACATATAAAAAGGCCCTGATGAGGCTTGAACTCATGACCCCTGGTTTACAAGACCAGTGCTCTGCCACTGATCTACAAGGCCAGCCTGCCTGCAGTATGTAAATCGCTTCATGTATTCTTACTGCGGTATGAAGATATCTATGATTTTGAGACTCTGTATGGAAATGCAGTTGCATTTGAATGTCTACATGCGTGCACAAATTGAAGAGCATGCTTAAGACACTTTTCTTGGAAGTAGGAAAAACTCCATTTTGATTTGAGAACATAAGAGTATTCACATTTATGACCATACTGATAGCTCTAGTTATTATGTCCACAATCAGTGACAGATAGAGAACTCACTTATTAGAAGTGATCTGTCTCTGTGGGGCAGACATATGTCAACAGTCATACACTTGAGATGGCTGAAACTTTAGGAGTAAGAGCTGCTTTCTTATCAGTCTATCTATCCAAACTGGTTAGAAGTAACCCTGGGCGTCCGAATCGGCTACGCCCACGGAGTAGGCGTAGTGTTGCCTTCTACGCATTTTGCGTAGACAGCGTAGCCGGCAACACTACGCCCACTCCGTGTGCGTAGCCGATTCGGCCGCCACCCACCTCCCTCCCGCCCTCCCCTACATACATTATTTAAGCAACTAACCTTAATAAAACTATTTTTAAAGCACTTACCATGTCCGGGGCTCTTCCGGGGCTCCCTCTTGGAATAGCGTCCCTTCCTGGATACCAATGCGCATGCGCGGCCTCCCGCGCATGGGCATTGGTATCCAGGACGACGCTATTCCAAGAGGGAGCCCCGGACGAGCCCCGGACACGGTAAGTGCTTTAAAATTGTTTTATTAAGGGTAGTTGCTTAAATAATGTATGTAGGGGAGAGCGGGAGGGAGGTGCGTAGTGGGGCTACGCGGAGTGCGGGAGTGGTCGTAGCTTCTCGCCCACTCCGCGTAGCTCCGCGGAGCCCCACTACGCCCACTACGACCAGGGTTAGTTAGAAGGCCAGGAGTGAGGGAAAGGCAATCCTCTGGACACTTCATGAAAGATCTAATTTCAATTAAGCACAAAACACTTCCCTTAATTTGACATAATTGCCAAAATGGAATAGTCAGTTGGGCCCTTCTAGTGGATTATGGCTGTGTCTTGAAAGAGAGTGTAATTGTACTACGAGACATGCCCACCTTCAAAAGAGTGTCTGATGGCGTTCCGACGAAGGTGGGATTCGAACCCACGCGTGCAGAGCACAACGGATTAGCAGTCCATCGCCTTAACCACTCGGCCACCTCGTCTGCCTTAGGTGACTATGTTTCATTTTTTAGGAAATTCTTACGATGTGCTAATTACAAATAATCATAAGTTTCTCCTAGACTGTGTCAGAACTGGCAAATATATGTGGTGTTCAATAGACAGAGCACATGATATAGCAGAATTGTCAAATCTGTTCCATTAGGACTGTAGTTTTTAATAGTCATGATGACATGCTAGCATGTGAGTCGATCTTGCACAGTGAATAAGGGAGCAGTGCCAGTATCTACTTGTTCAGCTCTAGATGGCTCAACTGTGGAGGTATGAGAACAGTGAGCTCCAGTGGCGCAATTGGTTAGCGCGCGGTACTTATACAGCAGTACTTGCATCGAGGCATGCCGAGGTTGTGAGTTCGAGCCTGACCTGGAGCAGCTTACTGGTTTTTCATAAACCATTTCACTAAAAGTAAAGATTAAACTCAGGGGAAAGACGGCCCTTGCTAGAGAGTTTTTACTTCTTTTCAGGATCTGCGTGTCCGACTCTTCCAGGTGCAAATATCACAATCCTATTCGATGCTCCTTATAAACATTCCATGATGTGCCGTCTTGCATAGCATGCAAACACCACATCAGTGCATTTAAAAATACATTTGTAGAATAATAAATATGATGAAAACATTGTTGTCACGGGATAACCATATACTGAGGAGCTGCAAACAGTGCTGTATCAGCTACTTACAATAAAATTTAACTGAAAGACATATCAAAAGAAGAGCGTCATCATATTAATGTTTCTAGTCAACATAAGAGTTGCACCATAGCAGCTTATGGTGCTTTCTGCTCAGATTGTGCCTCCAATCCCACATTGATTTTTTTTATTCTTTGCAGTTTAAAAAAACAATTCATGCTCAAAGTTAACTTTTTAAAACCATTCAACCTAATATATTTATTTCTCTAACTTGTGAATGTGGTCCATGTTCTCTTTTCCTCATCCCCATCACGATACTCCTTTTCCCGAAATCAGGTTCACTTCTTTATCCAGCCCACCCATCCAAGGTCACCAAATCTATGAAGCGATTCTGCTTTTTCTCACATTCTCTCTATGTACAAGATACCTTGTATCATTTGAATGGACAGCAGGAGAGTCGGATATTTATGGTTAGTGGGGGTGGGGTTTTGAAGATTAACCTCATTTGACTAAGAGCCGGGGCATCTGGGAGGAAAAGTATTTTAAGGGGGATGAAGTTCACATCTCCTTGGTGAAATTTCTAGATCCTTATTTCATCCTTTCTGTGGATGCAGACTCAGTCGGAACAGAGGTCATAGTCCTCGCTCTGACTTTCAAAGGAACTTCAAATATGCATGGCTTATTTGGCTTTGCCCGGCAGGGCTTGCCCGGCGGGGTGAGAATGGCGTTTGTCAGGCGTTCGTCAGGCGATCGGAAGGGGTGAGGCGATAGTTTATGGTTCAATGGTTTTCATGAAGTCTTCTTGATACGATGAAAGCAGGAAAGGGAAGCTTGTCAATAAGCAAACTTAAGACAAGGTGTGACTCCTAGAAAGAATGACTTGGAAACAACATACAGAAACTCACATATAAAAAGGCCCTGATGAGGCTTGAACTCATGACCCCTGGTTTACAAGACCAGTGCTCTGCCACTGAGCTACAAGGCCAGCCTGCCTGCAGTATGTAAATCGCTTCATGTATTCTTACTGCGGTATGAAGATATCTATGATTTTGAGACTCTGTATGGAAATGCAGTTGCATTTGAATGTCTACATGCGTGCACAAATTGAAGAGCATGCTTAAGACACTTTTCTTGGAAGTAGGAAAAACTCCATTTTGATTTGAGAACATAAGAGTATTCACATTTATGACCATACTGATAGCTCTAGTTAGTATGTCCACAATCAGTGACAGATAGAGAACTCACTTATTAGAAGTGATCTGTCTCTGTGGGGCAGACATATGTCAACAGTCATACACTTGAGATGGCTGAAACTTTAGGAGTAAGAGCTGCTTTCTTATCAGTCTATCTATCCAAACTGGTTAGAAGTAACCCTGGGCGTCCGAATCGGCTACGCCCACGGAGTAGGCGTAGTGTTGCCTTCTACGCATTTTGCGTAGACAGCGTAGCCGGCAACACTACGCCCACTCCGTGTGCGTAGCCGATTCGGCCGCCACCCGCCTCCCTCCCGCCCTCCCCTACATACATTATTTAAGCAACTAACCTTAATAAAACAATTTTTAAAGCACTTACCATGTCCGGGGCTCTTCCGGGGCTCCCTCTTGGAATAGCGTCCCTTCCTGGATACCAATGCGCATGCGCGGCCTCCCGCGCATGCTCATTGGTATCCAGGACGACGCTATTCCAAGAGGGAGCCCCGGACGAGCCCCGGACACGGTAAGTGCTTTAAAATTGTTTTTTTAAGGGTAGTTGCTTAAATAATGTATGTAGGGGAGAGCGGGAGGGAGGTGCGTAGTGGGGCTACGCGGAGTGCGGGAGTGGGCGTAGCTTCTCGCCCACTCCGCGTAGCTCCGCGGAGCCCCACTACGCCCACTACGACCAGGGTTAGTTAGAAGGCCAGGAGTGAGGGAAAGGCAATCCTCTGGACACTTCATGAAAGATCTAATTTCAATTAAGCACAAAACACTTCCCTTAATTTGACATAATTGCCAAAATGGAATAGTCAGTTGGGCCCTTCTAGTGGATTATGGCTGTGTCTTGAAAGAGAGTGTAATTGTACTACGAGACATGCCCACCTTCAAAAGAGTGTCAGATGGCGTTCCGACGAAGGTGGGATTCGAACCCACGCGTGCAGAGCACAATGGATTAGCAGTCCATCGCCTTAACCACTCGGCCACCTCGTCTGCCTTAGGTGACTATGTTTCATTTTTTAGGAAATTCTTACGATGTGCTAATTACAAATAATCATAAGTTTCTCCTAGACTGTGTCAGAACTGGCAAATATATGTGGTGTTCAATAGACAGAGCACATGATATAGCAGAATTATCAAATCTGTTCCGTTAGGACTGTAGTTTTTAATAGTCATGATAACATGCTAGCATGTGAGTCGATCTTGCACAGTGAATAAGGGAGCAGTGCCAGTATCTACTTGGTCCGCTCTAGATGGCTCAACTGGGGAGGTATGAGAACAGTGAGCTCCAGTGGCGCAATCGGTTAGCGCGCGGTACTTATACAGCAGTACTTGCATTGAGGCATGCCGAGGTTGTGAGTTCGAGCCTCACCTGGAGCAGCTTACTGGTTTTTCATAAACCATTTCACTAAAAGTAAAGATTAAACTCAGGGGAAAGACGGCCCTTGCTAGAGAGTTTTTACTTCTTTTCAGGATCTGCGTGTCCGACTCTTCCAGGTGCAAATATCACAATCCTATTCGATGCTCCTTATAAACATTCCATGATGTGCCGTCTTGCATAGCATGCAAACACCACATCAGTGCATTTAAAAATACATTTGTAGAATAATAAATATGATGAAAACATTGTTGTCACGGGATAACCATATACTGAGGAGCTGCAAACAGTGCTGTATCAGCTACTTACAATAAAATGTAACTGAAATACATATCAAAAGAAGAGCGTCATCATATTAATGTTTCTAGTCAACATAAGAGTTGCACCATAGCAGCTTATGGTGCTTTCTGCTCAGATTGTGCCTCCAATCCCACATTGATTTTTTTTATTCTTTGCAGTTTAAAAAAACAATTTATGCTCAAAGTTAACTTTTTAAAACCATTCAACCTAATATATTTATTTCTCTAACTTGTGAATGTGGTCCATGTTCTCTTTTCCTCATCCCCATCACGATACTCCTTTTCCCGAAATCAGGTTCACTTCTTTATCCAGCCCACCCATCCAAGGTCACCAAATCTATGAAGCGATTCTGCTTTTTCTCACATTCTCTCTATGTACAAGATACCTTGTATCATTTGAATGGACAGCAGGAGAGTCGGATATTTATGGTTAGTGGGGGTGGGGTTTTGAAGATTAACCTCATTTGACTAAGAGCCGGGGCATCTGGGAGGAAAAGTATTTTAAGGGGGATGAAGTTCACATCTCCTTGGTGAAATTTCTAGATCCTTATTTCATCCTTTCTCAGACCCCCCAGGATATAGCGGCATGGATTAGCAAATTTAGCGGCACAAAAATGGAAATTTAGCGGCACAAATATGGAAATTTAGCGGCAATTTTGCGGCATTTCATTTGGCCTTGGACCTTCATAAAGCGGCCTCCAGTGACCTCATCCGTCACCCGCCCTTCCTAACGCTCTTTCTGCCTCCCAATTCTCCCTCTCTTAGTTGTGTTTTGCCGCTTTTAGCTCCTCTATCTTCCTTCCTAATTCACTCTTTCCACTGTCCCATTCAGCTTTCTGTTTCTCATGCCCCCTCCTTTCTGTGCCTCATTCACTCATCCTCTCTCTCACGCATACACACACATCTTTCTCTCCTTATCGATATCTCTCTCATCAGCCCAGTCTCTTCTCCCCCCGTCCCTCTCTCTTTCCATCTTCGTATCTCTCTAGCAACCTGCCTCTCTAGTTCTCTCTTGTCGCCCTCTCTCCCTTCCTAGCCCGCTCTTCTCTCTCTAACTCTCATACTTTCGTTCTACCAGACACTGTCTTTCTTCCCCTTCCTCTCTCGCCCTATTTCTCGCGCATTCACCCTCCCTCTTTCTCTCCTGCTCACTCCTCTCTACTTTTCTCCACCTTTCACTTTCATTCGCCCAGTTTCTCTCACCCCCTACTACCCTTTACGTCTATCCCACCTGTGACTTCTTTGCTCACTCCCCCTCTCTTTCACCCCTTCTTTCTCGTCTCACCTGCCCCATACCCTCAGTTTTCATTCTTGCTCCCCCTCTTTACCTTTGCGCTCCACTGCTACTGGATAGGGCAAAAGTAGGCACAGGCTGCAATAGGCTGTCTTCCATTGCTACTCACATCGGTGATTACTCAGGCTTTTAAGTGAAAGTGACACACTTTTCGATGCTAGATAATGTGCAATTTGAAAGTAGCACTTATTCCGATGTGCTGCTCTGTAGTTGCTGACATTGCAACGTGATTTGTTGATAGTATCAAGACTGTCTTGAGGATATCTTCAAGGGGCCGGTAGAAATTGTAGCATGGCTTTATCGTTTAGGACACTTGAACATTTGACTCTAATTATCGTTTATCCATAATGAGCGTATTTCCTTTTGAAGCTCATTACCTGCCTTTGCATTTCAGACCTAGGTTTACTGCCAATTTTATCTGTGAAGCAAGAGGAGTTCAGTGCTGTGGGTTCTCTGCCGTATGGGGGGCGGTGGAGGTGCGAGCCCCTGCTTCCTGCTGGGAATCCAATCCCATCACAATCCTCGTGTTTGTTTCATTTCCCTCCCGAGACCCCCCCGGCTCCAGAGCTCATTACCGAGAGGAATCTCGGGATTACACTGAGGCTTGTCTTCAGGGTGGGGGGTCGGGTGTCCACTTCGAGCCCCCCGGCCCGCCCTGCAGCGGTGTTCACGCTCACCCCACATCACAGGCAGCGCAGTCTGTACACAGGGCAGACACACACACACTGCAAGGCACGCCGCTCCTCTCCAGCAGACACCCGCACCTTGTCTCTACTCCTCCCCCCCGCCCTCTGGAAGATAAATGCCCCCCAGCCTCTGGCCACCTGCAGCCCCCGGCCCGCCCTGCAGCGGTGTCCATACGCACCCCACATCACAGAGCGCAGTCTGTACACAGGGCACACACACACACACTGCAAAGCACGCCGCCCCCCTCCAGCAGACACCTCTTGCTCTCTGCCCCGCCCCCTCCGGAAGATAGATGCCCCCAGCCTCTGGCCACCTGCAGGCCCCGGGTCGGTCTGTGCGCTTCTATCGATTGTGAGCTGAGTGAGCTGCTAATGCCCCATTAAGCAAGCCCGGAATGTTATTCTTTCGTGCTTCTGTGTCCTTCCCGCCCGCCCCAATAAACAAAGTAAGTCAGACCCCCCCAGGATATAGCGGCTTTGGTAAAAATGCCGCGATTTCTACGAAAAGTGCCGATTTCGCGGGCACTTTTGTAAAAATCGCGGCATTTTTACTAAAGTGCCAATTTCGCGGCAAATCGCGAAATCGCGATATCCTGGAGGGTCTGCTTTCTGTGGATGCAGACTCAGTCTGAACAGAGGTCATAGTCCTCGCTCTGACTTTCAAAGGAACTTCAAATATGCATGGCTTATTTGGCTTTGCCCGGCAGGGCTTGCCCGGCGGGGTGAGAATGGCGTTTGTCAGGCGTTCGTCAGGCGATCGGAAGGGGTGAGGCGATAGTTTATGGTTCAATGGTTTTCATGAAGTCTTCTTGATACGATGAAAGCAGGAAAGGGAAGCTTGTCAATAAGCAAACTTAAGACAAGGTGTGACTCCTAGAAAGAATGACTTGGAAACAACATACAGAAACTCACATATAAAAAGGCCCTGATGAGGCTTGAACTCATGACCCCTGGTTTACAAGACCAGTGCTCTGCCACTGAGCTACAAGGCCAGCCTGCCTGCAGTATGTAAATCGCTTCATGTATTCTTACTGCGGTATGAAGATATCTATGATTTTGAGACTCTGTATGGAAATGCAGTTGCATTTGAATGTCTACATGCGTGCACAAATTGAAGAGCATGCTTAAGACACTTTTCTTGGAAGTAGGAAAAACTCCATTTTGATTTGAGAACATAAGAGTATTCACATTTATGACCATACTGATAGCTCTAGTTAGTATGTCCACAATCAGTGACAGATAGAGAACTCACTTATTAGAAGTGATCTGTCTCTGTGGGGCAGACATATGTCAACAGTCATACACTTGAGATGGCTGAAACTTTAGGAGTAAGAGCTGCTTTCTTATCAGTCTATCTATCCAAACTGGTTAGAAGTAACCCTGGGCGTTCGAATCGGCTACGCCCACGGAGTAGGCGTAGTGTTGCCTTCTACGCATTTTGCGTAGACAGCGTAGCCGGCAACACTACGCCCACTCCGTGTGCGTAGCCGATTCGGCCGCCACCCGCCTCCCTCCCGCCCTCCCCTACATACATTATTTAAGCAACTAACCTTAATAAAACAATTTTTAAAGCACTTACCATGTCCGGGGCTCTTCCGGGGCTCCCTCTTGGAATAGCGTCCCTTCCTGGATACCAATGCGCATGCGCGGCCTCCCGCGCATGCGCATTGGTATCCAGGACGACGCTATTCCAAGAGGGAGCCCCGGACGAGCCCCGGACACGGTAAGTGCTTTAAAATTGTTTTATTAAGGGTAGTTGCTTAAATAATGTATGTAGGGGAGAGCGGGAGGGAGGTGCGTAGTGGGGCTACGCGGAGTGCGGGAGTGGGCGTAGCTTCTCGCCCACTCCGCGTAGCTCCGCGGAGCCCCACTACGCCCACTACGACCAGGGTTAGTTAGAAGGCCAGGAGTGAGGGAAAGGCAATCCTCTGGACACTTCATGAAAGATCTAATTTCAATTAAGCACAAAACACTTCCCTTAATTTGACATAATTGCCAAAATGGAATAGTCAGTTGGGCCCTTCTAGTGGATTATGGCTGTGTCTTGAAAGAGAGTGTAATTGTACTACGAGACATGCCCACCTTCAAAAGAGTGTCAGATGGCGTTCCGACGAAGGTGGGATTCGAACCCACGCGTGCAGAGCACAATGGATTAGCAGTCCATCGCCTTAACCACTCGGCCACCTCGTCTGCCTTAGGTGACTATGTTTCATTTTTTAGGAAATTCTTACGATGTGCTAATTACAAATAATCATAAGTTTCTCCTAGACTGTGTCAGAACTGGCAAATATATGTGGTGTTCAATAGACAGAGCACATGATATAGCCGAATTATCAAATCTGTTCCGTTAGGACTGTAGTTTTTAATAGTCATGATAACATGCTAGCATGTGAGTCGATCTTGCACAGTGAATAAGGGAGCAGTGCCAGTATCTACTTGGTCAGCTCTAGATGGCTCAACTGGGGAGGTATGAGAACAGTGAGCTCCAGTGGCGCAATCGGTTAGCGCGCGGTACTTATACAGCAGTACTTGCATTGAGGCATGCCGAGGTTGTGAGTTCGAGCCTCACCTGGAGCAGCTTACTGGTTTTTCATAAACCATTTCACTAAAAGTAAAGATTAAACTCAGGGGAAAGACGGCCCTTGCTAGAGAGTTTTTACTTCTTTTCAGGATCTGCGTGTCCGACTCTTCCAGGTGCAAATATCACAATCCTATTCGATGCTCCTTATAAACATTCCATGATGTGCCGTCTTGCATAGCATGCAAACACCACATCAGTGCATTTAAAAATACATTTGTAGAATAATAAATATGATGAAAACATTGTTGTCACGGGATAACCATATACTGAGGAGCTGCAAACAGTGCTGTATCAGCTACTTACAATAAAATTTAACTGAAATACATATCAAAAGAAGAGCGTCATCATATTAATGTTTCTAGTCAACATAAGAGTTGCACCATAGCAGCTTATGGTGCTTTCTGCTCAGATTGTGCCTCCAATCCCACATTGATTTTTTTTATTCTTTGCAGTTTAAAAAAACAATTTATGCTCAAAGTTAACTTTTTAAAACCATTCAACCTAATATATTTATTTCTCTAACTTGTGAATGTGGTCCATGTTCTCTTTTCCTCATCCCCATCACGATACTCCTTTTCCCGAAATCAGGTTCACTTCTTTATCCAGCCCACCCATCCAAGGTCACCAAATCTATGAAGCGATTCTGCTTTTTCTCACATTCTCTCTATGTACAAGATACCTTGTATCATTTGAATGGACAGCAGGAGAGTCGGATATTTATGGTTAGTGGGGGTGGGGTTTTGAAGATTAACCTCATTTGACTAAGAGCCGGGGCATCTGGGAGGAAAAGTATTTTAAGGGGGATGAAGTTCACATCTCCTTGGTGAAATTTCTAGATCCTTATTTCATCCTTTCTCAGACCCCCCAGGATATAGCGGCATGGATTAGCAAATTTAGCGGCACAAAAATGGAAATTTAGCGGCACAAATATGGAAATTTAGCGGCAATTTTGCGGCATTTCATTTGGCCTTGGACCTTCATAAAGCGGCCTCCAGTGACCTCATCCGTCACCCGCCCTTCCTAACGCTCTTTCTGCCTCCCAATTCTCCCTCTCTTAGTTGTGTTTTGCCGCTTTTAGCTCCTCTATCTTCCTTCCTAATTCACTCTTTCCACTGTCCCATTCAGCTTTCTGTTTCTCATGCCCCCTCCTTTCTGTGCCTCATTCACTCATCCTCTCTCTCACGCATACACACACATCTTTCTCTCCTTATCGATATCTCTCTCATCAGCCCAGTCTCTTCTCCCCCCGTCCCTCTCTCTTTCCATCTTCGTATCTCTCTAGCAACCTGCCTCTCTAGTTCTCTCTTGTCGCCCTCTCTCCCTTCCTAGCCCGCTCTTCTCTCTCTAACTCTCATACTTTCGTTCTACCAGACACTGTCTTTCTTCCCCTTCCTCTCTCGCCCTATTTCTCGCGCATTCACCCTCCCTCTTTCTCTCCTGCTCACTCCTCTCTACTTTTCTCCACCTTTCACTTTCATTCGCCCAGTTTCTCTCACCCCCTACTACCCTTTACTTCTATCCCACCTGTGACTTCTTTGCTCACTCCCCCTCTCTTTCACCCCTTCTTTCTCGTCTCACCTGCCCCATACCCTCAGTTTTCATTCTTGCTCCCCCTCTTTACCTTTGCGCTCCACTGCTACTGGATAGGGCAAAAGTAGGCACAGGCTGCAATAGGCTGTCTTCCATTGCTACTCACATCGGTGATTACTCAGGCTTTTAAGTGAAAGTGACACACTTTTCGATGCTAGATAATGTGCAATTTGAAAGTAGCACTTATTCCCATGTGCTGCTCTGTAGTTGCTGACATTGCAACGTGATTTGTTGATAGTATCAAGACTGTCTTAAGGATATCTTCAAGGGGCCGGTAGAAATTGTAGCATGGCTTTATCGTTTAGGACACTTGAACATTTGACTCTAATTATCGTTTATCCATAATGAGCGTATTTCCTTTTGAAGCTCATTACCTGCCTTTGCATTTCAGACCTAGGTTTACTGCCAATTTTATCTGTGAAGCAAGAGGAGTTCAGTGCTGTGGGTTCTCTGCCGTATGGGGGGCGGTGGAGGTGCGAGCCCCTGCTTCCTGCTGAGAATCCAATCCCATCACAATCCTCGTGTTTGTTTCATTTCCCTCCCGAGACCCCCCGGCTCCAGAGCTCATTACCGAGAGGAATCTCGGGATTACACTGAGGCTTGTCTTCAGGGTGGGGGGTCGGGTGTCCACTTCGAGCCCCCCGGCCCGCCCTGCAGCGGTGTTCACGCTCACCCCACATCACAGGCAGCGCAGTCTGTACACAGGGCAGACACACACACACTGCAAGGCACGCCGCTCCTCTCCAGCAGACACCCGCACCTTGTCTCTACTCCTCCCCCCCCGCCCTCTGGAAGATAAATGCCCCCCAGCCTCTGGCCACCTGCAGCCCCCGGCCCGCCCTGCAGCGGTGTCCATACGCACCCCACATCACAGAGCGCAGTCTGTACACAGGGCACACACACACACACTGCAAAGCACGCCGCCCCCCTCCAGCAGACACCTCTTGCTCTCTGCCCCGCCCCCTCCGGAAGATAGATGCCCCCAGCCTCTGGCCACCTGCAGGCCCCGGGTCGGTCTGTGCGCTTCTATCGATTGTGAGCTGAGTGAGCTGCTAATGCCCCATTAAGCAAGCCCGGAATGTTATTCTTTCGTGCTTCTGTGTCCTTCCCGCCCGCCCCAATAAACAAAGTAAGTCAGACCCCCCCAGGATATAGCGGCTTTGGTAAAAATGCCGCGATTTCTACGAAAAGTGCCGATTTCGCGGGCACTTTTGTAAAAATCGCGGCATTTTTACTAAAGTGCCAATTTCGCGGCAAATCGCAAAATCGCGATATCCTGGAGGGTCTGCTTTCTGTGGATGCAGACTCAGTCTGAACAGAGGTCATAGTCCTCGCTCTGACTTTCAAAGGAACTTCAAATATGCATGGCTTATTTGGCTTTGCCCGGCAGGGCTTGCCCGGCGGGGTGAGAATGGCGTTTGTCAGGCGTTCGTCAGGCGATCGGAAGGGGTGAGGCGATAGTTTATGGTTCATTGGTTTTCATGAAGTCTTCTTGATACGATGAAAGCAGGAAAGGGAAGCTTGTCAATAAGCAAACTTAAGACAAGGTGTGACTCCTAGAAAGAATGACTTGGAAACAACATACAGAAACTCACATATAAAAAGGCCCTGATGAGGCTTGAACTCATGACCCCTGGTTTACAAGACCAGTGCTCTGCCACTGAGCTACAAGGCCAGCCTGCCTGCAGTATGTAAATCGCTTCATGTATTCTTACTGCGGTATGAAGATATCTATGATTTTGAGACTCTGTATAGAAATGCAGTTGCATTTGAATGTCTACATGCGTGCACAAATTGAAGAGCATGCTTAAGACACTTTTCTTGGAAGTAGGAAAAACTCCATTTTGATTTGAGAACATAAGAGTATTCACATTTATGACCATACTGATAGCTCTAGTTAGTATGTCCACAATCAGTGACAGATAGAGAACTCACTTATTAGAAGTGATCTGTCTCTGTGGGGCAGACATATGTCAACAGTCATACACTTGAGATGGCTGAAACTTTAGGAGTAAGAGCTGCTTTCTTATCAGTCTATCTATCCAAACTGGTTAGAAGTAACCCTGGGCGTCCGAATCGGCTACGCCCACGGAGTAGGCGTAGTGTTGCCTTCTACGCATTTTGCGTAGACAGCGTAGCCGGCAACACTACGCCCACTCCGTGTGCGTAGCCGATTCGGCCGCCACCCACCTCCCTCCCGCCCTCCCCTACATACATTATTTAAGCAACTAACCTTAATAAAACAATTTTTAAAGCACTTACCATGTCCGGGGCTCTTCCGGGGCTCCCTCTTGGAATAGCGTCCCTTCCTGGATACCAATGCGCATGCGCGGCCTCCCGCGCATGGGCATTGGTATCCAGGACGACGCTGTTCCAAGAGGGAGCCCCGGACGAGCCCCGGACACGGTAAGTGCTTTAAAATTGTTTTATTAAGGGTAGTTGCTTAAATAATGTATGTAGGGGAGAGCGGGAGGGAGGTGCGTAGTGGGGCTACGCGGAGTGCGGGAGTGGGCGTAGCTTCTCGCCCACTCCGCGTAGCTCCGCGGAGCCCCACTACGCCCACTACGACCAGGGTTAGTTAGAAGGCCAGGAGTGAGGGAAAGGCAATCCTCTGGACACTTCATGAAAGATCTAATTTCAATTAAGCACAAAACACTTCCCTTAATTTGACATAATTGCCAAAATGGAATAGTCAGTTGGGCCCTTCTAGTGGATTATGGCTGTGTCTTGAAAGAGAGTGTAATTGTACTACGAGACATGCCCACCTTCAAAAGAGTGTCTGATGGCGTTCCGACAAAGGTGGGATTCGAACCCACGCGTGCAGAGCACAATGGATTAGCAGTCCATCGCCTTAACCACTCGGCCACCTCGTCTGCCTTAGGTGACTATGTTTCATTTTTTAGGAAATTCTTACGATGTGCTAATTACAAATAATCATAAGTTTCTCCTAGACTGTGTCAGAACTGGCAAATATATGTGGTGTTCAATAGACAGAGCACATGATATAGCAGAATTATCAAATCTGTTCCGTTAGGACTGTAGTTTTTAATAGTCATGATAACATGCTAGCATGTGAGTCGATCTTGCACAGTGAATAAGGGAGCAGTGCCAGTATCTACTTGGTCAGCTCTAGATGGCTCAACTGGGGAAGTATGAGAACAGTGAGCTCCAGTGGCGCAATCGGTTAGCGCGCGGTACTTATACAGCAGTACTTGCATTGAGGCATGCCGAGGTTGTGAGTTCGAGCCTCACCTGGAGCAGCTTACTGGTTTTTCATAAACCATTTCACTAAAAGTAAAGATTAAACTCAGGGGAAAGACGGCCCTTGCTAGAGAGTTTTTACTTCTTTTCAGGATCTGCGTGTCCGACTCTTCCAGGTGCAAATATCACAATCCTATTCGATGCTCCTTATAAACATTCCATGATGTGCCGTCTTGCATAGCATGCAAACACCACATCAGTGCATTTAAAAATACATTTGTAGAATAATAAATATGTTGAAAACATTGTTGTCACGGGATAACCATATACTGAGGAGCTGCAAACAGTGCTGTATCAGCTACTTACAATAAAATTTAACTGAAATACATATCAAAAGAAGAGCGTCATCATATTAATGTTTCTAGTCAACATAAGAGTTGCACCATAGCAGCTTATGGTGCTTTCTGCTCAGATTGTGCCTCCAATCCCACATTGATTTTTTTTATTCTTTGCAGTTTAAAAAAACAATTTATGCTCAAAGTTAACTTTTTAAAACCATTCAACCTAATATATTTATTTCTCTAACTTGTGAATGTGGTCCATGTTCTCTTTTCCTCATCCCCATCACGATACTCCTTTTCCCGAAATCAGGTTCACTTCTTTATCCAGCCCACCCATCCAAGGTCACCAAATCTATGAAGCGATTCTGCTTTTTCTCACATTCTCTCTATGTACAAGATACCTTGTATCATTTGAATGGACAGCAGGAGAGTCGGATATTTATGGTTAGTGGGGGTGGGGTTTTGAAGATTAACCTCATTTGACTAAGAGCCGGGGCATCTGGGAGGAAAAGTATTTTAAGGGGGATGAAGTTCACATCTCCTTGGTGAAATTTCTAGATCCTTATTTCATCCTTTCTCAGACCCCCCAGGATATAGCGGCATGGATTAGCAAATTTAGCGGCACAAAAATGGAAATTTAGCGGCACAAATATGGAAATTTAGCGGCAATTTTGCGGCATTTCATTTGGCCTTGGACCTTCATAAAGCGGCCTCCAGTGACCTCATCCGTCACCCGCCCTTCCTAACGCTCTTTCTGCCTCCCAATTCTCCCTCTCTTAGTTGTGTTTTGCCGCTTTTAGCTCCTCTATCTTCCTTCCTAATTCACTCTTTCCACTGTCCCATTCAGCTTTCTGTTTCTCATGCCCCCTCCTTTCTGTGCCTCATTCACTCATCCTCTCTCTCACGCATACACACACATCTTTCTCTCCTTATCGATATCTCTCTCATCAGCCCAGTCTCTTCTCCCCCCGTCCCTCTCTCTTTCCATCTTCGTATCTCTCTAGCAACCTGCCTCTCTAGTTCTCTCTTGTCCCCCTCTCTCCCTTCCTAACCCGCTCTTCTCTCTCTAACTCTCATACTTTCGTTCTACCAGACACTGTCTTTCTTCCCCTTCCTCTCTCGCCCTATTTCTCGCGCATTCACCCTCCCTCTTTCTCTCCTGCTCACTCCTCTCTACTTTTCTCCACCTTTCACTTTCATTCGCCCAGTTTCTCTCACCCCCTACTACCCTTTACTTCTATCCCACCTGTGACTTCTTTGCTCACTCCCCCTCTCTTTCACCCCTTCTTTCTCGTCTCACCTGCCCCATACCCTCAGTTTTGATTCTTGCTCCCCCTCTTTACCTTTGCGCTCCACTGCTACTGGATAGGGCAAAAGTAGGCACAGGCTGCAATAGGCTGTCTTCCATTGCTACTCACATCGGTGATTACTCAGGCTTTTAAGTGAAAGTGACACACTTTTCGATGCTAGATAATGTGCAATTTGAAAGTAGCACTTATTCTGATGTGCTGCTCTGTAGTTGCTGACATTGCAACGTGATTTGTTGATAGTATCAAGACTGTCTTGAGGATATCTTCAAGGGGCCGGTAGAAATTGTAGCATGGCTTTATCGTTTAGGACACTTGAACATTTGACTCTAATTATCGTTTATCCATAATGAGCGTATTTCCTTTTGCAGCTCATTACCTGCCTTTGCATTTCAGACCTAGGTTTACTGCCAATTTTATCTGTGAAGCAAGAGGAGTTCAGTGCTGTGGGTTCTCTGCCGTATGGGGGGCGGTGGAGGTGCGAGCCCCTGCTTCCTGCTGGGAATCCAATCCCATCACAATCCTCGTGTTTGTTTCATTTCCCTCCCGAGACCCCCCGGCTCCAGAGCTCATTACCGAGAGGAATCTCGGGATTACACTGAGGCTTGTCTTCAGGGTGGGGGGTCGGGTGTCCACTTCGAGCCCCCCGGCCCACCCTGCAGCGGTGTTCACGCTCACCCCACATCACAGGCAGCGCAGTCCGTACACAGGGCAGACACACACACACTGCAAGGCACGCCGCTCCTCTCCAGCAGACACCCGCACCTTGTCTCTACTCCTCCCCCCCGCCCTCTGGAAGATAAATGCCCCCCAGCCTCTGGCCACCTGCAGCCCCCGGCCCGCCCTGCAGCGGTGTCCATACGCACCCAACATCACAGAGCGCAGTCTGTACACAGGGCACACACACACACACTGCAAAGCACGCCGCCCCCCTCCAGCAGACACCTCTTGCTCTCTGCCCCGCCCCCTCCGGAAGATAGATGCCCCCAGCCTCTGGCCACCTGCAGGCCCCGGTTCGGTCTGTGCGCTTCTATCGATTGTGAGCTGAGTGAGCTGCTAATGCCCCATTAAGCAAGCCCGGAATGTTATTCTTTCGTGCTTCTGTGTCCTTCCCGCCCGCCCCAATAAACAAAGTAAGTCAGACCCCCCCAGGATATAGCGGCTTTGGTAAAAATGCCGCGATTTCTACGAAAAGTGCCGATTTCGCGGGCACTTTTGTAAAAATCGCGGCATTTTTACTAAAGTGCCAATTTCGCGGCAAATCGCGAAATCGCGATATCCTGGAGGGTCTGCTTTCTGTGGATGCAGACTCAGTCTGAACAGAGGTCATAGTCCTCGCTCTGACTTTCAAAGGAACTTCAAATATGCATGGCTTATTTGGCTTTGCCCGGCAGGGCTTGCCCGGCGGGGTGAGAATGGCGTTTGTCAGGCGTTCGTCAGGCGATCGGAAGGGGTGAGGCGATAGTTTATGGTTCAATGGTTTTCATGAAGTCTTCTTGATACGATGAAAGCAGGAAAGGGAAGCTTGTCAATAAGCAAACTTAAGACAAGGTGTGACTCCTAGAAAGAATGACTTGGAAACAACATACAGAAACTCACATATAAAAAGGCCCTGATGAGGCTTGAACTCATGACCCCTGGTTTACAAGACCAGTGCTCTGCCACTGAGCTACAAGGCCAGCCTGCCTGCAGTATGTAAATCGCTTCATGTATTCTTACTGCGGTATGAAGATATCTATGATTTTGAGACTCTGTATGGAAATGCAGTTGCATTTGAATGTCTACATGCGTGCACAAATTGAAGAGCATGCTTAAGACACTTTTCTTGGAAGTAGGAAAAACTCCATTTTGATTTGAGAACATAAGAGTATTCACATTTATGACCATACTGATAGCTCTAGTTAGTATGTCCACAATCAGTGACAGATAGAGAACTCACTTATTAGAAGTGATCTGTCTCTGTGGGGCAGACATATGTCAACAGTCATACACTTGAGATGGCTGAAACTTTAGGAGTAAGAGCTGCTTTCTTATCAGTCTATCTATCCAAACTGGTTAGAAGTAACCCTGGGCGTCCGAATCGGCTACGCCCACGGAGTAGGCGTAGTGTTGCCTTCTACGCATTTTGCGTAGACAGCGTAGCCGGCAACACTACGCCCACTCCGTGTGCGTAGCCGATTCGGCCGCCACCCACCTCCCTCCCGCCCTCCCCTACATACATTATTTAAGCAACTAACCTTAATAAAACAATTTTTAAAGCACTTACCATGTCCGGGGCTCTTCCGGGGCTCCCTCTTGGAATAGCGTCCCTTCCTGGATACCAATGCGCATGCGCGGCCTCCCGCGCATGGGCATTGGTATCCAGGACGACGCTATTCCAAGAGGGAGCCCCGGACGAGCCCCGGACACGGTAAGTGCTTTAAAATTGTTTTATTAAGGGTAGTTGCTTAAATAATGTATGTAGGGGAGAGCGGGAGGGAGGTGCGTAGTGGGGCTACGCGGAGTGCGGGAGTGGGCGTAGCTTCTCGCCCACTCCGCGTAGCTCCGCGGAGCCCCACTACGCCCACTACGACCAGGGTTAGTTAGAAGGCCAGGAGTGAGGGAAAGGCAATCCTCTGGACACTTCATGAAAGATCTAATTTCAATTAAGCACAAAACACTTCCCTTAATTTGACATAATTGCCAAAATGGAATAGTCAGTTGGGCCCTTCTAGTGGATTATGGCTGTGTCTTGAAAGAGAGTGTAATTGTACTACGAGACATGCCCACCTTCAAAAGAGTGTCTGATGGCGTTCCGACAAAGGTGGGATTCGAACCCACGCGTGCAGAGCACAATAGATTAGCAGTCCATCGCCTTAACCACTCGGCCACCTCGTCTGCCTTAGGTGACTATGTTTCATTTTTTAGGAAATTCTTACGATGTGCTAATTACAAATAATCATAAGTTTCTCCTAGACTGTGTCAGAACTGGCAAATATATGTGGTGTTCAATAGACAGAGCACATGATATAGCAGAATTATCAAATCTGTTCCATTAGGACTGTAGTTTTTAATAGTCATGATAACATGCTAGCATGTGAGTCGATCTTGCACAGTGAATAAGGGAGCAGTGCCAGTATCTACTTGGTCAGCTCTAGATGGCTCAACTGGGGAGGTATGAGAACAGTGAGCTCCAGTGGCGCAATCGGTTAGCGCGCGGTACTTATACAGCAGTACTTGCATTGAGGCATGCCGAGGTTGTGAGTTCGAGCCTCACCTGGAGCAGCTTACTGGTTTTTCATAAACCATTTCACTAAAAGTAAAGATTAAACTCAGGGGAAAGACGGCCCTTGCTAGAGAGTTTTTACTTCTTTTCAGGATCTGCGTGTCCGACTCTTCCAGGTGCAAATATCACAATCCTATTCGATGCTCCTTATAAACATTCCATGATGTGCCGTCTTGCATAGCATGCAAACACCACATCAGTGCATTTAAAAATACATTTGTAGAATAATAAATATGATGAAAACATTGTTGTCACGGGATAACCATATACTGAGGAGCTGCAAACAGTGCTGTATCAGCTACTTACAATAAAATTTAACTGAAAGACATATCAAAAGAAGAGCGTCATCATATTAATGTTTCTAGTCAACATAAGAGTTGCACCATAGCAGCTTATGGTGCTTTCTGCTCAGATTGTGCCTCCAATCCCACATTGATTTTTTTTATTCTTTGCAGTTTAAAAAAACAATTCATGCTCAAAGTTAACTTTTTAAAACCATTCAACCTAATATATTTATTTCTCTAACTTGTGAATGTGGTCCATGTTCTCTTTTCCTCATCCCCATCACGATACTCCTTTTCCCGAAATCAGGTTCACTTCTTTATCCAGCCCACCCATCCAAGGTCACCAAATCTATGAAGCGATTTGCTTTTTCTCACATTCTCTCTATGTACAAGATACCTTGTATCATTTGAATGGACAGCAGGAGAGTCGGATATTTATGGTTAGTGGGGGTGGGGTTTTGAAGATTAACCTCATTTGACTAAGAGCCGGGCATCTGGGAGGAAAAGTATTTTAAGGGGGATGAAGTTCACATCTCCTTGGTGAAATTTCTAGATCCTTATTTCATCCTTTCTCAGACCCCCCAGGATATAGCGGCATGGATTAGCAAATTTAGCGGCACAAAAATGGAAATTTAGCGGCACAAATATGGAAATTTAGCGGCAATTTTGCGGCATTTCATTTGGCCCTGGACCTTCATAAAGCGGCCTCCAGTGACCTCATCCGTCACCCGCCCTTCCTAACGCTCTTTCTGCCTCCCAATTCTCCCTCTCTTAGTTGTGTTTTGCCGCTTTTAGCTCCTCTATCTTCCTTCCTAATTCACTCTTTCCACTGTCCCATTCAGCTTTCTGTTTCTCATGCCCCCTCCTTTCTGTGCCTCATTCACTCATCCTCTCTCTCACGCATACACACACATCTTTCTCTCCTTATCGATATCTCTCTCATCAGCCCAGTCTCTTCTCCCCCCGTCCCTCTCTCTTTCCATCTTCGTATCTCTCTAGCAACCTGCCTCTCTAGTTCTCTCTTGTCGCCCTCTCTCCCTTCCTAGCCCGCTCTTCTCTCTCTAACTCTCATACTTTCGTTCTACCAGACACTGTCTTTCTTCCCCTTCCTCTCTCGCCCTATTTCTCGCGCATTCACCCTCCCTCTTTCTCTCCTGCTCACTCCTCTCTACTTTTCTCCACCTTTCACTTTCATTCGCCCAGTTTCTCTCACCCCCTACTACCCTTTACTTCTATCCCACCTGTGACTTCTTTGCTCACTCCCCCTCTCTTTCACCCCTTCTTTCTCGTCTCACCTGCCCCATACCCTCAGTTTTCATTCTTGCTCCCCCTCTTTACCTTTGCGCTCCACTGCTACTGGATAGGGCAAAAGTAGGCACAGGCTGCAATAGGCTGTCTTCCATTGCTACTCACATCGGTGATTACTCAGGCTTTTAAGTGAAAGTGACACACTTTTCGATGCTAGATAATGTGCAATTTGAAAGTAGCACTTATTCCGATGTGCTGCTCTGTAGTTGCTGACGTTGCAACGTGATTTGTTGATAGTATCAAGACTGTCTTGAGGATATCTTCAAGGGGCCGGTAGAAATTGTAGCATGGCTTTATCGTTTAGGACACTTGAACATTTGACTCTAATTATCGTTTATCCATAATGAGCGTATTTCCTTTTGAAGCTCATTACCTGCCTTTGCATTTCAGACCTAGGTTTACTGCCAATTTTATCTGTGAAGCAAGAGGAGTTCAGTGCTGTGGGTTCTCTGCCGTATGGGGGGCGGTGGAGGTGCGAGCCCCTGCTTCCTGCTGGGAATCCAATCCCATCACAATCCTCGTGTTTGTTTCATTTCCCTCCCGAGACCCCCCGGCTCCAGAGCTCATTACCGAGAGGAATCTCGGGATTACACTGAGGCTTGTCTTCAGGGTGGGGGGTCGGGTGTCCACTTCGAGCCCCCCGGCCCGCCCTGCAGCGGTGTTCACGCTCACCCCACATCACAGGCAGCGCAGTCTGTACACAGGGCAGACACACACACACTGCAAGGCACGCCGCTCCTCTCCAGCAGACACCCCCACCTTGTCTCTACTCCTCCCCCCCCGCCCTCTGGAAGATAAATGCCCCCCAGCCTCTGGCCACCTGCAGCCCCCGGCCCGCCCTGCAGCGGTGTCCATACGCACCCCACATCACAGAGCGCAGTCTGTACACAGGGCGCACACACACACACTGCAAAGCACGCCGCCCCCCTCCAGCAGACACCTCTTGCTCTCTGCCCCGCCCCCTCCGGAAGATAGATGCCCCCAGCCTCTGGCCACCTGGAGGCCCCGGGTCGGTCTGTGCGCTTCTATCGATTGTGAGCTGAGTGAGCTGCTAATGCCCCATTAAGCAAGCCCGGAATGTTATTCTTTCGTGCTTCTGTGTCCTTCCCGCCCGCCCCAATAAACAAAGTAAGTCAGACCCCCCCAGGATATAGCGGCTTTGGTAAAAATGCCGCGATTTCTACGAAAAGTGCCGATTTCGCGGGCACTTTTGTAAAAATCGCGGCATTTTTACTAAAGTGCCAATTTCGCGGCAAATCGCGAAATCGCGATATCCTGGAGGGTCTGCTTTCTGTGGATGCAGACTCAGTCTGAACAGAGGTCATAGTCCTCGCTCTGACTTTCAAAGGAACTTCAAATATGCATGGCTTATTTGGCTTTGCCCGGCAGGGCTTGCCCGGCGGGGTGAGAATGGCGTTTGTCAGGCGTTCGTCAGACGATCGGAAGGGGTGAGGCGATAGTTTATGGTTCAATGGTTTTCATGAAGTCTTCTTGATACGATGAAAGCAGGAAAGGGAAGCTTGTCAATAAGCAAACTTAAGACAAGGTGTGACTCCTAGAAAGAATGACTTGGAAACAACATACAGAAACTCACATATAAAAAGGCCCTGATGAGGCTTGAACTCATGACCCCTGGTTTACAAGACCAGTGCTCTGCCACTGAGCTACAAGGCCAGCCTGCCTGCAGTATGTAAATCGCTTCATGTATTCTTACTGCGGTATGAAGATATCTATGATTTTGAGACTCTGTATGGAAATGCAGTTGCATTTGAATGTCTACATGCGTGCACAAATTGAAGAGCATGCTTAAGACACTTTTCTTGCAAGTAGGAAAAACTCCATTTTGATTTGAGAACATAAGAGTATTCACATTTATGACCATACTGATAGCTCTAGTTAGTATGTCCACAATCAGTGACAGATAGAGAACTCACTTATTAGAAGTGATCTGTCTCTGTGGGGCAGACATATGTCAACAGTCATACACTTGAGATGGCTGAAACTTTAGGAGTAAGAGCTGCTTTCTTATCAGTCTATCTATCCAAACTGGTTAGAAGTAACCCTGGGCGTCCGAATCGGCTACGCCCACGGAGTAGGCGTAGTGTTGCCTTCTACGCATTTTGCGTAGACAGCGTAGCCGGCAACACTACGCCCACTCCGTGTGCGTAGCCGATTCGGCCGCCACCCACCTCCCTCCCGCCCTCCCCTACATACATTATTTAAGCAACTAACCTTAATAAAACAATTTTTAAAGCACTTACCATGTCCGGGGCTCTTCCGGGGCTCCCTCTTGGAATAGCGTCCCTTCCTGGATACCAATGCGCATGCGCGGCCTCCCGCGCATGGGCATTGGTATCCAGGACGACGCTATTCCAAGAGGGAGCCCCGGACGAGCCCCGGACACGGTAAGTGCTTTAAAATTGTTTTATTAAGGGTAGTTGCTTAAATAATGTATGTAGGGGAGAGCGGGAGGGAGGTGCGTAGTGGGGCTACGCGGAGTGCGGGAGTGCGGGAGTGGGCGTAGCTTCTCGCCCACTCCGCGTAGCTCCGCGGAGCCCCACTACGCCCACTACGACCAGGGTTAGTTAGAAGGCCAGGAGTGAGGGAAAGGCAATCCTCTGGACACTTCATGAAAGATCTAATTTCAATTAAGCACAAAACACTTCCCTTAATTTGACATAATTGCCAAAATGGAATAGTCATTTGGGCCCTTCTAGTGGATTATGGCTGTGTCTTGAAAGAGAGTGTAATTGTACTACGAGACATGCCCACCTTCAAAAGAGTGTCTGATGGCGTTCCGACAAAGGTGGGATTCGAACCCACGCGTGCAGAGCACAATGGATTAGCAGTCCATCGCCTTAACCACTCGGCCACCTCGTCTGCCTTAGGTGACTATGTTTCATTTTTTAGGAAATTCTTACGATGTGCTAATTACAAATAATCATAAGTTTCTCCTAGACTGTGTCAGAACTGGCAAATATATGTGGTGTTCAATAGACAGAGCACATGATATAGCAGAATTATCAAATCTGTTCCATTAGGACTGTAGTTTTTAATAGTCATGATAACATGCTAGCATGTGAGTCGATCTTGCACAGTGAATAAGGGAGCAGTGCCAGTATCTACTTGGTCAGCTCTAGATGGCTCAACTGGGGAGGTATGAGAACAGTGAGCTCCAGTGGCGCAATCGGTTAGCGCGCGGTACTTATACAGCAGTACTTGCATTGAGGCATGCCGAGGTTGTGAGTTCGAGCCTCACCTGGAGCAGCTTACTGGTTTTTCATAAACCATTTCACTAAAAGTAAAGATTAAACTCAGGGGAAAGACGGCCCTTGCTAGAGAGTTTTTACTTCTTTTCAGGATCTGCGTGTCCGACTCTTCCAGGTGCAAATATCACAATCCTATTCGATGCTCCTTATAAACATTCCATGATGTGCCGTCTTGCATAGCATGCAAACACCACATCAGTGCATTTAAAAATACATTTGTAGAATAATAAATATGATGAAAACATTGTTGTCACGGGATAACCATATACTGAGGAGCTGCAAACAGTGCTGTATCAGCTACTTACAATAAAATTTAACTGAAAGACATATCAAAAGAAGAGCGTCATCATATTAATGTTTCTAGTCAACATAAGAGTTGCACCATAGCAGCTTATGGTGCTTTCTGCTCAGATTGTGCCTCCAATCCCACATTGATTTTTTTTATTCTTTGCAGTTTAAAAAAACAATTCATGCTCAAAGTTAACTTTTTAAAACCATTCAACCTAATATATTTATTTCTCTAACTTGTGAATGTGGTCCATGTTCTCTTTTCCTCATCCCCATCACGATACTCCTTTTCCCGAAATCAGGTTCACTTCTTTATCCAGCCCACCCATCCAAGGTCACCAAATCTATGAAGCGATTTGCTTTTTCTCACATTCTCTCTATGTACAAGATACCTTGTATCATTTGAATGGACAGCAGGAGAGTCGGATATTTATGGTTAGTGGGGGTGGGGTTTTGAAGATTAACCTCATTTGACTAAGAGCCAGGGCATCTGGGAGGAAAAGTATTTTAAGGGGGATGAAGTTCACATCTCCTTGGTGAAATTTCTAGATCCTTATTTCATCCTTTCTCAGACCCCCCAGGATATAGCGGCATGGATTAGCAAATTTAGCGGCACAAAAATGGAAATTTAGCGGCACAAATATGGAAATTTAGCGGCAATTTTGCGGCATTTCATTTGGCCCTGGACCTTCATAAAGCGGCCTCCAGTGACCTCATCCGTCACCCGCCCTTCCTAACGCTCTTTCTGCCTCCCAATTCTCCCTCTCTTAGTTGTGTTTTGCCGCTTTTAGCTCCTCTATCTTCCTTCCTAATTCACTCTTTCCACTGTCCCATTCAGCTTTCTGTTTCTCATGCCCCCTCCTTTCTGTGCCTCATTCACTCATCCTCTCTCTCACGCATACACACACATCTTTCTCTCCTTATCGATATCTCTCTCATCAGCCCAGTCTCTTCTCCCCCCGTCCCTCTCTCTTTCCATCTTCGTATCTCTCTAGCAACCTGCCTCTCTAGTTCTCTCTTGTCGCCCTCTCTCCCTTCCTAGCCCGCTCTTCTCTCTCTAACTCTCATACTTTCGTTCTACCAGACACTGTCTTTCTTCCCCTTCCTCTCTCGCCCTATTTCTCGCGCATTCACCCTCCCTCTTTCTCTCCTGCTCACTCCTCTCTACTTTTCTCCACCTTTCACTTTCATTCGCCCAGTTTCTCTCACCCCCTACTACCCTTTACTTCTATCCCACCTGTGACTTCTTTGCTCACTCCCCCTCTCTTTCACCCCTTCTTTCTCGTCTCACCTGCCCCATACCCTCAGTTTTCATTCTTGCTCCCCCTCTTTACCTTTGCGCTCCACTGCTACTGGATAGGGCAAAAGTAGGCACAGGCTGCAATAGGCTGTCTTCCATTGCTACTCACATCGGTGATTACTCAGGCTTTTAAGTGAAAGTGACACACTTTTCGATGCTAGATAATGTGCAATTTGAAAGTAGCACTTATTCCGATGTGCTGCTCTGTAGTTGCTGACGTTGCAACGTGATTTGTTGATAGTATCAAGACTGTCTTGAGGATATCTTCAAGGGGCCGGTAGAAATTGTAGCATGGCTTTATCGTTTAGGACACTTGAACATTTGACTCTAATTATCGTTTATCCATAATGAGCGTATTTCCTTTTGAAGCTCATTACCTGCCTTTGCATTTCAGACCTAGGTTTACTGCCAATTTTATCTGTGAAGCAAGAGGAGTTCAGTGCTGTGGGTTCTCTGCCGTATGGGGGGCGGTGGAGGTGCGAGCCCCTGCTTCCTGCTGGGAATCCAATCCCATCACAATCCTCGTGTTTGTTTCATTTCCCTCCTGAGACCCCCCGGCTCCAGAGCTCATTACCGAGAGGAATCTCGGGATTACACTGAGGCTTGTCTTCAGGGTGGGGGGTCGGGTGTCCACTTCGAGCCCCCCGGCCCGCCCTGCAGCGGTGTTCACGCTCACCCCTCATCACAGGCAGCGCAGTCTGTACACAGGGCAGACACACACACACTGCAAGGCACGCCGCTCCTCTCCAGCAGACACCCCCACCTTGTCTCTACTCCTCCCCCCCCGCCCTCTGGAAGATAAATGCCCCCCAGCCTCTGGCCACCTGCAGCCCCCGGCCCGCCCTGCAGCGGTGTCCATACGCACCCCACATCACAGAGCGCAGTCTGTACACAGGGCACACACACACACACTGCAAAGCACGCCGCCCCCCTCCAGCAGACACCTCTTGCTCTCTGCCCCGCCCCCTCCGGAAGATAGATGCCCCCAGCCTCTGGCCACCTGCAGGCCCCGGGTCGGTCTGTGCGCTTCTATCGATTGTGAGCTGAGTGAGCTGCTAATGCCCCATTAAGCAAGCCCGGAATGTTATTCTTTCGTGCTTCTGTGTCCTTCCCGCCCGCCCCAATAAACAAAGTAAGTCAGACCCCCCCAGGATATAGCGGCTTTGGTAAAAATGCCGCGATTTCTACGAAAAGTGCCGATTTCGCGGGCACTTTTGTAAAAATCGCGGCATTTTTACTAAAGTGCCAATTTCGCGGCAAATCGCGAAATCGCGATATCCTGGAGGGTCTGCTTTCTGTGGATGCAGACTCAGTCTGAACAGAGGTCATAGTCCTCGCTCTGACTTTCAAAGGAACTTCAAATATGCATGGCTTATTTGGCTTTGCCCGGCAGGGCTTGCCCGGCGGGGTGAGAATGGCGTTTGTCAGGCGTTCGTCAGGCGATCGGAAGGGGTGAGGCGATAGTTTATGGTTCAATGGTTTTCATGAAGTCTTCTTGATACGATGAAAGCAGGAAAGGGAAGCTTGTCAATAAGCAAACTTAAGACAAGGTGTGACTCCTAGAAAGAATGACTTGGAAACAACATACAGAAACTCACATATAAAAAGGCCCTGATGAGGCTTGAACTCATGACCCCTGGTTTACAAGACCAGTGCTCTGCCACTGAGCTACAAGGCCAGCCTGCCTGCAGTATGTAAATCGCTTCATGTATTCTTACTGCGGTATGAAGATATCTATGATTTTGAGACTCTGTATGGAAATGCAGTTGCATTTGAATGTCTACATGCGTGCACAAATTGAAGAGCATGCTTAAGACATTTTTCTTGGAAGTAGGAAAAACTCCATTTTGATTTGAGAACATAAGAGTATTCACATTTAAGACCATACTGATAGCTCTAGTTAGTATGTCCACAATCAGTGACAGATAGAGAACTCACTTATTAGAAGTGATCTGTCTCTGTGGGGCAGACATATGTCAACAGTCATACACTTGAGATGGCTGAAACTTTAGGAGTAAGAGCTGCTTTCTTATCAGTCTATCTATCCAAACTGGTTAGAAGTAACCCTGGGCGTCCGAATCGGCTACGCCCACGGAGTAGGCGTAGTGTTGCCTTCTACGCATTTTGCGTAGACAGCGTAGCCGGCAACACTACGCCCACTCCGTGGGCGTAGCCGATTCGGCCGCCACCCACCTCCCTCCCGCCCTCCCCTACATACATTATTTAAGCAACTAACCTTAATAAAACAATTTTTAAAGCACTTACCATGTCCGGGGCTCTTCCGGGGCTCCCTCTTGGAATAGCGTCCCTTCCTGGATACCAATGCGCATGCGCGGCCTCCCGCGCATGGGCATTGGTATCCAGGATGACGCTATTCCAAGAGGGAGACCCGGACGAGCCCCGGACACGGTGGGTGCTTTAAAATTGTTTTATTAAGGGTAGTTGCTTAAATAATGTATGTAGGGGAGAGCGGGAGGGAGGTGCGTAGTGGGGCTACGCGGAGTGCGGGAGTGGGCGTAGCTTCTCGCCCACTCCGCGTAGCTCCGCGGAGCCCCACTACGCCCACTACGACCAGGGTTAGTTAGAAGGCCAGGAGTGAGGGAAAGGCAATCCTCTGGACACTTCATGAAAGATCTAATTTCAATTAAGCACAAAACACTTCCCTTAATTTGACATAATTGCCAAAATGGAATAGTCAGTTGGGCCCTTCTAGTGGATTATGGCTGTGTCTTGAAAGAGAGTGTAATTGTACTACGAGACATGCCCACCTTCAAAAGAGTGTCTGATGGCGTTCTGACGAAGGTGGGATTCGAACCCACGCGTGCAGAGCACAATGGATTAGCAGTCCATCGCCTTAACCACTCGGCCACCTCGTCTGCCTTAGGTGACTATGTTTCATTTTTTAGGAAATTCTTACGATGTGCTAATTACAAATAATCATAAGTTTCTCCTAGACTGTGTCAGAACTGGCAAATATATGTGGTGTTCAATAGACAGAGCACATGATATAGCAGAATTATCAAATCTGTTCCATTAGGACTGTAGTTTTTAATAGTCATGATAACATGCTAGCATGTGAGTCGATCTTGCACAGTGAATAAGGGAGCAGTGCCAGTATCTACTTGGTCAGCTCTAGATGGCTCAACTGGGGAGGTATGAGAACAGTGAGCTCCAGTGGCGCAATCGGTTAGCGCGCGGTACTTATACAGCAGTACTTGCATTGAGGCATGCCGAGGTTGTGAGTTCGAGCCTCACCTGGAGCAGCTTACTGGTTTTTCATAAACCATTTCACTAAAAGTAAAGATTAAACTCAGGGGAAAGACGGCCCTTGCTAGAGAGTTTTTACTTCTTTTCAGGATCTGCGTGTCCGACTCTTCCAGGTGCAAATATCACAATCCTATTCGATGCTCCTTATAAACATTCCATGATGTGCCGTCTTGCATAGCATGCAAACACCACATCAGTGCATTTAAAAATACATTTGTAGAATAATAAATATGATGAAAACATTGTTGTCACGGGATAACCATATACTGAGGAGCTGCAAACAGTGCTGTATCAGCTACTTACAATAAAATTTAACTGAAAGACATATCAAAAGAAGAGCGTCATCATATTAATGTTTCTAGTCAACATAAGAGTTGCACCATAGCAGCTTATGGTGCTTTCTGCTCAGATTGTGCCTCCAATCCCACATTGATTTTTTTTATTCTTTGCAGTTTAAAAAAACAATTCATGCTCAAAGTTAACTTTTTAAAACCATTCAACCTAATATATTGATTTCTCTAACTTGTGAATGTGGTCCATGTTCTCTTTTCCTCATCCCCATCACGATACTCCTTTTCCCGAAATCAGGTTCACTTCTTTATCCAGCCCACCCATCCAAGGTCACCAAATCTATGAAGCGATTTGCTTTTTCTCACATTCTCTCTATGTACAAGATACCTTGTATCATTTGAATGGACAGCAGGAGAGTCGGATATTTATGGTTAGTGGGGGTGGGGTTTTGAAGATTAACCTCATTTGACTAAGAGCCGGGGCATCTGGGAGGAAAAGTATTTTAAGGGGGATGAAGTTCACATCTCCTTGGTGAAATTTCTAGATCCTTATTTCATCCTTTCTGTGGATGCAGACTCAGTCGGAACAGAGGTCATAGTCCTCGCTCTGACTTTCAAAGGAACTTCAAATATGCATGGCTTATTTGGCTTTGCCCGGCAGGGCTTGCCCGGCGGGGTGAGAATGGCGTTTGTCAGGCATTCGTCAGGCGATCGAAAGGGGTGAGGCCATAGTTTATGGTTCAATGGTTTTCATGAAGTCTTCTTGATACGATGAAAGCAGGAAAGGGAAGCTTGTCAATAAGCAAACTTAAGACAAGGTGTGACTCCTAGAAAGAATGACTTGGAAACAACATACAGAAACTCACATATAAAAAGGCCCTGATGAGGCTTGAACTCATGACCCCTGGTTTACAAGACCAGTGCTCTGCCACTGAGCTACAAGGCCAGCCTGCCTGCAGTATGTAAATCGCTTCATGTATTCTTACTGCGGTATGAAGATATCTATGATTTTGAGACTCTGTATGGAAATGCAGTTGCATTTGAATGTCTACATGCGTGCACAAATTGAAGAGCATGCTTAAGACACTTTTCTTGGAAGTAGGAAAAACTCCATTTTGATTTGAGAACATAAGAGTATTCACATTTATGACCATACTGATAGCTCTAGTTAGTATGTCCACAATCAGTGACAGATAGAGAACTCACTTATTAGAAGTGATCTGTCTCTGTGGGGCAGACATATGTCAACAGTCATACACTTGAGATGGCTGAAACTTTAGGAGTAAGAGCTGCTTTCTTATCAGTCTATCTATCCAAACTGGTTAGAAATAACCCTGGGCGTCCGAATCGGCTACGCCCACGGAGTAGGCGTAGAGTTGCCTTCTACGCATTTTGCGTAGACAGCGTAGCCGGCAACACTACGCCCACTCCGTGTGCGTAGCCGATTCGGCCGCCACCCGCCTCCCTCCCGCCCTCCCCTACATACATTATTTAAGCAACTAACCTTAATAAAACAATTTTTAAAGCACTTACCATGTCCGGGGCTCTTCCGGGGCTCCCTCTTGGAATAGCGTCCCTTCCTGGATACCAATGCGCATGCGCGGCCTCCCGCGCATGCGCATTGGTATCCAGGACGACGCTATTCCAAGAGGGAGCCCCGGACGAGCCCCGGACACGGTAAGTGCTTTAAAATTGTTTTATGAATGGTAGTTGCTTAAATAATGTATGTAGGGGAGAGCGGGAGGGAGGTGCGTAGTGGGGCTACGCGGAGTGCGGGAGTGGGCATAGCTTCTCGCCCACTCCGCGTAGCTCCGCGGAGCCCCACTACGCCCACTACGACCAGGGTTAGTTAGAAGGCCAGGAGTGAGGGAAAGGCAATCCTCTGGACACTTCATGAAAGATCTAATTTCAATTAAGCACAAAACACTTCCCTTAATTTGACATAATTGCCAAAATGGAATAGTCAGTTGGGCCCTTCTAGTGGATTATGGCTGTGTCTTGAAAGAGAGTGTAATTGTACTACGAGACATGCCCACCTTCAAAAGAGTGTCTGATGGCGTTCCGACGAAGGTGGGATTCAAACCCACGCGTGCAGAGCACAATGGATTAGCAGTCCATCGCCTTAACCACTCGGCCACCTCGTCTGCCTTAGGTGACTATGTTTCATTTTTTAGGAAATTCTTACGATGTGCTAATTACAAATAATCATAAGTTTCTCCTAGACTGTGTCAGAACTGGCAAATATATGTGGTGTTCAATAGACAGAGCACATGATATAGCAGAATTATCAAATCTGTTCCATTAGGACTGTAGTTTTTAATAGTCATGATAACATGCTAGCATGTGAGTCGATCTTGCACAGTGAATAAGGGAGCAGTGCCAGTATCTACTTGGTCAGCTCTAGATGGCTCAACTGGGGAGATATGAGAACAGTGACCTCCAGTGGCGCAATCGGTTAGCGCGCGGTGCTTATACAGCAGTACTTGCATTGAGGCATGCCGAGGTTGTGAGTTTGAGCCTCACCTGGAGCAGCTTACTGGTTTTTCATAAACCATTTCACTAAAAGTAAAGATTAAACTCAGGGGAAAGACGGCCCTTGCTAGAGAGTTTTTACTTCTTTTCAGGATCTGCGTGTCCGACTCTTCCAGGTGCAAATATCACAATCCTATTCGATGCTCCTTATAAACATTCCATGATGTGCCGTCTTGCATAGCATGCAAACACCACATCAGTGCATTTAAAAATACATTTGTAGAATAATAAATATGATGAAAACATTGTTGTCACGGGATAACCATATACTGAGGAGCTGCAAACAGTGCTGTATCAGCTACTTACAATAAAATTTAACTGAAAGACATATCAAAAGAAGAGCGTCATCATATTAATGTTTCTAGTCAACATAAGAGTTGCACCATAGCAGCTTATGGTGCTTTCTGCTCAGATTGTGCCTCCATTCCCACATTGATTTTTTTTATTCTTTGCAGTTTAAAAAAACAATTCATGCTCAAAGTTAACTTTTTAAAACCATTCAACCTAATATATTTATTTCTCTAACTTGTGAATGTGGTCCATGTTCTCTTTTCCTCATCCCCATCACGATACTCCTTTTCCCAAAATCAGGTTCACTTCTTTATCCAGCCCACCCATCCAAGGTCACCAAATCTATGAAGCGATTCTGCTTTTTCTCACATTCTCTCTATGTACAAGATACCTTGTATCATTTGAATGGACAGCAGGAGAGTCGGATATTTATGGTTAGTGGGGGTGGGGTTTTGAAGATTAACCTCATTTGACTAAGAGCCAGGGCATCTGGGAGGAAAAGTATTTTAAGGGGGATGAAGTTCACATCTCCTTGGTGAAATTTCTAGATCCTTATTTCATCCTTTCTGTGGATGCAGACTCAGTCGGAACAGAGGTCATAGTCCTCGCTCTGACTTTCAAAGGAACTTCAAATATGCATGGCTTATTTGGCTTTGCCCGGCAGGGCTTGCCCGGCGGGGTGAGAATGGCGTTTGTCAAGCATTCGTCAGGCGATCGGAAGGTGTGAGGCGATAGTTTATGGTTCAATGGTTTTCATGAAGTCTTCTTGATACGATGAAAGCAGGAAAGGGAAGCTTGTCAATAAGCAAACTTAAGACAAGGTGTGACTCCTAGAAAGAATGACTTGGAAACAACATACAGAAACTCACATATAAAAAGGCCCTGATGAGGCTTGAACTCATGACCCCTGGTTTACAAGACCAGTGCTCTGCCACTGAGCTACAAGGCCAGCCTGCCTGCAGTATGTAAATCGCTTCATGTATTCTTACTGCGGTATGAAGATATCTATGATTTTGAGACTCTGTATGGAAATGCAGTTGCATTTGAATGTCTACATGCGTGCACAAATTGAAGAGCATGCTTAAGACACTTTTCTTGGAAGTAGGAAAAACTCCATTTTGATTTGAGAACATAAGAGTATTCACATTTATGACCATACTGATAGCTCTAGTTATTATGTCCACAATCAGTGACAGATAGAGAACTCACTTATTAGAAGTGATCTGTCTCTGTGGGGCAGACATATGTCAACAGTCATACACTTGAGATGGCTGAAACTTTAGGAGTAAGAGCTGCTTTCTTATCAGTCTATCTATCCAAACTGGTTAGAAGTAACCCTGGGCGTCCGAATCGGCTACGCCCACGGAGTAGGCGTAGTGTTGCCTTCTACGCATTTTGCGTAGACAGCGTAGCCGGCAACACTACGCCCACTCCGTGTGCGTAGCCGATTCGTCCGCCACCCACCTCCCTCCCGCCCTCCCCTACATACATTATTTAAGCAACTAACCTTAATAAAACAATTTTTAAAGCACTTACCATGTCCGGGGCTCTTCCGGGGCTCCCTCTTGGAATAGCGTCCCTTCCTGGATACCAATGCGCATGCGCGGCCTCCCGCGCATGGGCATTGGTATCCAGGACGACGCTATTCCAAGAGGGAGCCCCGGACGAGCCCCGGACACGGTAAGTGCTTTAAAATTGTTTTATTAAGGGTAGTTGCTTAAATAATGTATGTAGGGGAGAGCGGGAGGGAGGTGCGTAGTGGGGCTACGCGGAGTGCGGGAGTGGGCGTAGCTTCTCGCCCACTCCGCGTAGCTCCGCGGAGCCCCACTACGCCCACTACGACCAGGGTTAGTTAGAAGGCCAGGAGTGAGGGAAAGGCAATCCTCTGGACACTTCATGAAAGATCTAATTTCAATTAAGCACAAAACACTTCCCTTAATTTGACATAATTGCCAAAATGGAATAGTCAGTTGGGCCCTTCTAGTGGATTATGGCTGTGTCTTGAAAGAGAGTGTAATTGTACTACGAGACATGCCCACCTTCAAAAGAGTGTCTGATGGCGTTCCGACGAAGGTGGGATTCGAACCCACGCGTGCAGAGCACAATGGATTAGCAGTCCATCGCCTTAACCACTCGGCCACCTCGTCTGCCTTAGGTGACTATGTTTCATTTTTTAGGAAATTCTTATGATGTGCTAATTACAAATAATCATAAGTTTCTCCTAGACTGTGTCAGAACTGGCAAATATATGTGGTGTTCAATAGACAGAGCACATGATATAGCAGAATTATCAAATCTGTTCCATTAGGACTGTAGTTTTTAATAGTCATGATGACATGCTAGCATGTGAGTCGATCTTGCACAGTGAATAAGGGAGCAGTGCCAGTATCTACTTGTTCAGCTCTAGATGGCTCAACTGGGGAGGTATGAGAACAGTGAGCTCCAGTGGCGCAATCGGTTAGCGCGCGGTACTTATACAGCAGTACTTGCATTGAGGCATGCCGAGGTTGTGAGTTCGAGCCTCACCTGGAGCAGCTTACTGGTTTTTCATAAACCATTTCACTAAAAGTAAAGATTAAACTCAGGGGAAAGACGGCCCTTGCTAGAGAGTTTTTACTTCTTTTCAGGATCTGCGTGTCCGACTCTTCCAGGTGCAAATATCACAATCCTATTCGATGCTCCTTATAAACATTCCATGATGTGCCGTCTTGCATAGCATGCAAACACCACATCAGTGCATTTAAAAATACATTTGTAGAATAATAAATATGATGAAAACATTGTTGTCACGGGATAACCATATACTGAGGAGCTGCAAACAGTGCTGTATCAGCTACTTACAATAAAATTTAACTGAAAGACATATCAAAAGAAGAGCGTCATCATATTAATGTTTCTAGTCAACATAAGAGTTGCACCATAGCAGCTTATGGTGCTTTCTGCTCAGATTGTGCCTCCAATCCCACATTGATTTTTTTTATTCTTTGCAGTTTAAAAAAACAATTCATGCTCAAAGTTAACTTTTTAAAACCATTCAACCTAATATATTTATTTCTCTAACTTGTGAATGTGGTCCATGTTCTCTTTTCCTCATCCCCATCACGATACTCCTTTTCCCGAAATCAGGTTCACTTCTTTATCCAGCCCACCCATCCAAGGTCACCAAATCTATGAAGCGATTCTGCTTTTTCTCACATTCTCTCTATGTACAAGATACCTTGTATCATTTGAATGGACAGCAGGAGAGTCGTATATTTATGGTTAGTGGGGGTGGGGTTTTGAAGATTAACCTCATTTGACTAAGAGCCGGGGCATCTGGGAGGAAAAGTATTTTAAGGGGGATGAAGTTCACATCTCCTTGGTGAAATTTCTAGATCCTTATTTCATCCTTTCTGTGGATGCAGACTCAGTCGGAACAGAGGTCATAGTCCTCGCTCTGACTTTCAAAGGAACTTCAAATATGCATGGCTTATTTGGCTTTGCCCGGCAGGGCTTGCCCGGCGGGGTGAGAATGGCGTTTGTCAGGCGTTCGTGAGGCGATCGGAAGGGGTGAGGCGATAGTTTATGGTTCAATGGTTTTCATGAAGTCTTCTTGATACGATGAAAGCAGGAAAGGGAAGCTTGTCAATAAGCAAACTTAAGACAAGGTGTGACTCCTAGAAAGAATGACTTGGAAACAACATACAGAAACTCACATATAAAAAGGCCCTGATGAGGCTTGAACTCATGACCGCTGGTTTACAAGACCAGTGCTCTGCCACTGAGCTACAAGGCCAGCCTGCCTGCAGTATGTAAATCGCTTCATGTATTCTTACTGCGGTATGAAGATATCTATGATTTTGAGACTCTGTATGGAAATGCAGTTGCATTTGAATGTCTAGATGCGTGCACAAATTGAAGAGCATGCTTAAGACACTTTTCTTGGAAGTAGGAAAAACTCCATTTTGATTTGAGAACATAAGAGTATTCACATTTATGACCATACTGATAGCTCTAGTTAGTATGTCCACAATCAGTGACAGATAGAGAACTCACTTATTAGAAGTGATCTGTCTCTGTGGGGCAGACATGTGTCAACAGTCATACACTTGAGATGGCTGAAACTTTAGGAGTAAGAGCTGCTTTCTTATCAGTCTATCTATCCAAACTGGTTAGAAGTAACCCTGGGCGTCCGAATCGGCTACGCCCACGGAGTAGGCGTAGTGTTGCCTTCTACGCATTTTGCGTAGACAGCGTAGCCGGCAACACTACGCCCACTCCGTGTGCGTAGCCGATTCGGCCGCCACCCGCCTCCCTCCCGCCCTCCCCTACATACATTATTTAAGCAACTAACCTTAATAAAACAATTTTTAAAGCACTTACCATGTCCGGGGCTCTTCCGGGGCTCCCTCTTGGAATAGCGTCCCTTCCTGGATACCAATGCGCATGCGCGGCCTCCCGCGCATGCGCATTGGTATCCAGGACGACGCTATTCCAAGAGGGAGCCCCGGACGAGCCCCGGACACGGTAAGTGCTTTAAAATTGTTTTATTAAGGGTAGTTGCTTAAAAAATGTATGTAGGGGAGAGCGGGAGGGAGGTGCGTAGTGGGGCTACGCGGAGTGCGGGAGTGGGCGTAGCTTCTCGCCCACTCCGCGTAGCTCCGCGGAGCCCCACTACGCCCACTACGACCAGGGTTAGTTAGAAGGCCAGGAGTGAGGGAAAGGCAATCCTCTGGACACTTCATGAAAGATCTAATTTCAATTAAGCACAAAACACTTCCCTTAATTTGACATAATTGCCAAAATGGAATAGTCAGTTGGGCCCTTCTAGTGGATTATGGCTGTGTCTTGAAAGAGAGTGTAATTGTACTACGAGACATGCCCACCTTCAAAAGAGTGTCTGATGGCGTTCCGACGAAGGTGGGATTCGAACCCACGCATGCAGAGCACAATGGATTAGCAGTCCATCGCCTTAACCACTTGGCCACCTCGTCTGCCTTAGGTGACTATGTTTCATTTTTTAGGAAATTCTTACGATGTGCTAATTACAAATAATCATAAGTTTCTCCTAGACTGTGTCAGAACTGGCAAATATATGTGGTGTTCAATAGACAGAGCACATGATATAGCAGAATTATCAAATCTGTTCCGTTAGGACTGTAGTTTTTAATAGTCATGATAACATGCTAGCATGTGAGTCGATCTTGCACAGTGAATAAGGGAGCAGTGCCAGTATCTACTTGGTCAGCTCTAGATGGCTCAACTGGGGAGGTATGAGAACAGTGAGCTCCAGTGGCGCAATCGGTTAGCGCGCGGTACTTATACAGCAGTACTTGCATTGAGGCATGCCGAGGTTGTGAGTTCGAGCCTCACCTGGAGCAGCTTACTGGTTTTTCATAAACAATTTCACTAAAAGTAAAGATTAAACTCAGGGGAAAGACGGCCCTTGCTAGAGAGTTTTTACTTCTTTTCAGGATCTGCGTGTCCGACTCTTCCAGGTGCAAATATCACAATCCTATTCGATGCTCCTTATAAACATTCCATGATGTGCCGTCTTGCATAGCATGCAAACACCACATCAGTGCATTTAAAAATACATTTGTAGAATAATAAATATGATGAAAACATTGTTGTCACGGGATAACCATATACTGAGGAGGTGCAAACAGTGCTGTATCAGCTACTTACAATAAAATGTAACTGAAATACATATCAAAAGAAGAGCGTCATCATATTAATGTTTCTAGTCAACATAAGAGTTGCACCATAGCAGCTTATGGTGCTTTCTGCTCAGATTGTGCCTCCAATCCCACATTGATTTTTTTTATTCTTTGCAGTTTAAAAAAACAATTCATGCTCAAAGTTAACTTTTTAAAACCATTCAACCTAATATATTTATTTCTCTAACTTGTGAATGTGGTCCATGTTCTCTTTTCCTCATCCCCATCACGATACTCCTTTTCCCGAAATCAGGTTCACTTCTTTATCCAGCCCACCCATCCAAGGTCACCAAATCTATGAAGCGATTCTGCTTTTTCTCACATTCTCTCTATGTACAAGATACCTTGTATCATTTGAATGGACAGCAGGAGAGTCGGATATTTATGGTTAGTGGGGGTGGGGTTTTGAAGATTAACCTCATTTGATTAAGAGCCGGGGCATCTGGGAGGAAAAGTATTTTAAGGGGGATGAAGTTCACATCTCCTTGGTGAAATTTCTAGATCCTTACAGACCCCTCAGGATATAGCGGCATGGATTAGCAAATTTAGCGGCACAAAAATGGAAATTTAGCGGCACAAATATGGAAATTTAGCGGCAATTTTGCGGCATTTCATTTGGCCTTGGACCTTCATAAAGCGGCCTCCAGTGACCTCATCCGTCACCCGCCCTTCCTAACGCTCTTTCTGCCTCCCAATTCTCCCTCTCTTAGTTGTGTTTTGCCGCTTTTAGCTCCTCTATCTTCCTTCCTAATTCACTCTTTCCACTGTCCCATTCAGCTTTCTGTTTCTCATGCCCCCTCCTTTCTGTGCCTCATTCACTCATCCTCTCTCTCACGCATACACACACATCTTTCTCTCCTTATCGATATCTCTCTCATCAGCCCAGTCTCTTCTCCCCCCGTCCCTCTCTCTTTCCATCTTCGTATCTCTCTAGCAACCTGCCTCTCTAGTTCTCTCTTGTCGCCCTCTCTCCCTTCCTAGCCCGCTCTTCTCTCTCTAACTCTCATACTTTCGTTCTACCAGACACTGTCTTTCTTCCCCTTCCTCTCTCGCCTTATTTCTCGCGCATTCACCCTCCCTCTTTCTCTCCTGCTCACTCCTCTCTACTTTTCTCCACCTTTCACTTTCATTCGCCCAGTTTCTCTCACCCCCTACTACCCTTTACTTCTATCCCACCTGTGACTTCTTTGCTCACTCCCCCTCTCTTTCACCCCTTCTTTCTCGTCTCACCTGCCCCATACCCTCAGTTTTCATTCTTGCTCCCCCTCTTTACCTTTGCGCTCCACTGCTACTGGATAGGGCAAAAGTAGGCACAGGCTGCAATAGGCTGTCTTCCATTGCTACTCACATCGGTGATTACTCAGGCTTTTAAGTGAAAGTGACACACTTTTTCGATGCTAGATAATGTGCAATTTGAAAGTAGCACTTATTCCGATGTGCTGCTCTGTAGTTGCTGACATTGCAACGTGATTTGTTGATAGTATCAAGACTGTCTTGAGGATATCTTCAAGGGGCCGGTAGAAATTGTAGCATGGCTTTATCGTTTAGGACACTTGAACATTTGACTCTAATTATCGTTTATCCATAATGAGCGTATTTCCTTTTGAAGCTCATTACCTGCCTTTGCATTTCAGACCTAGGTTTACTGCCAATTTTATCTGTGAAGCAAGAGGAGTTCAGTGCTGTGGGTTCTCTGCCGTATGGGGGGCGGTGGAGGTGCGAGCCCCTGCTTCCTGCTGGGAATCCAATCCCATCACAATCCTCGTGTTTGTTTCATTTCCCTCCCGAGACCCCCCGGCTCCAGAGCTCATTACCGAGAGGAATCTCGGGATTACACTGAGGCTTGTCTTCAGGGTGGGGGGTCGGGTGTCCACTTCGAGCCCCCCGGCCCGCCCTGCAGCGGTGTTCACGCTCACCCCACATCACAGGCAGCGCAGTCTGTACACAGGGCAGACACACACACACTGCAAGGCACGCCGCTCCTCTCCAGCAGACACCCCCACCTTGTCTCTACTCCTCCCCCCCCGCCCTCTGGAAGATAAATGCCCCCCAGCCTCTGGCCACCTGCAGCCCCCGGCCCGCCCTGCAGCGGTGTCCATACGCACCCCACATCACAGAGCGCAGTCTGTACACAGGGCACACACACACACACTGCAAAGCACGCCGCCCCCCTCCAGCAGACACCTCTTGCTCTCTGCCCCGCCCCCTCCGGAAGATAGATGCCCCCAGCCTCTGGCCACCTGCAGGCCCCGGGTCGGTCTGTGCGCTTCTATCGATTGTGAGCTGAGTGAGCTGCTAATGCCCCATTAAGCAAGCCCGGAATGTTATTCTTTCGTGCTTCTGTGTCCTTCCCGCCCGCCCCAATAAACAAAGTAAGTCAGACCCCCCCAGGATATAGCGGCTTTGGTAAAAATGCCGCGATTTCTACGAAAAGTGCCGATTTCGCGGGCACTTTTGTAAAAATCGCGGCATTTTTACTAAAGTGCCAATTTCGCGGCAAATCGCGAAATCGCGATATCCTGGAGGGTCTGCTTTCTGTGGATGCAGACTCAGTCTGAACAGAGGTCATAGTCCTCGCTCTGACTTTCAAAGGAACTTCAAATATGCATGGCTTATTTGGCTTTGCCCGGCAGGGCTTGCCCGGCGGGGTGAGAATGGCGTTTGTCAGGCGTTCGTCAGGCGATCGGAAGGGGTGAGGCGATAGTTTATGGTTCAATGGTTTTCATGAAGTCTTCTTGATACGATGAAAGCAGGAAAGGGAAGCTTGTCAATAAGCAAACTTAAGACAAGGTGTGACTCCTAGAAAGAATGACTTGGAAACAACATACAGAAACTCACATATAAAAAGGCCCTGATGAGGCTTGAACTCATGACCCCTGGTTTACAAGACCAGTGCTCTGCCACTGAGCTACAAGGCCAGCCTGCCTGCAGTATGTAAATCGCTTCATGTATTCTTACTGCGGTATGAAGATATCTATGATTTTGAGACTCTGTATGGAAATGCAGTTGCATTTGAATGTCTACATGCGTGCACAAATTGAAGAGCATGCTTAAGACACTTTTCTTGGAAGTAGGAAAAACTCCATTTTGATTTGAGAACATAAGAGTATTCACATTTATGACCATACTGATAGCTCTAGTTAGTATGTCCACAATCAGTGACAGATAGAGAACTCACTTATTAGAAGTGATCTGTCTCTGTGGGGCAGACATATGTCAACAGTCATACACTTGAGATGGCTGAAACTTTAGGAGTAAGAGCTGCTTTCTTATCAGTCTATCTATCCAAACTGGTTAGAAGTAACCCTGGGCGTCCGAATCGGCTACGCCCACGGAGTAGGCGTAGTGTTGCCTTCTACGCATTTTGCGTAGACAGCGTAGCCGGCAACACTACGCCCACTCCGTGTGCGTAGCCGATTCGGCCGCCACCCACCTCCCTCCCGCCCTCCCCTACATACATTATTTAAGCAACTAACCTTAATAAAACAATTTTTAAAGCACTTACCATGTCCGGGGCTCTTCCGGGGCTCCCTCTTGGAATAGCGTCCCTTCCTGGATACCAATGCGCATGCGCGGCCTCCCGCGCATGGGCATTGGTATCCAGGACGACGCTATTCCAAGAGGGAGCCCCGGACGAGCCCCGGACACGGTAAGTGCTTTAAAATTGTTTTATTAAGGGTAGTTGCTTAAATAATGTATGTAGGGGAGAGCGGGAGGGAGGTGCGTAGTGGGGCTACGCGGAGTGCGGGAGTGGGCGTAGCTTCTCGCCCACTCCGCGTAGCTCCGCGGAGCCCCACTACGCCCACTACGACCAGGGTTAGTTAGAAGGCTAGGAGTGAGGGAAAGGCAATCCTCTGGACACTTCATGAAAGATCTAATTTCAATTAAGCACAAAACACTTCCCTTAATTTGACATAATTGCCAAAATGGAATAGTCAGTTGGGCCCTTCTAGTGGATTATGGCTGTGTCTTGAAAGAGAGTGTAATTGTACTACGAGACATGCCCACCTTCAAAAGAGTGTCTGATGGCGTTCCGACGAAGGTGGGATTCGAACCCACGCGTGCAGAGCACAATGGATTAGCAGTCCATCGCCTTAACCACTCGGCCACCTCGTCTGCCTTAGGTGACTATGTTTCATTTTTTAGGAAATTCTTACGATGTGCTAATTACAAATAATCATAAGTTTCTCCTAGACTGTGTCAGAACTGGCAAATATATGTGGTGTTCAATAGACAGAGCACATGATATAGCAGAATTATCAAATCTGTTCCATTAGGACTGTAGTTTTTAATAGTCATGATAACATGCTAGCATGTGAGTCGATCTTGCACAGTGAATAAGGGAGCAGTGCCAGTATCTACTTGGTCAGCTCTAGATGGCTCAACTGGGGAGGTATGAGAACAGTGAGCTCCAGTGGTGCAATCGGTTAGCGCGCGGTACTTATACAGCAGTACTTGCATTGAGGCATGCCGAGGTTGTGAGTTCGAGCCTCACCTGGAGCAGCTTACTGGTTTTTCATAAACCATTTCACTAAAAGTAAAGATTAAACTCAGGGGAAAGACGGCCCTTGCTAGAGAGTTTTTACTTCTTTTCAGGATCTGCGTGTCCGACTCTTCCAGGTGCAAATATCACAATCCTATTCGATGCTCCTTATAAACATTCCATGATGTGCCGTCTTGCATAGCATGCAAACACCACATCAGTGCATTTAAAAATACATTTGTAGAATAATAAATATGATGAAAACATTGTTGTCACGGGATAACCATATACTGAGGAGCTGCAAACAGTGCTGTATCAGCTACTTACAATAAAATTTAACTGAAAGACATATCAAAAGAAGAGCGTCATCATATTAATGTTTCTAGTCAACATAAGAGTTGTACCATAGCAGCTTATGGTGCTTTCTGCTCAGATTGTGCCTCCAATCCCACATTGATTTTTTTTATTCTTTGCAGTTTAAAAAAACAATTCATGCTCAAAGTTAACTTTTTAAAACCATTCAACCTAATATATTTATTTCTCTAACTTGTGAATGTGGTCCATGTTCTCTTTTCCTCATCCCCATCACGATACTCCTTTTCCCGAAATCAGGTTCACTTCTTTATCCAGCCCACCCATCCAAGGTCACCAAATCTATGAAGCGATTTGCTTTTTCTCACATTCTCTCTATGTACAAGATACCTTGTATCATTTGAATGGACAGCAGGAGAGTCGGATATTTATGGTTAGTGGGGGTGGGGTTTTGAAGATTAACCTCATTTGACTAAGAGCCGGGCATCTGGGAGGAAAAGTATTTTAAGGGGGATGAAGTTCACATCTCCTTGGTGAAATTTCTAGATCCTTATTTCATCCTTTCTCAGACCCCCCAGGATATAGCGGCATGGATTAGCAAATTTAGCGGCACAAAAATGGAAATTTAGCGGCACAAATATGGAAATTTAGCGGCAATTTTGCGGCATTTCATTTGGCCCTGGACCTTCATAAAGCGGCCTCCAGTGACCTCATCCGTCACCCGCCCTTCCTAACGCTCTTTCTGCCTCCCAATTCTCCCTCTCTTAGTTGTGTTTTGCCGCTTTTAGCTCCTCTATCTTCCTTCCTAATTCACTCTTTCCACTGTCCCATTCAGCTTTCTGTTTCTCATGCCCCCTCCTTTCTGTGCCTCATTCACTCATCCTCTCTCTCACGCATACACACACATCTTTCTCTCCTTATCGATATCTCTCTCATCAGCCCAGTCTCTTCTCCCCCCGTCCCTCTCTCTTTCCATCTTCGTATCTCTCTAGCAACCTGCCTCTCTAGTTCTCTCTTGTCGCCCTCTCTCCCTTCCTAGCCCGCTCTTCTCTCTCTAACTCTCATACTTTCGTTCTACCAGACACTGTCTTTCTTCCCCTTCCTCTCTCGCCCTATTTCTCGCGCATTCACCCTCCCTCTTTCTCTCCTGCTCACTCCTCTCTACTTTTCTCCACCTTTCACTTTCATTCGCCCAGTTTCTCTCACCCCCTACTACCCTTTACTTCTATCCCACCTGTGACTTCTTTGCTCACTCCCCCTCTCTTTCACCCCTTCTTTCTCGTCTCACCTGCCCCATACCCTCAGTTTTCATTCTTGCTCCCCCTCTTTACCTTTGCGCTCCACTGCTACTGGATAGGGCAAAAGTAGGCACAGGCTGCAATAGGCTGTCTTCCATTGCTACTCACATCGGTGATTACTCAGGCTTTTAAGTGAAAGTGACACACTTTTCGATGCTAGATAATGTGCAATTTGAAAGTAGCACTTATTCCGATGTGCTGCTCTGTAGTTGCTGACGTTGCAACGTGATTTGTTGATAGTATCAAGACTGTCTTGAGGATATCTTCAAGGGGCCGGTAGAAATTGTAGCATGGCTTTATCGTTTAGGACACTTGAACATTTGACTCTAATTATCGTTTATCCATAATGAGCGTATTTCCTTTTGAAGCTCATTACCTGCCTTTGCATTTCAGACCTAGGTTTACTGCCAATTTTATCTGTGAAGCAAGAGGAGTTCAGTGCTGTGGGTTCTCTGCCGTATGGGGGGCGGTGGAGGTGCGAGCCCCTGCTTCCTGCTGGGAATCCAATCCCATCACAATCCTCGTGTTTGTTTCATTTCCCTCCCGAGACCCCCCGGCTCCAGAGCTCATTACCGAGAGGAATCTCGGGATTACACTGAGGCTTGTCTTCAGGGTGGGGGGTCGGGTGTCCACTTCGAGCCCCCCGGCCCGCCCTGCAGCGGTGTTCACGCTCACCCCACATCACAGGCAGCGCAGTCTTTACACAGGGCACACACACACACACTGCAAAGCACGCCGCCCCCCTCCAGCAGACACCTCTTGCTCTCTGCCCCGCCCCCTCCGGAAGATAGATGCCCCCAGCCTCTGTCCACCTGGAGGCCCCGGGTCGGTCTGTGCGCTTCTATCGATTGTGAGCTGAGTGAGCTGCTAATGCCCCATTAAGCAAGCCCGGAATGTTATTCTTTCGTGCTTCTGTGTCCTTCCCGCCCGCCCCAATAAACAAAGTAAGTCAGACCCCCCCAGGATATAGCGGCTTTTGTAAAAATGCCGCGATTTCTACGAAAAGTGCCGATTTCGCGGGCACTTTTGTAAAAATCGCGGCATTTTTACTAAAGTGCCAATTTTGCGGCAAATCGCGAAATCGCGATATCCTGGAGGGTCTGCTTTCTGTGGATGCAGACTCAGTCTGAACAGAGGTCATAGTCCTCGCTCTGACTTTCAAAGGAACTTCAAATATGCATGGCTTATTTGGCTTTGCCCGGCAGGGCTTGCCCGGCGGGGTGAGAATGGCGTTTGTCAGGCGTTCGTCAGGCGATCGGAAGGGGTGAGGCGATAGTTTATGGTTCAATGGTTTTCATGAAGTCTTCTTGATACGATGAAAGCAGGAAAGGGAAGCTTGTCAATAAGCAAACTTAAGACAAGGTGTGACTCCTAGAAAGAATGACTTGGAAACAACATACAGAAACTCACATATAAAAAGGCCCTGATGAGGCTTGAACTCATGACCCCTGGTTTACAAGACCAGTGCTCTGCCACTGAGCTACAAGGCCAGCCTGCCTGCAGTATGTAAATCGCTTCATGTATTCTTACTGCGGTATGAAGATATCTATGATTTTGAGACTCTGTATGGAAATGCAGTTGCATTTGAATGTCTACATGCGTGCACAAATTGAAGAGCATGCTTAAGACACTTTTCTTGCAAGTAGGAAAAACTCCATTTTGATTTGAGAACATAAGAGTATTCACATTTATGACCATACTGATAGCTCTAGTTAGTATGTCCACAATCAGTGACAGATAGAGAACTCACTTATTAGAAGTGATCTGTCTCTGTGGGGCAGACATATGTCAACAGTCATACACTTGAGATGGCTGAAACTTTAGGAGTAAGAGCTGCTTTCTTATCAGTCTATCTATCCAAACTGGTTAGAAGTAACCCTGGGCGTCCGAATCGGCTACGCCCACGGAGTAGGCGTAGTGTTGCCTTCTACGCATTTTGCGTAGACAGCGTAGCCGGCAACACTACGCCCACTCCGTGTGCGTAGCCGATTCGGCCGCCACCCACCTCCCTCCCGCCCTCCCCTACATACATTATTTAAGCAACTAACCTTAATAAAACAATTTTTAAAGCACTTACCATGTCCGGGGCTCTTCCGGGGCTCCCTCTTGGAATAGCGTCCCTTCCTGAATACCAATGCGCATGCGCGGCCTCCCGCGCATGGGCATTGGTATCCAGGACGACGCTATTCCAAGAGGGAGCCCCGGACGAGCCCCGGACACGGTAAGTGCTTTAAAACTGTTTTATTAAGGGTAGTTGCTTAAATAATGTATGTAGGGGAGAGCGGGAGGGAGGTGCGTAGTGGGGCTACGCGGAGTGCGGGAGTGGGCGTAGCTTCTCGCCCACTCCGCGTAGCTCCGCGGAGCCCCACTACGCCCACTACGACCAGGGTTAGTTAGAAGGCCAGGAGTGAGGGAAAGGCAATCCTCTGGACACTTCATGAAAGATCTAATTTCAATTAAGCACAAAACACTTCCCTTAATTTGACATAATTGCCAAAATGGAATAGTCAGTTGGGCCCTTCTAGTGGATTATGGCTGTGTCTTGAAAGAGAGTGTAATTGTACTACGAGACATGCCCACCTTCAAAAGAGTGTCTGATGGCGTTCCGACGAAGGTGGGATTCGAACCCACGCGTGCAGAGCACAATGGATTAGCAGTCCATCGCCTTAACCACTCGGCCACCTCGTCTGCCTTAGGTGACTATGTTTCATTTTTTAGGAAATTCTTACGATGTGCTAATTACAAATAATCATAAGTTTCTCCTAGACTGTGTCAGAACTGGCAAATATATGTGGTGTTCAATAGACAGAGCACATGATATAGCAGAATTATCAAATCTGTTCCATTAGGACTGTAGTTTTTAATAGTCATGATAACATGCTAGCATGTGAGTCGATCTTGCACAGTGAATAAGGGAGCAGTGCCAGTATCTACTTGGTCAGCTCTAGATGGCTCAACTGGGGAGGTATGAGAACAGTGAGCTCCAGTGGCGCAATCGGTTAGCGCGCGGTACTTATACAGCAGTACTTGCATTGAGGCATGCCGAGGTTGTGAGTTCGAGCCTCACCTGGAGCAGCTTACTGGTTTTTCATAAACCATTTCACTAAAAGTAAAGATTAAACTCAGGGGAAAGACGGCCCTTGCTAGAGAGTTTTTACTTCTTTTCAGGATCTGCGTGTCCGACTCTTCCAGGTGCAAATATCACAATCCTATTCGATGCTCCTTATAAACATTCCATGATGTGCCGTCTTGCATAGCATGCAAACACCACATCAGTGCATTTAAAAATACATTTGTAGAATAATAAATATGATGAAAACATTGTTGTCACGGGATAACCATATACTGAGGAGCTGCAAACAGTGCTGTATCAGCTACTTACAATAAAATTTAACTGAAAGACATATCAAAAGAAGAGCGTCATCATATTAATGTTTCTAGTCAACATAAGAGTTGCACCATAGCAGCTTATGGTGCTTTCTGCTCAGATTGTGCCTCCAATCCCACATTGATTTTTTTTATTCTTTGCAGTTTAAAAAAACAATTCATGCTCAAAGTTAACTTTTTAAAACCATTCAACCTAATATATTTATTTCTCTAACTTGTGAATGTGGTCCATGTTCTCTTTTCCTCATCCCCATCACGATACTCCTTTTCCCGAAATCAGGTTCACTTCTTTATCCAGCCCACCCATCCAAGGTCACCAAATCTATGAAGCGATTTGCTTTTTCTCACATTCTCTCTATGTACAAGATACCTTGTATCATTTGAATGGACAGCAGGAGAGTCGGATATTTATGGTTAGTGGGGGTGGGGTTTTGAAGATTAACCTCATTTGACTAAGAGCCGGGGCATCTGGGAGGAAAAGTATTTTAAGGGGGATGAAGTTCACATCTCCTTGGTGAAATTTCTAGATCCTTATTTCATCCTTTCTCAGACCCCCCAGGATATAGCGGCATGGATTAGCAAATTTAGCGGCACAAAAATGGAAATTTAGCGGCACAAATATGGAAATTTAGCGGCAATTTTGCGGCATTTCATTTGGCCCTGGACCTTCATAAAGCGGCCTCCAGTGACCTCATCCGTCACCCGCCCTTCCTAACGCTCTTTCTGCCTCCCAATTCTCCCTCTCTTAGTTGTGTTTTGCCGCTTTTAGCTCCTCTATCTTCCTTCCTAATTCACTCTTTCCACTGTCCCATTCAGCTTTCTGTTTCTCATGCCCCCTCCTTTCTGTGCCTCATTCACTCATCCTCTCTCTCACGCATACACACACATCTTTCTCTCCTTATCGATATCTCTCTCATCAGCCCAGTCTCTTCTCCCCCCGTCCCTCTCTCTTTCCATCTTCGTATCTCTCTAGCAACCTGCCTCTCTAGTTCTCTCTTGTCGCCCTCTCTCCCTTCCTAGCCCGCTCTTCTCTCTCTAACTCTCATACTTTCGTTCTACCAGACACTGTCTTTCTTCCCCTTCCTCTCTCGCCCTATTTCTCGCGCATTCACCCTCCCTCTTTCTCTCCTGCTCACTCCTCTCTACTTTTCTCCACCTTTCACTTTCATTCGCCCAGTTTCTCTCACCCCCTACTACCCTTTACTTCTATCCCACCTGTGACTTCTTTGCTCACTCCCCCTCTCTTTCACCCCTTCTTTCTCGTCTCACCTGCCCCATACCCTCAGTTTTTATTCTTGCTCCCCCTCTTTACCTTTGCGCTCCACTGCTACTGGATAGGGCAAAAGTAGGCACAGGCTGCAATAGGCTGTCTTCCATTGCTACTCACATCGGTGATTACTCAGGCTTTTAAGTGAAAGTGACACACTTTTCGATGCTAGATAATGTGCAATTTGAAAGTAGCACTTATTCCGATGTGCTGCTCTGTAGTTGCTGACGTTGCAATGTGATTTGTTGATAGTATCAAGACTGTCTTGAGGATATCTTCAAGGGGCCGGTAGAAATTGTAGCATGGCTTTATCGTTTAGGACACTTGAACATTTGACTCTAATTATCGTTTATCCATAATGAGCGTATTTCCTTTTGAAGCTCATTACCTGCCTTTGCATTTCAGACCTAGGTTTACTGCCAATTTTATCTGTGAAGCAAGAGGAGTTCAGTGCTGTGGGTTCTCTGCCGTATGGGGGGCGGTGGAGGTGCGAGCCCCTGCTTCCTGCTGGGAATCCAATCCCATCACAATCCTCGTGTTTGTTTCATTTCCCTCCCGAGACCCCCCGGCTCCAGAGCTCATTACCGAGAGGAATCTCGGGATTACACTGAGGCTTGTCTTCAGGGTGGGGGGTCGGGTGTCCACTTCGAGCCCCCCGGCCCGCCCTGCAGCGGTGTTCACGCTCACCCCACATCACAGGCAGCGCAGTCTGTACACAGGGCAGACACACACACACTGCAAGGCACGCCGCTCCTCTCCAGCAGACACCCCCACCTTGTCTCTACTCCTCCCCCCCGCCCTCTGGAAGATAAATGCCCCCCAGCCTCTGGCCACCTGCAGCCCCCGGCCCGCCCTGCAGCGGTGTCCATACGCACCCCACATCACAGAGCACAGTCTGTACACAGGGCACACACACACACACTGCAAAGCACGCCGCCCCCCTCCAGCAGACACCTCTTGCTCTCTGCCCCGCCCCCTCCGGAAGATAGATGCCCCCAGCCTCTGGCCACCTGCAGGCCCCGGGTCGGTCTGTGCGCTTCTATCGATTGTGAGCTGAGTGAGCTGCTAATGCCCCATTAAGCAAGCCCGGAATGTTATTCTTTCGTGCTTCTGTGTCCTTCCCGCCCGCCCCAATAAACAAAGTAAGTCAGACCCCCCCAGGATATAGCGGCTTTGGTAAAAATGCCGCGATTTCTACGAAAAGTGCCGATTTCGCGGGCACTTTTGTAAAAATCGCGGCATTTTTACTAAAGTGCCAATTTCGCGGCAAATCGCGAAATCGCGATATCCTGGAGGGTCTGCTTTCTGTGGATGCAGACTCAGTCTGAACAGAGGTCATAGTCCTCGCTCTGACTTTCAAAGGAACTTCAAATATGCATGGCTTATTTGGCTTTGCCCGGCAGGGCTTGCCCGGCGGGGTGAGAATGGCGTTTGTCAGGCGTTCGTCAGGCGATCGGAAGGGGTGAGGCGATAGTTTATGGTTCAATGGTTTTCATGAAGTCTTCTTGATACGATGAAAGCAGGAAAGGGAAGCTTGTCAATAAGCAAACTTAAGACAAGGTGTGACTCCTAGAAAGAATGACTTGGAAACAACATACAGAAACTCACATATAAAAAGGCCCTGATGAGGCTTGAACTCATGACCCCTGGTTTACAAGACCAGTGCTCTGCCACTGAGCTACAAGGCCAGCCTGCCTGCAGTATGTAAATCGCTTCATGTATTCTTACTGCGGTATGAAGATATCTATGATTTTGAGACTCTGTATGGAAATGCAGTTGCATTTGAATGTCTACATGCGTGCACAAATTGAAGAGCATGCTTAAGACACTTTTCTTGGAAGTAGGAAAAACTCCATTTTGATTTGAGAACATAAGAGTATTCACATTTATGACCATACTGATAGCTCTAGTTAGTATGTCCACAATCAGTGACAGATAGAGAACTCACTTATTAGAAGTGATCTGTCTCTGTGGGGCAGACATATGTCAACAGTCATACACTTGAGATGGCTGAAACTTTAGGAGTAAGAGCTGCTTTCTTATCAGTCTATCTATCCAAACTGGTTAGAAGTAACCCTGGGCGTCCGAATCGGCTACGCCCACGGAGTAGGCGTAGTGTTGCCTTCTACGCATTTTGCGTAGACAGCGTAGCCGGCAACACTACGCCCACTCCGTGGGCGTAGCCGATTCGGCCGCCACCCACCTCCCTCCCGCCCTCCCCTACATACATTATTTAAGCAACTAACCTTAATAAAACAATTTTTAAAGCACTTACCATGTCCGGGGCTCTTCCGGGGCTCCCTCTTGGAATAGCGTCCCTTCCTGGATACCAATGCGCATGCGCGGCCTCCCGCGCATGGGCATTGGTATCCAGGATGACGCTATTCCAAGAGGGAGCCCCGGACGAGCCCCGGACACGGTGGGTGCTTTAAAATTGTTTTATTAAGGGTAGTTGCTTAAATAATGTATGTAGGGGAGAGCGGGAGGGAGGTGCGTAGTGGGGCTACGCGGAGTGCGGGAGTGGGCGTAGCTTCTCGCCCACTCCGCGTAGCTCCGCGGAGCCCCACTACGCCCACTACGACCAGGGTTAGTTAGAAGGCCAGGAGTGAGGGAAAGGCAATCCTCTGGACACTTCATGAAAGATCTAATTTCAATTAAGCACAAAACACTTCCCTTAATTTGACATAATTGCCAAAATGGAATAGTCAGTTGGGCCCTTCTAGTGGATTATGGCTGTGTCTTGAAAGAGAGTGTAATTGTACTACGAGACATGCCCACCTTCAAAAGAGTGTCTGATGGCGTTCCGACGAAGGTGGGATTCGAACCCACGCGTGCAGAGCACAATGGATTAGCAGTCCATCGCCTTAACCACTCGGCCACCTCGTCTGCCTTAGGTGACTATGTTTCATTTTTTAGGAAATTCTTACGATGTGCTAATTACAAATAATCATAAGTTTCTCCTAGACTGTGTCAGAACTGGCAAATATATGTGGTGTTCAATAGACAGAGCACATGATATAGCAGAATTATCAAATCTGTTCCATTAGGACTGTAGTTTTTAATAGTCATGATAACATGCTAGCATGTGAGTCGATCTTGCACAGTGAATAAGGGAGCAGTGCCAGTATCTACTTGGTCAGCTCTAGATGGCTCAACTGGGGAGGTATGAGAACAGTGAGCTCCAGTGGCGCAATCGGTTAGCGCGCGGTACTTATACAGCAGTACTTGCATTGAGGCATGCCGAGGTTGTGAGTTCGAGCCTCACCTGGAGCAGCTTACTGGTTTTTCATAAACCATTTCACTAAAAGTAAAGATTAAACTCAGGGGAAAGACGGCCCTTGCTAGGGAGTTTTTACTTCTTTTCAGGATCTGCGTGTCCGACTCTTCCAGGTGCAAATATCACAATCCTATTCGATGCTCCTTATAAACATTCCATGATGTGCCGTCTTGCATAGCATGCAAACACCACATCAGTGCATTTAATAATACATTTGTAGAATAATAAATATGATGAAAACATTGTTGTCACGGGATAACCATATACTGAGGAGCTGCAAACAGTGCTGTATCAGCTACTTACAATAAAATTTAACTGAAAGACATATCAAAAGAAGAGCGTCATCATATTAATGTTTCTAGTCAACATAAGAGTTGCACCATAGCAGCTTATGGTGCTTTCTGCTCAGATTGTGCCTCCAATCCCACATTGATTTTTTTTATTCTTTGCAGTTTAAAAAAACAATTCATGCTCAAAGTTAACTTTTTAAAACCATTCAACCTAATATATTTATTTCTCTAACTTGTGAATGTGGTCCATGTTCTCTTTTCCTCATCCCCATCACGATACTCCTTTTCCCGAAATCAGGTTCACTTCTTTATCCAGCCCACCCATCCAAGGTCACCAAATCTATGAAGCGATTTGCTTTTTCTCACATTCTCTCTATGTACAAGATACCTTGTATCATTTGAATGGACAGCAGGAGAGTCGGATATTTATGGTTAGTGGGGGTGGGGTTTTGAAGATTAACCTCATTTGACTAAGAGCCGGGGCATCTGGGAGGAAAAGTATTTTAAGGGGGATGAAGTTCACATCTCCTTGGTGAAATTTCTAGATCCTTATTTCATCCTTTCTGTGGATGCAGACTCAGTCGGAACAGAGGTCATAGTCCTCGCTCTGACTTTCAAAGGAACTTCAAATATGCATGGCTTATTTGGCTTTGCCCGGCAGGGCTTGCCCGGCGGGGTGAGAATGGCGTTTGTCAGGCATTCGTCAGGCGATCGGAAGGGGTGAGGCCATAGTTTATGGTTCAATGGTTTTCATGAAGTCTTCTTGATACGATGAAAGCAGGAAAGGGAAGCTTGTCAATAAGCAAACTTAAGACAAGGTGTGACTCCTAGAAAGAATGACTTGGAAACAACATACAGAAACTCACATATAAAAAGGCCCTGATGGGGCTTGAACTCATGACCCCTGGTTTACAAGACCAGTGCTCTGCCACTGAGCTACAAGGCCAGCCTGCCTGCAGTATGTAAATCGCTTCATGTATTCTTACTGCGGTATGAAGATATCTATGATTTTGAGACTCTGTATGGAAATGCAGTTGCATTTGAATGTCTACATGCGTGCACAAATTGAAGAGCATGCTTAAGACACTTTTCTTGGAAGTAGGAAAAACTCCATTTTGATTTGAGAACATAAGAGTATTCACATTTATGACCATACTGATAGCTCTAGTTAGTATGTCCACAATCAGTGACAGATAGAGAACTCACTTATTAGAAGTGATCTGTCTCTGTGGGGCAGACATATGTCAACAGTCATACACTTGAGATGGCTGAAACTTTAGGAGTAAGAGCTGCTTTCTTATCAGTCTATCTATCCAAACTGGTTAGAAGTAACCCTGGGCGTCCGAATCGGCTACGCCCACGGAGTAGGCGTAGTGTTGCCTTCTACGCATTTTGCGTAGACAGCGTAGCTGGCAACACTACGCCCACTCCGTGTGCGTAGCCGATTCGGCCGCCACCCGCCTCCCTCCCGCCCTCCCCTACATACATTATTTAAGCAACTAACCTTAATAAAACAATTTTTAAAGCACTTACCATGTCCGGGGCTCTTCCGGGGCTCCCTCTTGGAATAGCGTCCCTTCCTGGATACCAATGCGCATGCGCGGCCTCCCGCGCATGCGCATTGGTATCCAGGACGACGCTATTCCAAGAGGGAGCCCCGGACGAGCCCCGGACACGGTAAGTGCTTTAAAATTGTTTTATGAAGGGTAGTTGCTTAAATAATGTATGTAGGGGAGAGCGGGAGGGAGGTGCGTAGTGGGGCTACGCGGAGTGCGGGAGTGGGCATAGCTTCTCGCCCACTCCGCGTAGCTCCGCGGAGCCCCACTACGCCCACTACGACCAGGGTTAGTTAGAAGGCCAGGAGTGAGGGAAAGGCAATCCTCTGGACACTTCATGAAAGATCTAATTTCAATTAAGCACAAAACACTTCCCTTAATTTGACATAATTGCCAAAATGGAATAGTCAGTTGGGCCCTTCTAGTGGATTATGGCTGTGTCTTGAAAGAGAGTGTAATTGTACTACGAGACATGCCCACCTTCAAAAGAGTGTCTGATGGCGTTCCGACGAAGGTGGGATTCAAACCCACGCGTGCAGAGCACAATGGATTAGCAGTCCATCGCCTTAACCACTCGGCCACCTCGTCTGCCTTAGGTGACTATGTTTCATTTTTTAGGAAATTCTTACGATGTGCTAATTACAAATAATCATAAGTTTCTCCTAGACTGTGTCAGAACTGGCAAATATATGTGGTGTTCAATAGACAGAGCACATGATATAGCAGAATTATCAAATCTGTTCCATTAGGACTGTAGTTTTTAATAGTCATGATAACATGCTAGCATGTGAGTCGATCTTGCACAGTGAATAAGGGAGCAGTGCCAGTATCTACTTGGTCAGCTCTAGATGGCTCAACTGGGGAGGTATGAGAACAGTGACCTCCAGTGGCGCAATCGGTTAGCGCGCGGTACTTATACAGCAGTACTTGCATTGAGGCATGCCGAGGTTGTGAGTTTGAGCCTCACCTGGAGCAGCTTACTGGTTTTTCATAAACCATTTCACTAAAAGTAAAGATTAAACTCAGGGGAAAGACGGCCCTTGCTAGAGAGTTTTTACTTCTTTTCAGGATCTGCGTGTCCGACTCTTCCAGGTGCAAATATCACAATCCTATTCGATGCTCCTTATAAACATTCCATGATGTGCCGTCTTGCATAGCATGCAAACACCACATCAGTGCATTTAAAAATACATTTGTAGAATAATAAATATGATGAAAACATTGTTGTCACGGGATAACCATATACTGAGGAGCTGCAAACAGTGCTGTATCAGCTACTTACAATAAAATTTAACTGAAAGACATATCAAAAGAAGAGCGTCATCATATTAATGTTTCTAGTCAACATAAGAGTTACACCATAGCAGCTTATGGTGCTTTCTGCTCAGATTGTGCCTCCATTCCCACATTGATTTTTTTTATTCTTTGCAGTTTAAAAAAACAATTCATGCTCAAAGTTAACTTTTTAAAACCATTCAACCTAATATATTTATTTCTCTAACTTGTGAATGTGGTCCATGTTCTCTTTTCCTCATCCCCATCACGATACTCCTTTTCCCAAAATCAGGTTCACTTCTTTATCCAGCCCACCCATCCAAGGTCACCAAATCTATGAAGCGATTCTGCTTTTTCTCACATTCTCTCTATGTACAAGATACCTTGTATCATTTGAATGGACAGCAGGAGAGTCGGATATTTATGGTTAGTGGGGGTGGGGTTTTGAAGATTAACCTCATTTGACTAAGAGCCAGGGCATCTGGGAGGAAAAGTATTTTAAGGGGGATGAAGTTCACATCTCCTTGGTGAAATTTCTAGATCCTTATTTCATCCTTTCTGTGGATGCAGACTCAGTCGGAACAGAGGTCATAGTCCTCGCTCTGACTTTCAAAGGAACTTCAAATATGCATGGCTTATTTGGCTTTGCCCGGCAGGGCTTGCCCGGCGGGGTGAGAATGGCGTTTGTCAAGCATTCGTCAGGCGATCGGAAGGGGTGAGGCCATAGTTTATGGTTCAATGGTTTTCATGAAGTCTTCTTGATACGATGAAAGCAGGAAAGGGAAGCTTGTCAATAAGCAAACTTAAGACAAGGTGTGACTCCTAGAAAGAATGACTTGGAAACAACATACAGAAACTCACATATAAAAAGGCCCTGATGAGGCTTGAACTCATGACCCCTGGTTTACAAGACCAGTGCTCTGCCACTGAGCTACAAGGCCAGCCTGCCTGCAGTATGTAAATCGCTTCATGTATTCTTACTGCGGTATGAAGATATCTATGATTTTGAGACTCTGTATGGAAATGCAGTTGCATTTGAATGTCTACATGCGTGCACAAATTGAAGAGCATGCTTAAGACACTTTTCTTGGAAGTAGGAAAAACTCCATTTTGATTTGAGAACATAAGAGTATTCACATTTATGACCATACTGATAGCTCTAGTTAGTATGTCCACAATCAGTGACAGATAGAGAACTCACTTATTAGAAGTGATCTGTCTCTGTGGGGCAGACATATGTCAACAGTCATACACTTGAGATGGCTGAAACTTTAGGAGTAAGAGCTGCTTTCTTATCAGTCTATCTATCCAAACTGGTTAGAAGTAACCCTGGGCGTCCGAATCGGCTACGCCCACGGAGTAGGCGTAGTGTTGCCTTCTACGCATTTTGCGTAGACAGCGTAGCCGGCAACACTACGCCCACTCCGTGTGCGTAGCCGATTCGGCCGCCACCCGCCTCCCTCCCACCCTCCCCTACATACATTATTTAAGCAACTAACCTTAATAAAACAATTTTTAAAGCACTTACCATGTCCGGGGCTCTTCCGGGGCTCCCTCTTGGAATAGCGTCCCTTCCTGGATACCAATGCGCATGCGCGGCCTCCCGCGCATGCGCATTGGTATCCAGGACGACGCTATTCCAAGAGGGAGCCCCGGACGAGCCCCGGACACGGTAAGTGCTTTAAAATTGTTTTATGAAGGGTAGTTGCTTAAATAATGTATGTAGGGGAGAGCGGGAGGGAGGTGCGTAGTGGGGCTACGCGGAGTGCGGGAGTGGGCATAGCTTCTCGCCCACTCCGCGTAGCTCCGCGGAGCCCCACTACGCCCACTACAACCAGGGTTAGTTAGAAGGCCAGGAGTGAGGGAAAGGCAATCCTCTGGACACTTCATGAAAGATCTAATTTCAATTAAGCACAAAACACTTCCCTTAATTTGACATAATTGCCAAAATGGAATAGTCAGTTGGGCCCTTCTAGTGGATTATGGCTGTGTCTTGAAAGAGAGTGTAATTGTACTACGAGACATGCCCACCTTCAAAAGAGTGTCTGATGGCGTTCCGACAAAGGTGGGATTCGAACCCACGCGTGCAGAGCACAATGGATTAGCAGTCCATCGCCTTAACCACTCGGCCACCTCGTCTGCCTTAGGTGACTATGTTTCATTTTTTAGGAAATTCTTACGATGTGCTAATTACAAATAATCATAAGTTTCTCCTAGACTGTGTCAGAACTGGCAAATATATGTGGTGTTCAATAGACAGAGCACATGATATAGCAGAATTATCAAATCTGTTCCATTAGGACTGTAGTTTTTAATAGTCATGATAACATGCTAGCATGTGAGTCGATCTTGCACAGTGAATAAGGGAGCAGTGCCAGTATCTACTTGGTCAGCTCTAGATGGCTCAACTGGGGAGGTATGTGAACAGTGAGCTCCAGTGGCGCAATCGGTTAGCGCGTGGTACTTATACAGCAGTACTTGCATTGAGGCATGCCGAGGTTGTGAGTTAGAGCCTCACCTGGAGCAGCTTACTGGTTTTTCATAAACCATTTCACTAAAAGTAAAGATTAAACTCAGGGGAAAGACGGCCCTTGCTAGAGAGTTTTTACTTCTTTTCAGGATCTGCGTGTCCGACTCTTCCAGGTGCAAATATCACAATCCTATTCGATGCTCCTTATAAACATTCCATGATGTGCCGTCTTGCATAGCATGCAAACACCACATCAGTGCATTTAAAAATACATTTGTAGAATAATAAATATGATGAAAACATTGTTGTCACGGGATAACCATATACTGAGGAGCTGCAAACAGTGCTGTATCAGCTACTTACAATACAATTTAACTGAAAGACATATCAAAAGAAGAGCGTCATCATATTAATGTTTCTAGTCAACATAAGAGTTGCACCATAGCAGCTTATGGTGCTTTCTGCTCAGATTGTGCCTCCAATCCCACATTGATTTTTTTTATTCTTTGCAGTTTAAAAAAACAATTCATGCTCAAAGTTAACTTTTTAAAACCATTCAACCTAATATATTTATTTCTCTAACTTGTGAATGTGGTCCATGTTCTCTTTTCCTCATCCCCATCACGATACTCCTTTTCCCGAAATCAGGTTCACTTCTTTATCCAGCCCACCCATCCAAGGTCACCAAATCTATGAAGCGATTCTGCTTTTTCTCACATTCTCTCTATGTACAAGATACCTTGTATCATTTGAATGGACAGCAGGAGAGTCGGATATTTATGGTTAGTGGGGGTGGGGTTTTGAAGATTAACCTCATTTGCCTAAGAGCCGGGGCATCTGGGAGGAAAAGTATTTTAAGGGGGATGAAGTTCACATCTCCTTGGTGAAATTTCTAGATCCTTATTTCATCCTTTCTGTGGATGCAGACTCAGTCTGAACAGAGGTCATAGTCCTCGCTCTGACTTTCAAAGGAACTTCAAATATGCATGGCTTATTTAGCTTTGCCCGGCGGGGTGAGAATGGCGTTTGTCAGGCGATCGGAAGGGGTGAGGCCATAGTTTATGGTTCAATGGTTTTCATGAAGTCTTCTTGATACGATGAAAGCAGGAAAGGGAAGCTTGTCAATAAGCAAACTTAAGACAAGGTGTGACTCCTAGAAAGAATGACTTGGAAACAACATACAGAAACTCACATATAAAAAGGCCCTGATGAGGCTTGAACTCATGACCCCTGGTTTACAAGACCAGTGCTCTGCCACTGAGCTACAAGGCCAGCCTGCCTGCAGTATGTAAATCGCTTCATGTATTCTTACTGCGGTATGAAGATATCTATGATTTTGAGACTCTGTATGGAAATGCAGTTGCATTTGAATGTCTACATGCGTGCACAAATTGAAGAGCATGCTTAAGACACTTTTCTTGGAAGTAGGAAAAACTCCATTTTGATTTGAGAACATAAGAGTATTCACATTTATGACCATACTGATAGCTCTAGTTAGTATGTCCACAATCAGTGACAGATAGAGAACTCACTTATTAGAAGTGATCTGTCTCTGTGGGGCAGACATATGTCAACAGTCATACACTTGAGATGGCTGAAACTTTAGGAGTAAGAGCTGCTTTCTTATCAGTCTATCTATCCAAACTGGTTAGAAGTAACCCTGGGCGTCCGAATCGGCTACGCCCACGGAGTAGGCGTAGTGTTGCCTTCTACGCATTTTGCGTAGACAGCGTAGCCGGCAACACTACGCCCACTCCGTGGGCGTAGCCGATTCGGCCGCCACCCGCCTCCCTCCCGCCCTCCCCTACATACATTATTTAAGCAACTAACCTTAATAAAACAATTTTTAAAGCACTTACCATGTCCGGGGCTCTTCCGGGGCTCCCTCTTGGAATAGCGTCCCTTCCTGGATACCAATGCGCATGCGCGGCCTCCCGCGCATGGGCATTGGTATCCAGGACGACGCTATTCCAAGAGGGAGCCCCGGACGAGCCCCGGACACGGTAAGTGCTTTAAAATTGTTTTATTAAGGGTAGTTGCTTAAATAATGTATGTAGGGGAGAGCGGGAGGGAGGTGCGTAGTGGGGCTACGCGGAGTGCGGGAGTGGGCGTAGCTTCTCGCCCACTCCGCGTAGCTCCGCGGAGCCCCACTACGCCCACTACGACCAGGGTTAGTTAGAAGGCCAGGAGTGAGGGAAAGGCAATCCTCTGGACACTTCATGAAAGATCTAATTTCAATTAAGCACAAAACACTTCCCTTAATTTGACATAATTGCCAAAATGGAATAGTCAGTTGGGCCCTTCTAGTGGATTATGGCTGTGTCTTGAAAGAGAGTGTAATTGTACTACGAGACATGCCCACCTTCAAAAGAGTGTCTGATGGCGTTCCGACGAAGGTGGGATTCGAACCCACGCGTGCAGAGCACAATGGATTAGCAGTCCATCGCCTTAACCACTCGGCCACCTCGTCTGCCTTAGGTGACTATGTTTCATTTTTTAGGAAATTCTTACGATGTGCTAATTACAAATAATCATAAGTTTCTCCTAGACTGTGTCAGAACTGGCAAATATATGTGGTGTTCAATAGACAGAGCACATGATATAGCAGAATTATCAAATCTGTTCCATTAGGACTGTAGTTTTTAATAGTCATGATAACATGCTAGCATGTGAGTCGATCTTGCACAGTGAATAAGGGAGCAGTGCCAGTATCTACTTGGTCAGCTCTAGATGGCTCAACTGGGGAGGTATGAGAACAGTGAGCTCCAGTGGTGCAATCGGTTAGCGCGCGGTACTTATACAGCAGTACTTGCATTGAGGCATGCCGAGGTTGTGAGTTCGAGCCTCACCTGGAGCAGCTTACTGGTTTTTCATAAACCATTTCACTAAAAGTAAAGATTAAACTCAGGGGAAAGACGGCCCTTGCTAGAGAGTTTTTACTTCTTTTCAGGATCTGCGTGTCCGACTCTTCCAGGTGCAAATATCACAATCCTATTCGATGCTCCTTATAAACATTCCATGATGTGCCGTCTTGCATAGCATGCAAACACCACATCAGTGCATTTAAAAATACATTTGTAGAATAATAAATATGATGAAAACATTGTTGTCACGGGATAACCATATACTGAGGAGCTGCAAACAGTGCTGTATCAGCTACTTACAGTAAAATTTAACTGAAAGACATATCAAAAGAAGAGCGTCATCATATTAATGTTTCTAGTCAACATAAGAGTTGCACCATAGCAACTTATGGTGCTTTCTGCTCAGATTGTGCCTCCAATCCCACATTGATTTTTTTTATTCTTTGCAGTTTAAAAAAACAATTCATGCTCAAAGTTAACTTTTTAAAACCATTCAACCTAATATATTTATTTCTCTAACTTGTGAATGTGGTCCATGTTCTCTTTTCCTCATCCCCATCACGATACTCCTTTTCCCGAAATCAGGTTCACTTCTTTATCCAGCCCACCCATCCAAGGTCACCAAATCTATGAAGCGAATCTGCTTTTTCTCACATTCTCTCTATGTACAAGATACCTTGTATCATTTGAATGGACAGCAGGAGAGTCGGATATTTATGGTTAGTGGGGGTGGGGTTTTGAAGATTAACCTCATTTGCCTAAGAGCCGGGGCATCTGGGAGGAAAAGTATTTTAAGGGGGATGAAGTTCACATCATCTCCTTGGTGAAATTTCTAGATCCTTATTTCATCCTTTCTGTGGATGCAGACTCAGTCTGAACAGAGGTCATAGTCCTCGCTCTGACTTTCAAAGGAACTTCAAATATGCATGGCTTATTTAGCTTTGCCCTGCAGGGCTTGCCCGGCGGGGTGAGAATGGCGTTTGTCAGGCGTTCGTCAGGCGATCGGAAGGGGTGAGGCCATAGTTTATGGTTCAATGGTTTTCATGAAGTCTTCTTGATACAATGAAAGCAGGAAAGGGAAGCTTGTCAATAAGCAAACTTAAGACAAGGTGTGACTCCTAGAAAGAATGACTTGGAAACAACATACAGAAACTCACATATAAAAAGGCCCTGATGAGGCTTGAACTCATGACCCCTGGTTTACAAGACCAGTGCTCTGCCACTGAGCTACAAGGGCAGCCTGCCTGCAGTATGTAAATCGCTTCATGTATTCTTACTGCGGTATGAAGATATCAATGATTTTGAGACTCTGTATGGAAATGCAGTTGCATTTGAATGTCTACATGCGTGCACAAATTGAAGAGCATGCTTAAGACACTTTTCTTGGAAGTAGGAAAAACTCCATTTTGATTTGAGAACATAAGAGTATTCACATTTATGACCATACTGATAGCTCTAGTTAGTATGTCCACAATCAGTGACAGATAGAGAACTCACTTATTAGAAGTGATCTGTCTCTGTGGGGCAGACATATGTCAACAGTCATACACTTGAGATGGCTGAAACTTTAGGAGTAAGAGCTGCTTTCTTATCAGTCTATCTATCCAAACTGGTTAGAAGTAACCCTGGGCGTCCGAATCGGCTACGCCCACGGAGTAGGCGTAGTGTTGCCTTCTACGCATTTTGCGTAGACAGCGTAGCCGGCAACACTACGCCCACTCCGTGGGCGTAGCCGATTCGGCCGCCACCCGCCTCCCTCCCGCCCTCCCCTACATACATTATTTAAGCAACTAACCTTAATAAAACAATTTTTAAAGCACTTACCATGTCCGGGGCTCTTCCGGGGCTCCCTCTTGGAATAGCGTCCCTTCCTGGATACCAATGCGCATGCGCGGCCTCCCGCGCATGGGCATTGGTATCCAGGACGACGCTATTCCAAGAGGGAGCCCCGGACGAGCCCCGGACACGGTAAGTGCTTTAAAATTGTTTTATTAAGGGTAGTTGCTTAAATAATGTATGTAGGGGAGAGCGGGAGGGAGGTGCGTAGTGGGGCTACGCGGAGTGCGGGAGTGGGCGTAGCTTCTCGCCCACTCCGCGTAGCTCCGCGGAGCCCCACTACGCCCACTACGACCAGGGTTAGTTAGAAGGCCAGGAGTGAGGGAAAGGCAATCCTCTGGACACTTCATGAAAGATCTAATTTCAATTAAGCACAAAACACTTCCCTTAATTTGACATAATTGCCAAAATGGAATAGTCAGTTGGGCCCTTCTAGTGGATTATGGCTGTGTCTTGAAAGAGAGTGTAATTGTACTACGAGACATGCCCACCTTCAAAAGAGTGTCTGATGGCGTTCCGACGAAGGTGGGATTCGAACCCACGCGTGCAGAGCACAATGGATTAGCAGTCCATCGCCTTAACCACTCGGCCACCTCGTCTGCCTTAGGTGACTATGTTTCATTTTTTAGGAAATTCTTACGATGTGCTAATTACAAATAATCATAAGTTTCTCCTAGACTGTGTCAGAACTGGCAAATATATGTGGTGTTCAATAGACAGAGCACATGATATAGCAGAATTATCAAATCTGTTCCATTAGGACTGTAGTTTTTAATAGTCATGATAACATGCTAGCATGTGAGTCGATCTTGCACAGTGAATAAGGGAGCAGTGCCAGTATCTACTTGGTCAGCTCTAGATGGCTCAACTGGGGAGGTATGAGAACAGTGAGCTCCAGTGGCGCAATCGGTTAGCGCGCGGTACTTATACAGCAGTACTTGCATTGAGGCATGCCGAGGTTGTGAGTTCGAGCCTCACCTGGAGCAGCTTACTGGTTTTTCATAAACCATTTCACTAAAAGTAAAGATTAAACTCAGGGCAAAGACGACCCTTGCTAGAGAGTTTTTACTTCTTTTCAGGATCTGCGTGTCCGACTCTTCCAGGTGCAAATATCACAATCCTATTCGATGCTCCTTATAAACATTCCATGATGTGCCGTCTTGCATAGCATGCAAACACCACATCAGTGCATTTAAAAATACATTTGTAGAATAATAAATATGATGAAAACATTGTTGTCACGGGATAACCATATACTGAGGAGCTGCAAACAGTGCTGTATCAGCTACTTACAGTAAAATTTAACTGAAAGACATATCAAAAGAAGAGCGTCATCATATTAATGTTTCTAGTCAACATAAGAGTTGCACCATAGCAGCTTATGGTGCTTTCTGCTCAGATTGTGCCTCCAATCCCACATTGATTTTTTTTATTCTTTGCAGTTTAAAAAAACAATTCATGCTCAAAGTTAACTTTTTAAAACCATTCAACCTAATATATTTATTTCTCTAACTTGTGAATGTGGTCCATGTTCTCTTTTCCTCATCCCCATCACGATACTCCTTTTCCCGAAATCAGGTTCACTTCTTTATCCAGCCCACCCATCCAAGGACACCAAATCTATGAAGCGATTCTGCTTTTTCTCACATTCTCTCTATGTACAAGATACCTTGTATCATTTGAATGGACAGCAGGAGAGTCGGATATTTATGGTTAGTGGGGGTGGGGTTTTGAAGATTAACCTCATTTGCCTAAGAGCCGGGGCATCTGGGAGGAAAAGTATTTTAAGGGGGATGAAGTTCACATCTCCTTGGTGAAATTTCTAGATCCTTATTTCATCCTTTCTGTGGATGCAGACTCAGTCTGAACAGAGGTCATAGTCCTCGCTCTGACTTTCAAAGGAACTTCAAATATGCATGGCTTATTTAGCTTTGCCCGGCAGGGCTTGCCCGGCGGGGTGAGAATGGCGTTTGTCAGGCATTCGTCAGGCGATCGGAAGGGGTGAGGCCATAGTTTATGGTTCAATGGTTTTCATGAAGTCTTCTTGATACGATGAAAGCAGGAAAGGGAAGCTTGTCAATAAGCAAACTTAAGACAAGGTGTGACTCCTAGAAAGAATTACTTGGAAACAACATACAGAAACTCACATATAAAAAGGCCCTGATGAGGCTTGAACTCATGACCCCTGGTTTACAAGACCAGTGCTCTGCCACTGAGCTACAAGGCCAGCCTGCCTGCAGTATGTAAATCGCTTCATGTATTCTTACTGCGGTATGAAGATATCTATGATTTTGAGACTCTGTATGGAAATGCAGTTGCATTTGAATGTCTACATGCGTGCACAAATTGAAGAGCATGCTTAAGACACTTTTCTTGGAAGTAGGAAAAACTCCATTTTGATTTGAGAACATAAGAGTATTCACATTTATGACCATACTGATAGCTCTAGTTAGTATGTCCACAATCAGTGACAGATAGAGAACTCACTTATTAGAAGTGATCTGTCTCTGTGGGGCAGACATATGTCAACAGTCATACACTTGAGATGGCTGAAACTTTAGGAGTAAGAGCTGCTTTCTTATCAGTCTATCTATCCAAACTGGTTAGAAGTAACCCTGGGCGTCCGAATCGGCTACGCCCACGGAGTAGGCGTAGTGTTGCCTTCTACGCATTTTGCGTAGACAGCGTAGCCGGCAACACTACGCCCACTCCGTGGGCGTAGCCGATTCGGCCGCCACCCGCCTCCCTCCCGCCCTCCCCTACATACATTATTTAAGCAACTAACCTTAATAAAACAATTTTTAAAGCACTTACCATGTCCGGGGCTCTTCCGGGGCTCCCTCTTGGAATAGCGTCCCTTCCTGGATACCAATGCGCATGCGCGGCCTCCCGCGCATGCGCCTCCCGCGCATGGGCATTGGTATCCAGGACGACGCTATTCCAAGAGGGAGCCCCGGACGAGCCCCGGACACGGTAAGTGCTTTAAAATTGTTTTATTAAGGGTAGTTGCTTAAATAATGTATGTAGGGGAGAGCGGGAGGGAGGTGCGTAGTGGGGCTACGCGGAGTGCGGGAGTGGGCGTAGCTTCTCGCCCACTCCGCGTAGCTCCGCGGAGCCCCACTACGCCCACTACGACCAGGGTTAGTTAGAAGGCCAGGAGTGAGGGAAAGGCAATCCTCTGGACACTTCATGAAAGATCTAATTTCAATTAAGCACAAAACACTTCCCTTAATTTGACATAATTGCCAAAATGGAATAGTCAGTTGGGCCCTTCTAGTGGATTATGGCTGTGTCTTGAAAGAGAGTGTAATTGTACTACGAGACATGCCCACCTTCAAAAGAGTGTCTGATGGCGTTCCAACGAAGGTGGGATTCGAACCCACGCGTGCAGAGCACAATGGATTAGCAGTCCATCGCCTTAACCACTCGGCCACCTCGTCTGCCTTAGGTGACTATGTTTCATTTTTTAGGAAATTCTTACGATGTGCTAATTACAAATAATCATAAGTTTCTCCTAGACTGTGTCAGAACTGGCAAATATATGTGGTGTTCAATAGACAGAGCACATGATATAGCAGAATTATCAAATCTGTTCCATTAGGACTGTAGTTTTTAATAGTCATGATAACATGCTAGCATGTGAGTCGATCTTGCACAGTGAATAAGGGAGCAGTGCCAGTATCTACTTGGTCAGCTCTAGATGGCTCAACTGGGGAGGTATGAGAACAGTGAGCTCCAGTGGCGCAATCGGTTAGCGCGCGGTACTTATACAGCAGTACTTGCATTGAGGCATGCCGAGGTTGTGAGTTCGAGCCTCACCAGGAGCAGCTTACTGGTTTTTCATAAACCATTTCACTAAAAGTAAAGATTAAACTCAGGGGAAAGACGGCCCTTGCTAGAGAGTTTTTACTTCTTTTCAGGATCTGCGTGTCCGACTCTTCCAGGTGCAAATATCACAATCCTATTCGATGCTCCTTATAAACATTCCATGATGTGCCGTCTTGCATAGCATGCAAACACCACATCAGTGCATTTAAAAATACATTTGTAGAATAATAAATATGATGAAAACATTGTTGTCACGGGATAACCATATACTGAGGAGCTGCAAACAGTGCTGTATCAGCTACTTACAGTAAAATTTAACTGAAAGACATATCAAAAGAAGAGCGTCATCATATTAATGTTTCTAGTCAACATAAGAGTTGCACCATAGCAGCTTATGGTGCTTTCTGCTCAGATTGTGCCTCCAATCCCACATTGATTTTTTTTATTCTTTGCAGTTTAAAAAAACAATTCATGCTCAAAGTTAACTTTTTAAAACCATTCAACCTAATATATTTATTTCTCTAACTTGTGAATGTGGTCCATGTTCTCTTTTCCTCATCCCCATCACGATACTCCTTTTCCCGAAATCAGGTTCACTTCTTTATCCAACCCACCCATCCAAGGTCACCAAATCTATGAAGCGATTCTGCTTTTTCTCACATTCTCTCTATGTACAAGATACCTTGTATCATTTGAATGGACAGCAGGAGAGTCGGATATTTATGGTTAGTGGGGGTGGGGTTTTGAAGATTAACCTCATTTGCCTAAGAGCCGGGGCATCTGGGAGGAAAAGTATTTTAAGGGGGATGAAGTTCACATCTCCTTGGTGAAATTTCTAGATCCTTATTTCATCCTTTCTGTGGATGCAGACTCAGTCTGAACAGAGGTCATAGTCCTCGCTCTGACTTTCAAAGGAACTTCAAATATGCATGGCTTATTTAGCTTTGCCCGGCGGGGTGAGAATGGCGTTTGTCAGGCATTCGTCAGGCGATCGGAAGGGGTGAGGCCATAGTTTATGGTTCAATGGTTTTCATGAAGTCTTCTTGATACGATGAAAGCAGGAAAGGGAAGCTTGTCAATAAGCAAACTTAAGACAAGGTGTGACTCCTAGAAAGAATGACTTGGAAACAACATACAGAAACTCACATATAAAAAGGCCCTGATGAGGCTTGAACTCATGACCCCTGGTTTACAAGAACAGCGCTCTGCCACTGAGCTACAAGGCCAGCCTGCCTGCAGTATGTAAATCGCTTCATGTATTCTTACTGCGGTATGAAGATATCTATGATTTTGAGACTCTGTATGGAAATGCAGTTGCATTTGAATGTCTACATGCGTGCACAAATTGAAGAGCATGCTTAAGACACTTTTCTTGGAAGTAGGAAAAACTCCATTTTGATTTGAGAACATAAGAGTATTCACATTTATGACCATACTGATAGCTCTAGTTAGTATGTCCACAATCAGTGACAGATAGAGAACTCACTTATTAGAAGTGATCTGTCTCTGTGGGGCAGACATATGTCAACAGTCATACACTTGAGATGGCTGAAACTTTAGGAGTAAGAGCTGCTTTCTTATCAGTCTATCTATCCAAACTGGTTAGAAGTAACCCTGGGCGTCCGAATCGGCTACGCCCACGGAGTAGGCGTAGTGTTGCCTTCTACGCATTTTGCGTAGACAGCGTAGCCGGCAACACTACGCCCACTCCGTGGGCGTAGCCGATTCGGCCGCCACCCGCCTCCCTCCCGCCCTCCCCTACATACATTATTTAAGCAACTAACCTTAATAAAACAATTTTTAAAGCACTTACCATGTCCGGGGCTCTTCCGGGGCTCCCTCTTGGAATAGCGTCCCTTCCTGGATACCAATGCGCATGCGCGGCCTCCCGCGCATGCGCCTCCCGCGCATGGGCATTGGTATCCAGGACGACGCTATTCCAAGAGGGAGCCCCGGACGAGCCCCGGACACGGTAAGTGCTTTAAAATTGTTTTATTAAGGGTAGTTGCTTAAATAATGTATGTAGGGGAGAGCGGGAGGGAGGTGCGTAGTGGGGCTACGCGGAGTGCGGGAGTGGGCGTAGCTTCTCGCCCACTCCGCGTAGCTCCGCGGAGCCCCACTACGCCCACTACGACCAGGGTTAGTTAGAAGGCCAGGAGTGAGGGAAAGGCAATCCTCTGGACACTTCATGAAAGATCTAATTTCAATTAAGCACAAAACACTTCCCTTAATTTGACATAATTGCCAAAATGGAATAGTCAGTTGGGCCCTTCTAGTGGATTATGGCTGTGTCTTGAAAGAGAGTGTAATTGTACTACGAGACATGCCCACCTTCAAAAGAGTGTCTGATGGCGTTCCAACGAAGGTGGGATTCGAACCCACGCGTGCAGAGCACAATGGATTAGCAGTCCATCGCCTTAACCACTCGGCCACCTCGTCTGCCTTAGGTGACTATGTTTCATTTTTTAGGAAATTCTTACGATGTGCTAATTACAAATAATCATAAGTTTCTCCTAGACTGTGTCAGAACTGGCAAATATATGTGGTGTTCAATAGACAGAGCACATGATATAGCAGAATTATCAAATCTGTTCCATTAGGACTGTAGTTTTTAATAGTCATGATAACATGCTAGCATGTGAGTCGATCTTGCACAGTGAATAAGGGAGCAGTGCCAGTATCTACTTGGTCAGCTCTAGATGGCTCAACTGGGGAGGTATGAGAACAGTGAGCTCCAGTGGCGCAATCGGTTAGCGCGCGGTACTTATACAGCAGTACTTGCATTGAGGCATGCCGAGGTTGTGAGTTCGAGCCTCACCAGGAGCAGCTTACTGGTTTTTCATAAACCATTTCACTAAAAGTAAAGATTAAACTCAGGGGAAAGACGGCCCTTGCTAGAGAGTTTTTACTTCTTTTCAGGATCTGCGTGTCCGACTCTTCCAGGTGCAAATATCACAATCCTATTCGATGCTCCTTATAAACATTCCATGATGTGCCGTCTTGCATAGCATGCAAACACCACATCAGTGCATTTAAAAATACATTTGTAGAATAATAAATATGATGAAAACATTGTTGTCACGGGATAACCATATACTGAGGAGCTGCAAACAGTGCTGTATCAGCTACTTACAGTAAAATTTAACTGAAAGACATATCAAAAGAAGAGCGTCATCATATTAATGTTTCTAGTCAACATAAGAGTTGCACCATAGCAGCTTATGGTGCTTTCTGCTCAGATTGTGCCTCCAATCCCACATTGATTTTTTTTATTCTTTGCAGTTTAAAAAAACAATTCATGCTCAAAGTTAACTTTTTAAAACCATTCAACCTAATATATTTATTTCTCTAACTTGTGAATGTGGTCCATGTTCTCTTTTCCTCATCCCCATCACGATACTCCTTTTCCCGAAATCAGGTTCACTTCTTTATCCAACCCACCCATCCAAGGTCACCAAATCTATGAAGCGATTCTGCTTTTTCTCACATTCTCTCTATGTACAAGATACCTTGTATCATTTGAATGGACAGCAGGAGAGTCGGATATTTATGGTTAGTGGGGGTGGGGTTTTGAAGATTAACCTCATTTGCCTAAGAGCCGGGGCATCTGGGAGGAAAAGTATTTTAAGGGGGATGAAGTTCACATCTCCTTGGTGAAATTTCTAGATCCTTATTTCATCCTTTCTGTGGATGCAGACTCAGTCTGAACAGAGGTCATAGTCCTCGCTCTGACTTTCAAAGGAACTTCAAATATGCATGGCTTATTTAGCTTTGCCCGGCGGGGTGAGAATGGCGTTTGTCAGGCATTCGTCAGGCGATCGGAAGGGGTGAGGCCATAGTTTATGGTTCAATGGTTTTCATGAAGTCTTCTTGATACGATGAAAGCAGGAAAGGGAAGCTTGTCAATAAGCAAACTTAAGACAAGGTGTGACTCCTAGAAAGAATGACTTGGAAACAACATACAGAAACTCACATATAAAAAGGCCCTGATGAGGCTTGAACTCATGACCCCTGGTTTACAAGAACAGCGCTCTGCCACTGAGCTACAAGGCCAGCCTGCCTGCAGTATGTAAATCGCTTCATGTATTCTTACTGCGGTATGAAGATATCTATGATTTTGAGACTCTGTATGGAAATGCAGTTGCATTTGAATGTCTACATGCGTGCACAAATTGAAGAGCATGCTTAAGACACTTTTCTTGGAAGTAGGAAAAACTCCATTTTGATTTGAGAACATAAGAGTATTCACATTTATGACCATACTGATAGCTCTAGTTAGTATGTCCACAATCAGTGACAGATAGAGAACTCACTTATTAGAAGTGATCTGTCTCTGTGGGGCAGACATATGTCAACAGTCATACACTTGAGATGGCTGAAACTTTAGGAGTAAGAGCTGCTTTCTTATCAGTCTATCTATCCAAACTGGTTAGAAGTAACCCTGGGCGTCCGAATCGGCTACGCCCACGGAGTAGGTGTAGTGTTGCCTTCTACGCATTTTGCGTAGACAGCGTAGCCGGCAACACTACGCCCACTCCGTGTGCGTAGCCGATTCGGCCGCCACCCACCTCCCTCCCGCCCTCCCCTACATACATTATTTAAGCAACTAACCTTAATAAAACAATTTTTAAAGCACTTACCATGTCCGGGGCTCTTCCGGGGCTCCCTCTTGGAATAGCGTCCCTTCCTGGATACCAATGCGCATGCGCGGCCTCCCGCGCATGGGCATTGGTATCCAGGACGACGCTATTCCAAGAGGGAGCCCCGGACGAGCCCCGGACACGGTAAGTGCTTTAAAATTGTTTTATTAAGGGTAGTTGCTTAAATAATGTATGTAGGGGAGAGCGGGAGGGAGGTGCGTAGTGGGGCTACGCGGAGTGCGGGAGTGGGCGTAGCTTCTCGCCCACTCCGCGTAGCTCCGCGGAGCCCCACTACGCCCACTACGACCAGGGTTAGTTAGAAGGCCAGGAGTGAGGGAAAGGCAATCCTCTGGACACTTCATGAAAGATCTAATTTCAATTAAGCACAAAACACTTCCCTTAATTTGACATAATTGCCAAAATGGAATAGTCAGTTGGGCCCTTCTAGTGGATTATGGCTGTGTCTTGAAAGAGAGTGTAATTGTACTACGAGACATGCCCACCTTCAAAAGAGTGTCTGATGGCGTTCCGACGAAGGTGGGATTCGAACCCACGCGTGCAGAGCACAATGGATTAGCAGTCCATCGCCTTACCCACTCGGCCACCTCGTCTGCCTTAGGTGACTATGTGTCATTTTTTAGGAAATTCTTACGATGTGCTAATTACAAATAATCATAAGTTTCTCCTAGACTGTGTCAGAACTGGCAAATATATGTGGTGTTCAATAGACAGAGCACATGATATAGCAGAATTATCAAATCTGTTCCATTAGGACTGTAGTTTTTAATAGTCATGATAACATGCTAGCATGTGAGTCGATCTTGCACAGTGAATAAGGGAGCAGTGCCAGTATCTACTTGGTCAGCTCTAGATGGCTCAACTGGGGAGGTATGAGAACAGTGAGCTCCAGTGGTGCAATCGGTTAGCGCGCGGTACTTATACAGCAGTACTTGCATTGAGGCATGCCGAGGTTGTGAGTTCGAGCCTCACCTGGAGCAGCTTACTGGTTTTTCATAAACCATTTCACTAAAAGTAAAGATTAAACTCAGGGCAAAGACGACCCTTGCTAGAGAGTTTTTACTTCTTTTCAGGATCTGCGTGTCCGACTCTTCCAGGTGCAAATATCACAATCCTATTCGATGCTCCTTATAAACATTCCATGATGTGCCGTCTTGCATAGCATGCAAACACCACATCAGTGCATTTAAAAATACATTTGTAGAATAATAAATATGATGAAAACATTGTTGTCACGGGATAACCATATACTGAGGAGCTGCAAACAGTGCTGTATCAGCTACTTACAGTAAAATTTAACTGAAAGACATATCAAAAGAAGAGCGTCATCATATTAATGTTTCTAGTCAACATAAGAGTTGCACCATAGCAGCTTATGGTGCTTTCTGCTCAGATTGTGCCTCCAATCCCACATTGATTTTTTTTATTCTTTGCAGTTTAAAAAAACAATTCATGCTCAAAGTTAACTTTTTAAAACCATTCAACCTAATATATTTATTTCTCTAACTTGTGAATGTGGTCCATGTTCTCTTTTCCTCATCCCCATCACGATACTCCTTTTCCCGAAATCAGGTTCACTTCTTTATCCAGCCCACCCATCCAAGGTCACCAAATCTATGAAGCGATTCTGCTTTTTCTCACATTCTCTCTATGTACAAGATACCTTGTATCATTTGAATGGACAGCAGGAGAGTCGGATATTTATGGTTAGTGGGGGTGGGGTTTTGAAGATTAACCTCATTTGCCTAAGAGCCGGGGCATCTGGGAGGAAAAGTATTTTAAGGGGGATGAAGTTCACATCTCCTTGGTGAAATTTCTAGATCCTTATTTCATCCTTTCTGTGGATGCAGACTCAGTCTGAACAGAGGTCATAGTCCTCGCTCTGACTTTCAAAGGAACTTCAAATATGCATGGCTTATTTAGCTTTGCCCTGCAGGGCTTGCCCGTCGGGGTGAGAATGGCGTTTGTCAGGCGTTCGTCAGGCGATCGGAAGGGGTGAGGCCATAGTTTATGGTTCAATGGTTTTCATGAAGTCTTCTTGATACGATGAAAGCAGGAAAGGGAAGCTTGTCAATAAGCAAACTTAAGACAAGGTGTGACTCCTAGAAAGAATGACTTGGAAACAACATACAGAAACTCACATATAAAAAGGCCCTGATGAGGCTTGAACTCATGACCCCTGGTTTACAAGACCAGTGCTCTGCCACTGAGCTACAAGGCCAGCCTGCCTGCAATATGTAAATCGCTTCATGTATTCTTACTGCGGTATGAAGATATCTATGATTTTGAGACTCTGTATGGAAATGCAGTTGCATTTGAATGTCTACATGCGTGCACAAATTGAAGAGCATGCTTAAGACACTTTTCTTGGAAGTAGGAAAAACTCCATTTTGATTTGAGAACATAAGAGTATTCACATTTATGACCATACTGATAGCTCTAGTTAGTATGTCCACAATCAGTGACAGATAGAGAACTCACTTATTAGAAGTGATCTGTCTCTGTGGGGCAGACATATGTCAACAGTCATACACTTGAGATGGCTGAAACTTTAGGAGTAAGAGCTGCTTTCTTATCAGTCTATCTATCCAAACTGGTTAGAAGTAACCCTGGGCGTCCGAATCGCCCACGCCCACGGAGTAGGCGTAGTGTTGCCTTCTACGCATTTTGCGTAGACAGCGTAGCCGGCAACACTACGCCCACTCCGTGGGCGTAGCCGATTCGGCCGCCACCCGCCTCCCTCCCGCCCTCCCCTACATACATTATTTAAGCAACTAACCTTAATAAAACAATTTTTAAAGCACTTACCATGTCCGGGGCTCTTCCGGGGCTCCCTCTTGGAATAGCGTCCCTTCCTGGATACCAATGCGCATGCGCAGCCTCCCGCGCATGGGCATTGGTATCCAGGACGACGCTATTCCAAGAGGGAGCCCCGGACGAGCCCCGGACACGGTAAGTGCTTTAAAATTGTTTTATTAAGGGTAGTTGCTTAAATAATGTATGTAGGGGAGAGCGGGAGGGAGGTGCGTAGTGGGGCTACGCGGAGTGCGGTAGTGGGCGTAGCTTCTCGCCCACTCCGCGTAGCTCCGCGGAGCCCCACTACGCCCACTACGACCAGGGTTAGTTAGAAGGCCAGGAGTGAGGGAAAGGCAATCGTCTGGACACTTCATGAAAGATCTAATTTCAATTAAGCACAAAACACTTCCCTTAATTTGACATAATTGCCAAAATGGAATAGTCAGTTGGGCCCTTCTAGTGGATTATGGCTGTGTCTTGAAAGAGAGTGTAATTGTACTACGAGACATGCCCACCTTCAAAAGAGTGTCTGATGGCGTTCCGACGAAGGTGGGATTCGAACCCACGCGTGCAGAGCACAATGGATTAGCAGTCCATCGCCTTAACCACTGGGCCACCTCGTCTGCCTTAGGTGACTATGTTTCATTTTTTAGGAAATTCTTACGATGTGCTAATTACAAATAATCATAAGTTTCTCCTAGACTGTGTCAGAACTGGCAAATATATGTGGTGTTCAATAGACAGAGCACATGATATAGCAGAATTATCAAATCTGTTCCATTAGGACTGTAGTTTTTAATAGTCATGATAACATGCTAGCATGTGAGTCGATCTTGCACAGTGAATAAGGGAGCAGTGCCAGTATCTACTTGGTCAGCTCTAGATGGCTCAACTGGGGAGGTATGAGAACAGTGAGCTCCAGTGGCGCAATCGGTTAGCGTGCGGTACTTACACAGAAGTACTTGCATTGAGGCATGCCGAGGTTGTGAGTTTGAGCCTCACCTGGAGCAGCTTACTGGGTTTTCATAAACCATTTCACTAAAAGTAAAGTAGCTCTAGTAAAGCTAGAGAGTTTTTACTTCTTTTCAGGATCTGCGTGTCCGACTCTTCCAGGTGCAAATATCACAATCCTATTCGATGCTCCTTATAAACATTCCATGATGTGCCGTCTTGCATAGCATGCAAACACCACATCAGTGCATTTAAAAATACATTTGTAGAATAATAAATATGATGAAAACATTGTTGTCACGGGATAACCATATACTGAGGAGCTGCAAACAGTGCTGTATCAGCTACTTACAGTAAAATTTAACTGAAAGACATATCAAAAGAAGAGCGTCATCATATTAATGTTTCTAGTCAACATAAGAGTTGCACCATAGCAGCTTATGGTGCTTTCTGCTCAGATTGTGCCTCCAATCCCACATTGATTTTTTTTATTCTTTGCAGTTTAAAAAAACAATTCATGCTCAAAGTTAACTTTTTAAAACCATTCAACCTAATATATTTATTTCTCTAACTTGTGAATGTGGTCCATGTTCTCTTTTCCTCATCACCATCACGATACTCCTTTTCCCGAAATCAGGTTCACTTCTTTATCCAGCCCACCCATCCAAGGTCACCAAATCTATGAAGCGATTCTGCTTTTTCTCACATTCTCTCTATGTACAAGATACCTTGTATCATTTGAATGGACAGCAGGAGAGTCGGATATTTATGGTTAGTGGGGGTGGGGTTTTGAAGATTAACCTCATTTGCCTAAGAGCCGGGGCATCTGGGAGGAAAAGTATTTTAAGGGGGATGAAGTTCACATCTCCTTGGTGAAATTTCTAGATCCTTATTTCATCCTTTCTGTGGATGCAGACTCAGTCTGAACAGAGGTCATAGTCCTCGCTCTGACTTTCAAAGGAACTTCAAATATGCATGGCTTATTTAGCTTTGCCCGGCAGGGCTTGCCCGGCGGGGTGAAAATGGCGTTTGACAGGCGTTCGTCAGGCGATCGGAAGGGGTGAGGCGATAGTTTATGGTTCAATGGTTTTCATGAAGTCTTCTTGATACGATGAAAGCAGGAAAGGGAAGCTTGTCAATAAGCAAACTTAAGACAAGGTGTGACTCCTAGAAAGAATGACTTGGAAACAACATACAGAAACTCACATATAAAAAGGCCCTGATGAGGCTTGAACTCATGACCCCTGGTTTACAAGACCAGTGCTCTGCCAATGAGCTACAAGGCCAGCCTGCCTGCAGTATGTAAATCGCTTCATGTATTCTTACTGCGGTATGAAGATATCTATGATTTTGAGACTCTGTATGGAAATGCAGTTGCATTTGAATGTCTACATGCGTGCACAAATTGAAGAGCATGCTTAAGACACTTTTCTTGGAAGTAGGAAAAACTCCATTTTGATTTGAGAACATAAGAGTATTCACATTTATGACCATACTGATAGCTCTAGTTAGTATGTCCACAATCAGTGACAGATAGAGAACTCACTTATTAGAAGTGATCTGTCTCTGTGGGGCAGACATATGTCAACAGTCATACACTTGAGATGGCTGAAAATTTAGGAGTAAGAGCTGCTTTCTTATCAGTCTATCTATCCAAACTGGTTAGAAGTAACCCTGGGCGTCCGAATCGGCTACGCCCACGGAGTAGGCGTAGTGTTGCCTTCTACGCATTTTGCGTAGACAGCGTAGCCGGCAACACTACGCCCACTCCGTGGGCGTAGCCGATTCGGCCGCCACCCGCCTCCCTCCCGCCCTCCCCTACATACATTATTTAAGCAACTAACCTTAATAAAACAATTTTTAAAGCACTTACCATGTCCGGGGCTCTTCCGGGTCTCCCTCTTGGAATAGCGTCCCTTCCTGGATACCAATGCGCATGCGCGGCCTCCCGCGCATGGGCATTGGTATCCAGGACGACGCTATTCCAAGAGGGAGCCCCGGACGAGCCCCGGACACGGTAAGTGCTTTAAAATTGTTTTATTAAGGGTAGTTGCTTAAATAATGTATGTAGGGGAGAGCGGGAGGGAGGTGCGTAGTGGGGCTACGCGGAGTGCGGGAGTGGGCGTAGCTTCTCGCCCACTCCGCGTAGCTCCGCGGAGTCCCACTACGCCCACTACGACCAGGGTTAGTTAGAAGGCCAGGAGTGAGGGAAAGGCAATCGTCTGGACACTTCATGAAAGATCTAATTTCAATTAAGCACAAAACACTTCCCTTAATTTGACATAATTGCCAAAATGGAATAGTCAGTTGGGCCCTTCTAGTGGATTATGGCTGTGTCTTGAAAGAGAGTGTAATTGTACTACGAGACATGCCCACCTTCAAAAGAGTGTCTGATGGCATTCCGACGAAGGTGGGATTCGAACCCACGCGTGCAGAGCACAATGGATTAGCAGTCCATCGCCTTAACCACTCGGCCACCTCGTCTGCCTTAGGCGACTATGTTTCATTTTTTAGGAAATTCTTACGATGTGCTAATTACAAATAATCATAAGTTTCTCCTAGACTGTGTCAGAACTGGCAAATATATGTGGTGTTCAATAGACAGAGCACATGATATAGCAGAATTATCAAATCTGTTCCATTAGGACTGTAGTTTTTAATAGTCATGATAACATGCTAGCATGTGAGTCGATCTTGCACAGTGAATAAGGGAGCAGTGCCAGTATCTACTTGGTCAGCTCTAGATGGCTCAACTGGGGAGGTATGAGAACAGTGAGCTCCAGTGGCGCAATCGGTTAGCGTGCGGTACTTACACAGAAGTACTTGCATTGAGGCATGCCGAGGTTGTGAGTTTGAGCCTCACCTGGAGCAGCTTACTGGGTTTTCATAAACCATTTCACTAAAAGTAAAGTAGCTCTAGTAAAGCTAGAGAGTTTTTACTTCTTTTCAGGATCTGCGTGTCCGACTCTTCCAGGTGCAAATATCACAATCCTATTCGATGCTCCTTATAAACATTCCATGATGTGCCGTCTTGCATAGCATGCAAACACCACATCAGTGCATTTAAAAATACATTTGTAGAATAATAAATATGATGAAAACATTGTTGTCACGGGATAACCATATACTGAGGAGCTGCAAACAGTGCTGTATCAGCTACTTACAGTAAAATTTAACTGAAAGACATATCAAAAGAAGAGCGTCATCATATTAATGTTTCTAGTCAACATAAGAGTTGCACCATAGCAGCTTATGGTGCTTTCTGCTCAGATTGTGCCTCCAATCCCACATTGATTTTTTTTATTCTTTGCAGTTTAAAAAAACAATTCATGCTCAAAGTTAACTTTTTAAAACCATTCAACCTAATATATTTATTTCTCTAACTTGTGAATGTGGTCCATGTTCTCTTTTCCTCATCCCCATCACGATACTCCTTTTCCCGAAATCAGGTTCACTTCTTTATCCAGCCCACCCATCCAAGGTCACCAAATCTATGAAGCGATTCTGCTTTTTCTCACATTCTCTCTATGTACAAGATACCTTGTATCATTTGAATGGACAGCAGGAGAGTCGGATATTTATGGTTAGTGGGGGTGGGGTTTTGAAGATTAACCTCATTTGCCTAAGAGCCGGGGCATCTGGGAGGAAAAGTATTTTAAGGGGGATGAAGTTCACATCTCCTTGGTGAAATTTCTAGATCCTTATTTCATCCTTTCTGTGGATGCAGACTCAGTCTGAACAGAGGTCATAGTCCTCGCTCTGACTTTCAAAGGAACTTCAAATATGCATGGCTTATTTAGCTTTGCCCGGCAGGGCTTGCCCGGCGGGGTGAGAATGGCGTTTGTCAGGCATTCGTCAGGCGATCGGAAGGGGTGAGGCCATAGTTTATGGTTCAATGGTTTTCATGAAGTCTTCTTGATACGATGAAAGCAGGAAAGGGAAGCTTGTCAATAAGCAAACTTAAGACAAGGTGTGACTCCTAGAAAGAATGACTTGGAAACAACATACAGAAACTCACATGTAAAAAGGCCCTGATGAGGCTTGAACTCATGACCCCTGGTTTACAAGACCAGTGCTCTGCCACTGAGCTACAAGGCCAGCCTGCCTGCAGTATGTAAATCGCTTCATGTATTCTTACTGCGGTATGAAGATATCTATGATTTTGAGACTCTGTATGGAAATGCAGTTGCATTTGAATGTCTACATGCGTGCACAAATTGAAGAGCATGCTTAAGACACTTTTCTTGGAAGTAGGAAAAACTCCATTTTGATTTGAGAACATAAGAGTATTCACATTTATGACCATACTGATAGCTCTAGTTAGTATGTCCACAATCAGTGACAGATAGAGAACTCACTTATTAGAAGTGATCTGTCTCTGTGGGGCAGACATATGTCAACAGTCATACACTTGAGATGGCTGAAACTTTAGGAGTAAGAGCTGCTTTCTTATCAGTCTATCTATCCAAACTGGTTAGAAGTAACCCTGGGCGTCCGAATCGGCTACGCCCACGGAGTAGGCGTAGTGTTGCCTTCTACGCATTTTGCGTAGACAGCGTAGCCGGCAACACTACGCCCACTCCGTGGGCGTAGCCGATTCGGCCGCCACCCGCCTCCCTCCCGCCCTCCCCTACATACATTATTTAAGCAACTAACCTTAATAAAACAATTTTAAAAGCACTTACCATGTCCGGGGCTCTTCCGGGGCTCCCTCTTGGAATAGCGTCCCTTCCTGGATACCAATGCGCATGCGCGGCCTCCCGCGCATGGGCATTGGTATCCAGGACGACGAAGTTCACATCTCCTTGGTGAAATTTCTAGATCCTTATTTCATCCTTTCTGTGGATGCAGACTCAGTCTGAACAGAGGTCATAGTCCTCGCTCTGACTTTCAAAGGAACTTCAAATATGCATGGCTTATTTAGCTTTGCCCGGCAGGGCTTGCCCGGCGGGGTGAGAATGGCGTTTGTCAGGCGATCGGAAGGGGTGAGGCCATAGTTTATGGTTCAATGGTTTTCATGAAGTCTTCTTGATACGATGAAAGCAGGAAAGGGAAGCTTGTCAATAAGCAAACTTAAGACAAGGTGTGACTCCTAGAAAGAATGACTTGGAAACAACATACAGAAACTCACATATTAAAAGGCCCTGATGAGGCTTGAACTCATGACCCCTGGTTTACAAGACCAGTGCTCTGCCACTGAGCTACAAGGCCAGCCTGCCTGCAGTATGTAAATCGCTTCATGTATTCTTACTGCGGTATGAAGATATCTATGATTTTGAGACTCTGTATGGAAATGCAGTTGCATTTGAATGTCTACATGCGTGCACAAATTGAAGAGCATGCTTAAGACACTTTTCTTGGAAGTAGGAAAAACTCCATTTTGATTTGAGAACATAAGAGTATTCACATTTATGACCATACTGATAGCTCTAGTTAGTATGTCCACAATCAGTGACAGATAGAGAACTCACTTATTAGAAGTGATCTGTCTCTGTGGGGCAGACATATGTCAACAGTCATACACTTGAGATGGCTGAAACTTTAGGAGTAAGAGCTGCTTTCTTATCAGTCTATCTATCCAAACTGGTTAGAAGTAACCCTGGGCGTCCGAATCGGCTACGCCCACGGAGTAGGTGTAGTGTTGCCTTCTACGCATTTTGCGTAGACAGCGTAGCCGGCAACACTACGCCCACTCCGGGTGCGTAGCCGATTCGGCCGCCACCCGCCTCCCTCCCGCCCTCCCCTACATACATTATTTAAGCAACTAACCTTAATAAAACAATTTTTAAAGCACTTACCATGTCCGGGGCTCTTCCGGGGCTCCCTCTTGGAATAGCGTCCCTTCCTGGATACCAATGCGCATGCGCGGCCTCCCGCGCATGGGCATTGGTATCCAGGACGACGCTATTCCAAGAGGGAGCCCCGGACGAGCCCCGGACACGGTAAGTGCTTTAAAATTGTTTTATTAAGGGTAGTTGCTTAAATAATGTATGTAGGGGAGAGCGGGAGGGAGGTGCGTAGTGGGGCTATGCGGAGTGCGGGAGTGGGCGTAGCTTCTCGCCCACTCCGCGTAGCTCCGCGGAGCCCCACTACGCCCACTACGACCAGGGTTAGTTAGAAGGCCAGGAGTGAGGGAAAGGCAATCCTCTGGACACTTCATGAAAGATCTAATTTCAATTAAGCACAAAACACTTCCCTTAATTTGACATAATTGCCAAAATGGAATAGTCAGTTGGGCCCTTCTAGTGGATTATGGCTGTGTCTTGAAAGAGAGTGTAATTGTACTACGAGACATGCCCACCTTCAAAAGAGTGTCTGATGGCGTTCCGACGAAGGTGGGATTCGAACCCACGCGTGCAGAGCACAATGGATTAGCAGTCCATCGCCTTAACCACTCGGCCACCTCGTCTGCCTTAGGTGACTATGTTTCATTTTTTAGGAAATTCTTACGATGTGCTAATTACAAATAATCATAAGTTTCTCCTAGACTGTGTCAGAACTGGCAAATATATGTGGTGTTCAATAGACAGAGCACATGATATAGCAGAATTATCAAATCTGTTCCATTAGGACTGTAGTTTTTAATAGTCATGATAACATGCTAGCATGTGAGTCGATCTTGCACAGTGAATAAGGGAGCAGTGCCAGTATCTACTTGGTCAGCTCTAGATGGCTCAACTGGGGAGGTATGAGAACAGTGAGCTCCAGTGGCGCAATCGGTTAGCGCGCGGTACTTATACAGCAGTACTTGCATTGAGGCATGCCGAGGTTGTGAGTTCGAGCCTCACCTGGAGCAGCTTACTGGTTTTTCATAAACCATTTCACTAAAAGTAAAGATTAAACTCAGGGGAAAGACGGCCCTTGCTAGAGAGTTTTTACTTCTTTTCAGGATCTGCGTGTCCGACTCTTCCAGGTGCAAATATCACAATCCTATTCGATGCTCCTTATAAACATTCCATGATGTGCCGTCTTGCATAGCATGCAAACACCACATCAGTGCATTTAAAAATACATTTGTAGAATAATAAATATGATGAAAACATTGTTGTCACGGGATAACCATATACTGAGGAGCTGCAAACAGTGCTGTATCAGCTACTTACAGTAAAATTTAACTGAAAGACATATCAAAAGAAGAGCGTCATCATATTAATGTTTCTAGTCAACATAAGAGTTGCACCATAGCAGCTTATGGTGCTTTCTGCTCAGATTGTGCCTCCAATCCCACATTGATTTTTTTTATTCTTTGCAGTTTAAAAAAACAATTCATGCTCAAAGTTAACTTTTTAAAACCATTCAACCTAATATATTTATTTCTCTAACTTGTGAATGTGGTCCATGTTCTCTTTTCCTCATCCCCATCACGATACTCCTTTTCCCGAAATCAGGTTCACTTCTTTATCCAGCCCACCCATCCAAGGTCACCAAATCTATGAAGCGATTCTGCTTTTTCTCACATTCTCTCTATGTACAAGATACCTTGTATCATTTGAATGGACAGCAGGAGAGTCGGATATTTATGGTTAGTGGGGGTGGGGTTTTGAAGATTAACCTCATTTGCCTAAGAGCCGGGGCATCTGGGAGGAAAAGTATTTTAAGGGGGATGAAGTTCACATCTCCTTGGTGAAATTTCTAGATCCTTATTTCATCCTTTCTGTGGATGCAGACTCAGTCTGAACAGAGGTCATAGTCCTCGCTCTGACTTTCAAAGGAACTTCAAATATGCATGGCTTATTTAGCTTTGCCCGGCAGGGCTTGCCCGGCGGGGTGAGAATGGCGTTTGTCAGGCATTCGTCAGGCGATCGGAAGGGGTGAGGCCATAGTTTATGGTTCAATGGTTTTCATGAAGTCTTCTTGATACGATGAAAGCAGGAAAGGGAAGCTTGTCAATAAGCAAACTTAAGACAAGGTGTGACTCCTAGAAAGAATGACTTGGAAACAACATACAGAAACTCACATGTAAAAAGGCCCTGATGAGGCTTGAACTCATGACCCCTGGTTTACAAGACCAGTGCTCTGCCACTGAGCTACAAGGCCAGCCTGCCTGCAGTATGTAAATCGCTTCATGTATTCTTACTGCGGTATGAAGATATCTATGATTTTGAGACTCTGTATGGAAATGCAGTTGCATTTGAATGTCTACATGCGTGCACAAATTGAAGAGCATGCTTAAGACACTTTTCTTGGAAGTAGGAAAAACTCCATTTTGATTTGAGAACATAAGAGTATTCACATTTATGACCATACTGATAGCTCTAGTTAGTATGTCCACAATCAGTGACAGATAGAGAACTCACTTATTAGAAGTGATCTGTCTCTGTGGGGCAGACATATGTCAACAGTCATACACTTGAGATGGCTGAAACTTTAGGAGTAAGAGCTGCTTTCTTATCAGTCTATCTATCCAAACTGGTTAGAAGTAACCCTGGGCGTCCGAATCGGCTACGCCCACGGAGTAGGCGTAGTGTTGCCTTCTACGCATTTTGCGTAGACAGCGTAGCCGGCAACACTACGCCCACTCCGTGGGCGTAGCCGATTCGGCCGCCACCCGCCTCCCTCCCGCCCTCCCCTACATACATTATTTAAGCAACTAACCTTAATAAAACAATTTTTAAAGCACTTACCATGTCCGGGGCTCTTCCGGGGCTCCCTCTTGGAATAGCGTCCCTTCCTGGATACCAATGCGCATGCGCGGCCTCCCGCGCATGGGCATTGGTATCCAGGACGACGCTATTCCAAGAGGGAGCCCCGGACGAGCCCCGGACACGGTAAGTGCTTTAAAATTGTTTTATTAAGGGTAGTTGCTTAAATAATGTATGTAGGGGAGAGCGGGAGGGAGGTGCGTAGTGGGGCTACGCGGAGTGCGGGAGTGGGCGTAGCTTCTCGCCCACTCCGCGTAGCTCCGCGGAGCCCCACTACGCCCACTACGACCAGGGTTAGTTAGAAGGCCAGGAGTGAGGGAAAGGCAATCCTCTGGACACTTCATGAAAGATCTAATTTCAATTAAGCACAAAACACTTCCCTTAATTTGACATAATTGCCAAAATGGAATAGTCAGTTGGGCCCTTCTAGTGGATTATGGCTGTGTCTTGAAAGAGAGTGTAATTGTACTACGAGACATGCCCACCTTCAAAAGAGTGTCTGATGGCGTTCCGACGAAGGTGGGATTCGAACCCACGCGTGCAGAGCACAATGGATTAGCAGTCCATCGCCTTAACCACTCGGCCACCTCGTCTGCCGTAGGTGACTATGTTTCATTTTTTAGGAAATTCTTACGATGTGCTAATTACAAATAATCATAAGTTTCTCCTAGACTGTGTCAGAACTGGCAAATATATGTGGTGTTCAATAGACAGAGCACATGATATAGCAGAATTATCAAATCTGTTCCATTAGGACTGTAGTTTTTAATAGTCATGATAACATGCTAGCATGTGAGTCGATCTTGCACAGTGAATAAGGGAGCAGTGCCAGTATCTACTTGGTCAGCTCTAGATGGCTCAACTGGGGAGGTATGAGAACAGTGAGCTCCAGTGGCGCAATCGGTTAGCGCGCGGTACTTATACAGCAGTACTTGCATTGAGGCATGCCGAGGTTGTGAGTTCGAGCCTCACCAGGAGCAGCTTACTGGTTTTTCATAAACCATTTCACTAAAAGTAAAGATTAAACCCAGGGGAAAGACGGCCCTTGCTAGAGAGTTTTTACTTCTTTTCAGGATCTGCGTGTCCGACTCTTCCAGGTGCAAATATCACAATCCTATTCGATGCTCCTTATAAACATTCCATGATGTGCCGTCTTGCATAGCATGCAAACACCACATCAGTGCATTTAAAAATACATTTGTAGAATAATAAATATGATGAAAACATTGTTGTCACGGGATAACCATATACTGAGGAGCTGCAAACAGTGCTGTATCAGCTACTTACAGTAAAATTTAACTGAAAGACATATCAAAAGAAGAGCGTCATCATATTAATGTTTCTAGTCAACATAAGAGTTGCACCATAGCAGCTTATGGTGCTTTCTGCTCAGATTGTGCCTCCAATCCCACATTGATTTTTTTTATTCTTTGCAGTTTAAAAAAACAATTCATGCTCAAAGTTAACTTTTTAAAACCATTCAACCTAATATATTTATTTCTCTAACTTGTGAATGTGGTCCATGTTCTCTTTTCCTCATCCCCATCACGATACTCCTTTTCCCAAAATCAGGTTCACTTCTTTATCCAGCCCACCCATCCAAGGTCACCAAATCTATGAAGCGATTCTGCTTTTTCTCACATTCTCTCTATGTACAAGATACCTTGTATCATTTGAATGGACAGCAGGAGAGTCGGATATTTATGGTTAGTGGGGGTGGGGTTTTGAAGATTAACCTCATTTGCCTAAGAGCCGGGGCATCTGGGAGGAAAAGTATTTTAAGGGGGATGAAGTTCACATCTCCTTGGTGAAATTTCTAGATCCTTATTTCATCCTTTCTGTGGATGCAGACTCAGTCTGAACAGAGGTCATAGTCCTCGCTCTGACTTTCAAAGGAACTTCAAATATGCATGGCTTATTTAGCTTTGCCCGGCAGGGCTTGCCCGGCGGGGTGAGAATGGCGTTTGTCAGGCATTCGTCAGGCGATCGGAAGGGGTGAGGCCATAGTTTATGGTTCAATGGTTTTCATGAAGTCTTCTTGATACGATGAAAGCAGGAAAGGGAAGCTTGTCAATAAGCAAACTTAAGACAAGGTGTGACTCCTAGAAAGAATGACTTGGAAACAACATACAGAAACTCACATATAAAAAGGCCCTGATGAGGCTTGAACTCATGACCCCTGGTTTACAAGACCAGTGCTCTGCCACTGAGCTACAAGGCCAGCCTGCCTGCAGTATGTAAATCGCTTCATGTATTCTTACTGCGGTATGAAGATATCTATGATTTTGAGACTCTGTATGGAAATGCAGTTGCATTTGAATGTCTACATGCGTGCACAAATTGAAGAGCATGCTTAAGACACTTTTCTTGGAAGTAGGAAAAACTCCATTTTGATTTGAGAACATAAGAGTATTCACATTTATGACCATACTGATAGCTCTAGTTAGTATGTCCACAATCAGTGACAGATAGAGAACTCACTTATTAGAAGTGATCTGTCTCTGTGGGGCAGACATATGTCAACAGTCATACACTTGAGATGGCTGAAACTTTAGGAGTAAGAGCTGCTTTCTTATCAGTCTATCTATCCAAACTGGTTAGAAGTAACCCTGGGCGTCCGAATCGGCTACGCCCACGGAGTAGGCGTAGTGTTGCCTTCTACGCATTTTGCGTAGACAGCGTAGCCGGCAACACTACGCCCACTCCGTGGGCGTAGCCGATTCGGCCGCCACCCGCCTCCCTCCCGCCCTCCCCTACATACATTATTTAAGCAACTAACCTTAATAAAACAATTTTTAAAGCACTTACCATGTCCGGGGCTCTTCCGGGGCTCCCTCTTGGAATAGCGTCCCTTCCTGGATACCAATGCGCATGCGCGGCCTCCCGCGCATGGGCATTGGTATCCAGGACGACGCTATTCCAAGAGGGAGCCCCGGACGAGCCCCGGACACGGTAAGTGCTTTAAAATTGTTTTATTAAGGGTAGTTGCTTAAATAATGTATGTAGGGGAGAGCGGGAGGGAGGTGCGTAGTGGGGCTACGCGGAGTGCGGGAGTGGGCGTAGCTTCTCGCCCACTCCGCGTAGCTCCGCGGAGCCCCACTACGCCCACTACGACCAGGGTTAGTTAGAAGGCCAGGAGTGAGGGAAAGGCAATCCTCTGGACACTTCATGAAAGATCTAATTTCAATTAAGCACAAAACACTTCCCTTAATTTGACATAATTGCCAAAATGGAATAGTCAGTTGGGCCCTTCTAGTGGATTATGGCTGTGTCTTGAAAGAGAGTGTAATTGTACTACGAGACATGCCCACCTTCAAAAGAGTGTCTGATGGCGTTCCGACGAAGGTGGGATTCGAACCCACGCGTGCAGAGCACAATGGATTAGCAGTCCATCGCCTTAACCACTCGGCCACCTCGTCTGCCTTAGGTGACTATGTTTCATTTTTTAGGAAATTCTTACGATGTGCTAATTACAAATAATCATAAGTTTCTCCTAGACTGTGTCAGAACTGGCAAATATATGTGGTGTTCAATAGACAGAGCACATGATATAGCAGAATTATCAAATCTGTTCCATTAGGACTGTAGTTTTTAATAGTCATGATAACATGCTAGCATGTGAGTCGATCTTGCACAGTGAATAAGGGAGCAGTGCCAGTATCTACTTGGTCAGCTCTAGATGGCTCAACTGGGGAGGTATGAGAACAGTGAGCTCCAGTGGCGCAATCGGTTAGCGCGCGGTACTTATACAGCAGTACTTGCATTGAGGCATGCCGAGGTTGTGAGTTCGAGCCTCACCAGGAGCAGCTTACTGGTTTTTCATAAACCATTTCACTAAAAGTAAAGATTAAACCCAGGGGAAAGACGGCCCTTGCTAGAGAGTTTTTACTTCTTTTCAGGATCTGCGTGTCCGACTCTTCCAGGTGCAAATATCACAATCCTATTCGATGCTCCTTATAAACATTCCATGATGTGCCGTCTTGCATAGCATGCAAACACCACATCAGTGCATTTAAAAATACATTTGTAGAATAATAAATATGATGAAAACATTGTTGTCACGGGATAACCATATACTGAGGAGCTGCAAACAGTGCTGTATCAGCTACTTACAGTAAAATTTAACTGAAAGACATATCAAAAGAAGAGCGTCATCATATTAATGTTTCTAGTCAACATAAGAGTTGCACCATAGCAGCTTATGGTGCTTTCTGCTCAGATTGTGCCTCCAATCCCACATTGATTTTTTTTATTCTTTGCAGTTTAAAAAAACAATTCATGCTCAAAGTTAACTTTTTAAAACCATTCAACCTAATATATTTATTTCTCTAACTTGTGAATGTGGTCCATGTTCTCTTTTCCTCATCCCCATCACGATACTCCTTTTCCCAAAATCAGGTTCACTTCTTTATCCAGCCCACCCATCCAAGGTCACCAAATCTATGAAGCGATTCTGCTTTTTCTCACATTCTCTCTATGTACAAGATACCTTGTATCATTTGAATGGACAGCAGGAGAGTCGGATATTTATGGTTAGTGGGGGTGGGGTTTTGAAGATTAACCTCATTTGCCTAAGAGCCGGGGCATCTGGGAGGAAAAGTATTTTAAGGGGGATGAAGTTCACATCTCCTTGGTGAAATTTCTAGATCCTTATTTCATCCTTTCTGTGGATGCAGACTCAGTCTGAACAGAGGTCATAGTCCTCGCTCTGACTTTCAAAGGAACTTCAAATATGCATGGCTTATTTAGCTTTGCCCGGCAGGGCTTGCCCGGCGGGGTGAGAATGGCGTTTGTCAGGCATTCGTCAGGCGATCGGAAGGGGTGAGGCCATAGTTTATGGTTCAATGGTTTTCATGAAGTCTTCTTGATACGATGAAAGCAGGAAAGGGAAGCTTGTCAATAAGCAAACTTAAGACAAGGTGTGACTCCTAGAAAGAATGACTTGGAAACAACATACAGAAACTCACATATAAAAAGGCCCTGATGAGGCTTGAACTCATGACCCCTGGTTTACAAGACCAGTGCTCTGCCACTGAGCTACAAGGCCAGCCTGCCTGCAGTATGTAAATCGCTTCATGTATTCTTACTGCGGTATGAAGATATCTATGATTTTGAGACTCTGTATGGAAATGCAGTTGCATTTGAATGTCTACATGCGTGCACAAATTGAAGAGCATGCTTAAGACACTTTTCTTGGAAGTAGGAAAAACTCCATTTTGATTTGAGAACATAAGAGTATTCACATTTATGACCATACTGATAGCTCTAGTTAGTATGTCCACAATCAGTGACAGATAGAGAACTCACTTATTAGAAGTGATCTGTCTCTGTGGGGCAGACATATGTCAACAGTCATACACTTGAGATGGCTGAAACTTTAGGAGTAAGAGCTGCTTTCTTATCAGTCTATCTATCCAAACTGGTTAGAAGTAACCCTGGGCGTCCGAATCGGCTACGCCCACGGAGTAGGTGTAGTGTTGCCTTCTACGCATTTTGCGTAGACAGCGTAGCCGGCAACACTACGCCCACTCCGTGTGCGTAGCCGATTCGGCCGCCACCCACCTCCCTCCCGCCCTCCCCTACATACATTATTTAAGCAACTAACCTTAATAAAACAATTTTTAAAGCACTTACCATGTCCGGGGCTCTTCCGGGGCTCCCTCTTGGAATAGCGTCCCTTCCTGGATACCAATGCGCATGCGCGGCCTCCCGCGCATGGGCATTGGTATCTAGGATGACGCTATTCCAAGAGGGAGCCCCGGACGAGCCCTGGACACGGTAAGTGCTTTAAAATTGTTTTATTAAGGGTAGTTGCTTAAATAATGTATGTAGGGGAGAGCGGGAGGGAGGTGCGTAGTGGGGCTACGCGGAGTGCGGGAGTGGGCGTAGCTTCTCGCCCACTCCGCGTAGCTCCGCGGAGCCCCACTACGCCCACTACGACCAGGGTTAGTTAGAAGGCCAGCAGTGAGGGAAAGGCAATCCTCTGGACACTTCATGAAAGATCTAATTTCAATTAAGCACAAAACACTTCCCTTAATTTGACATAATTGCCAAAATGGAATAGTCAGTTGGGCCCTTCTAGTGGATTATGGCTGTGTCTTGAAAGAGAGTGTAATTGTACTACGAGACATGCCCACCTTCAAAAGAGTGTCTGATGGCGTTCCGACGAAGGTGGGATTTGAACCCACGCGTGCAGAGCACAATGGATTAGCAGTCCATCGCCTTAACCACTCGGCCACCTCGTCTGCCTTAGGTGACTATGTTTCATTTTTTAGGAAATTCTTACGATGTGCTAATTACAAATAATCATAAGTTTCTCCTAGACTGTGTCAGAACTGGCAAATATATGTGGTGTTCAATAGACAGAGCACATGATATAGCAGAATTATCAAATCTGTTCCATTAGGACTGTAGTTTTTAATAGTCATGATAACATGCTAGCATGTGAGTCGATCTTACACAGTGAATAAGGGAGCAGTGCCAGTATCTACTTGGTCAGCTCTAGATGGCTCAACTGGGGAGGTATGAGAACAGTGAGCTCCAGTGGCGCAATGCGCGTTACTTATACAGCAGTACTTGCATTGAGGCATGCCGAGGTTGTGAGTTCGAGCCTCACCTGGAGCAGCTCACTGGTTTTTCATAAACCATTTCACTAAAAGTAAAGATTAAACTCAGGGGAAAGACGGCCCTTGCTAGAGAGTTTTTACTTCTTTTCAGGATCTGCGTGTCCGACTCTTCCAGGTGCAAATATCACAATCCTACTCGATGCTCCTTATAAACATTCCATGATGTGCCGTCTTGCATAGCATGCAAACACCACATCAGTGCATTTAAAAATACATTTGTAGAATAATAAATATGATGAAAACATTGTTGTCACGGGATAACCATATACTGAGGAGCTGCAAACAGTGCTGTATCAGCTACTTACAGTAAAATTTAACTGAAAGACATATCAAAAGAAGAGCGTCATCATATTAATGTTTCTAGTCAACATAAGAGTTGCACCATAGCAGCTTATGGTGCTTTCTGCTCAGATTGTGCCTCCAATCCCACATTGATTTTTTTTATTCTTTGCAGTTTAAAAAAACAATTCATGCTCAAAGTTAACTTTTTAAAACCATTCAACCTAATATATTTATTTCTCTAACTTGTGAATGTGGTCCATGTTCTCTTTTCCTCATCCCCATCACGATACTCCTTTTCCCGAAATCAGGTTCACTTCTTTATCCAGCCCACCCATCCAAGGTCACCAAATCTATGAAGCGATTCTGCTTTTTCTCACATTCTCTCTATGTACAAGATACCTTGTATCATTTGAATGGACAGCAGGAGAGTCGGATATTTATGGTTAGTGGGGGTGGGGTTTTGAAGATTAACCTCATTTGCCTAAGAGCCGGGGCATCTGGGAGGAAAAGTATTTTAAGGGGGATGAAGTTCACATCTCCTTGGTGAAATTTCTAGATCCTTATTTCATCCTTTCTGTGGATGCAGACTCAGTCTGAACAGAGGTCATAGTCCTCGCTCTGACTTTCAAAGGAACTTCAAATATGCATGGCTTATTTAGCTTTGCCCTGCAGGGCTTGCCCGTCGGGGTGAGAATGGCGTTTGTCAGGCGTTCGTCAGGCGATCGGAAGGGGTGAGGCCATAGTTTATGGTTCAATGGTTTTCATGAAGTCTTCTTGATACGATGAAAGCAGGAAAGGGAAGCTTGTCAATAAGCAAACTTAAGACAAGGTGTGACTCCTAGAAAGAATGACTTGGAAACAACATACAGAAACTCACATATAAAAAGGCCCTGATGAGGCTTGAACTCATGACCCCTGGTTTACAAGACCAGTGCTCTGCCACTGAGCTACAAGGCCAGCCTGCCTGCAGTATGTAAATCGCTTCATGTATTCTTACTGCGGTATGAAGATATCTATGATTTTGAGACTGTATGGAAATGCAGTTGCATTTGAATGTCTACATGCGTGCACAAATTGAAGAGCATGCTTAAGACACTTTTCTTGGAAGTAGGAAAAACTCCATTTTGATTTGAGAACATAAGAGTATTCACATTTATGACCATACTGATAGCTCTAGTTAGTATGTCCACAATCAGTGACAGATAGAGAACTCACTTATTAGAAGTGATCTGTCTCTGTGGGGCAGACATATGTCAACAGTCATACACTTGAGATGGCTGAAACTTTAGGAGTAAGAGCTGCTTTCTTATCAGTCTATCTATCCAAACTGGTTAGAAGTAACCCTGGGCGTCCGAATCGCCCACGCCCACGGAGTAGGCGTAGTGTTGCCTTCTACGCATTTTGCGTAGACAGCGTAGCCGGCAACACTACGCCCACTCCGTGGGCGTAGCCGATTCGGCCGCCACCCGCCTCCCTCCCGCCCTCCCCTACATACATTATTTAAGCAACTAACCTTAATAAAACAATTTTTAAAGCACTTACCATGTCCGGGGCTCTTCCGGGGCTCCCTCTTGGAATAGCGTCCCTTCCTGGATACCAATGTGCATGCGCAGCCTCCCGCGCATGGGCATTGGTATCCAGGACGACGCTATTCCAAGAGGGAGCCCCGGACGAGCCCCGGACACGGTAAGTGCTTTAAAATTGTTTTATTAAGGGTAGTTGCTTAAATAATGTATGTAGGGGAGAGCGGGAGGGAGGTGCGTAGTGGGGCTAGGCGGAGTGCGGTAGTGGGCGTAGCTTCTCGCCCACTCCGCGTAGCTCCGCGGAGCCCCACTACGCCCACTACGACCAGGGTTAGTTAGAAGGCCAGGAGTGAGGGAAAGGCAATCCTCTGGACACTTCATGAAAGATCTAATTTCAATTAAGCACAAAACACTTCCCTTAATTTGACATAATTGCCAAAATGGAATAGTCAGTTGGGCCCTTCTAGTGGATTATGGCTGTGTCTTGAAAGAGAGTGTAATTGTACTACGAGACATGCCCACCTTCAAAAGAGTGTCTGATGGCGTTCCGACGAAGGTGGGATTCAAACCCACGCGTGCAGAGCACAATGGATTAGCAGTCCATCGCCTTAACCACTGGGCCACCTCGTCTGCCTTAGGTGACTATGTTTCATTTTTTAGGAAATTCTTACGATGTGCTAATTACAAATAATCATAAGTTTCTCCTAGACTGTGTCAGAACTGGCAAATATATGTGGTGTTCAATAGACAGAGCACATGATATAGCAGAATTATCAAATCTGTTCCATTAGGACTGTAGTTTTTAATAGTCATGATAACATGCTAGCATGTGAGTCGATCTTGCACAGTGAATAAGGGAGCAGTGCCAGTATCTACTTGGTCAGCTCTAGATGGCTCAACTGGGGAGGTATGAGAACAGTGAGCTCCAGTGGCGCAATCGGTTAGCGTGCGGTACTTACACAGAAGTACTTGCATTGAGGCATGCCGAGGTTGTGAGTTTGAGCCTCACCTGGAGCAGCTTACTGGGTTTTCATAAACCATTTCACTAAAAGTAAAGTAGCTCTAGTAAAGCTAGAGAGTTTTTACTTCTTTTCAGGATCTGCGTGTCCGACTCTTCCAGGTGCAAATATCACAATCCTATTCGATGCTCCTTATAAACATTCCATGATGTGCCGTCTTGCATAGCATGCAAACACCACATCAGTGCATTTAAAAATACATTTGTAGAATAATAAATATGATGAAAACATTGTTGTCACGGGATAACCATATACTGAGGAGCTGCAAACAGTGCTGTATCAGCTACTTACAGTAAAATTTAACTGAAAGACATATCAAAAGAAGAGCGTCATCATATTAATGTTTCTAGTCAACATAAGAGTTGCACCATAGCAGCTTATGGTGCTTTCTGCTCAGATTGTGCCTCCAATCCCACATTGATTTTTTTTATTCTTTGCAGTTTAAAAAAACAATTCATGCTCAAAGTTAACTTTTTAAAACCATTCAACCTAATATATTTATTTCTCTAACTTGTGAATGTGGTCCATGTTCTCTTTTCCTCATCACCATCACGATACTCCTTTTCCCGAAATCAGGTTCACTTCTTTATCCAGCCCACCCATCCAAGGTCACCAAATCTATGAAGCGATTCTGCTTTTTCTCACATTCTCTCTATGTACAAGATACCTTGTATCATTTGAATGGACAGCAGGAGAGTCGGATATTTATGGTTAGTGGGGGTGGGGTTTTGAAGATTAACCTCATTTGCCTAAGAGCCGGGGCATCTGGGAGGAAAAGTATTTTAAGGGGGATGAAGTTCACATCTCCTTGGTGAAATTTCTAGATCCTTATTTCATCCTTTCTGTGGATGCAGACTCAGTCTGAACAGAGGTCATAGTCCTCGCTCTGACTTTCAAAGGAACTTCAAATATGCATGGCTTATTTAGCTTTGCCCGGCAGGGCTTGCCCGGCGGGGTGAGAATGGCGTTTGTCAGGCGTTCGTCAGGCGATCGGAAGGGGTGAGGCGATATTTTATGGTTCAATGGTTTTCATGAAGTCTTCTTGATACGATGAAAGCAGGAAAGGGAAGCTTGTCAATAAGCAAACTTAAGACAAGGTGTGACTCCTAGAAAGAATGACTTGGAAACAACATACAGAAACTCACATATAAAAAGGCCCTGATGAGGCTTGAACTCATGACCCCTGGTTTACAAGACCAGTGCTCTGCCACTGAGCTACAAGGCCAGCCTGCCTGCAGTATGTAAATCGCTTCATGTATTCTTACTGCGGTATGAAGATATCTATGATTTTGAGACTCTGTATGGAAATGCAGTTGCATTTGAATGTCTACATGCGTGCACAAATTGAAGAGCATGCTTAAGACACTTTTCTTGGAAGTAGGAAAAACTCCATTTTGATTTGAGAACATAAGAGTATTCACATTTATGACCATACTGATAGCTCTAGTTAGTATGTCCACAATCAGTGACAGATAGAGAACTCACTTATTAGAAGTGATCTGTCTCTGTGGGGCAGACATATGTCAACAGTCATACACTTGAGATGGCTGAAAATTTAGGAGTAAGAGCTGCTTTCTTATCAGTCTATCTATCCAAACTGGTTAGAAGTAACCCTGGGCGTCCGAATCGGCTACGCCCACGGAGTAGGCGTAGTGTTGCCTTCTACGCATTTTGCGTAGACAGCGTAGCCGGCAACACTACGCCCACTCCGTGGGCGTAGCCGATTCGGCCGCCACCCGCCTCCCTCCCGCCCTCCCCTACATACATTATTTAAGCAACTAACCTTAATAAAACAATTTTTAAAGCACTTACCATGTCCGGGGCTCTTCCGGGGCTCCCTCTTGGAATAGCGTCCCTTCCTGGATACCAATGCGCATGCGCGGCCTCCCGCGCATGGGCATTGGTATCCAGGACGACGCTATTCCAAGAGGGAGCCCCGGACGAGCCCCGGACACGGTAAGTGCTTTAAAATTGTTTTATTAAGGGTAGTTGCTTAAATAATGTATGTAGGGGAGAGCGGGAGGGAGGTGCGTAGTGGGGCTACGCGGAGTGCGGGAGTGGGCGTAGCTTCTCGCCCACTCCGCGTAGCTCCGCGGAGTCCCACTACGCCCACTACGACCAGGGTTAGTTAGAAGGCCAGGAGTGAGGGAAAGGCAATCGTCTGGACACTTCATGAAAGATCTAATTTCAATTAAGCACAAAACACTTCCCTTAATTTGACATAATTGCCAAAATGGAATAGTCAGTTGGGCCCTTCTAGTGGATTATGGCTGTGTCTTGAAAGAGAGTGTAATTGTACTACGAGACATGCCCACCTTCAAAAGAGTGTCTGATGGCATTCCGACGAAGGTGGGATTCGAACCCACGCGTGCAGAGCACAATGGATTAGCAGTCCATCGCCTTAACCACTCGGCCACCTCGTCTGCCTTAGGTGACTATGTTTCATTTTTTAGGAAATTCTTACGATGTGCTAATTACAAATAATCATAAGTTTCTCCTAGACTGTGTCAGAACTGGCAAATATATGTGGTGTTCAATAGACAGAGCACATGATATAGCAGAATTATCAAATCTGTTCCATTAGGACTGTAGTTTTTAATAGTCATGATAACATGCTAGCATGTGAGTCGATCTTGCACAGTGAATAAGGGAGCAATGCCAGTATCTCCTTGGTCAGCTCTAGATGGCTCAACTGGGGAGGTATGAGAACAGTGAGCTCCAGTGGCGCAATCGGTTAGCGTGCGGTACTTACACAGAAGTACTTGCATTGAGGCATGCCGAGGTTGTGAGTTTGAGCCTCACCTGGAGCAGCTTACTGGGTTTTCATAAACCATTTCACTAAAAGTAAAGTAGCTCTAGTAAAGCTAGAGAGTTTTTACTTCTTTTCAGGATCTGCGTGTCCGACTCTTCCAGGTGCAAATATCACAATCCTATTCGATGCTCCTTATAAACATTCCATGATGTGCCGTCTTGCATAGCATGCAAACACCACATCAGTGCATTTAAAAATACATTTGTAGAATAATAAATATGATGAAAACATTGTTGTCACGGGATAACCATATACTGAGGAGCTGCAAACAGTGCTGTATCAGCTACTTACAGTAAAATTTAACTGAAAGACATATCAAAAGAAGAGCGTCATCATATTAATGTTTCTAGTCAACATAAGAGTTGCACCATAGCAGCTTATGGTGCTTTCTGCTCAGATTGTGCCTCCAATCCCACATTGATTTTTTTTATTCTTTGCAGTTTAAAAAAACAATTCATGCTCAAAGTTAACTTTTTAAAAACATTCAACCTAATATATTTATTTCTCTAACTTGTGAATGTGGTCCATGTTCTCTTTTCCTCATCCCCATCACGATACTCCTTTTCCCGAAATCAGGTTCACTTCTTTATCCAGCCCACCCATCCAAGGTCACCAAATCTATGAAGCGATTCTGCTTTTTCTCACATTCTCTCTGTGTACAAGATACCTTGTATCATTTGAATGGACAGCAGGAGAGTCGGATATTTATGGTTAGTGGGGGTGGGGTTTTGAAGATTAACCTCATTTGCCTAAGAGCCGGGGCATCTGGGAGGAAAAGTATTTTAAGGGGGATGAAGTTCACATCTCCTTGGTGAAATTTCTAGATCCTTATTTCATCCTTTCTGTGGATGCAGACTCAGTCTGAACAGAGGTCATAGTCCTCGCTCTGACTTTCAAAGGAACTTCAAATATGCATGGCTTATTTAGCTTTGCCCGGCAGGGCTTGCCCGGCGGGGTGAGAATGGCGTTTGTCAGGCGTTCGTCAGGCTATCGGAAGGGGTGAGGCCATAGTTTATGGTTCAATGGTTTTCATGAAGTCTTCTTGATACGATGAAAGCAGGAAAGGGAAGCTTGTCAATAAGCAAACTTAAGACAAGGTGTGACTCCTAGAAAGAATGACTTGGAAACAACATACAGAAACTCACATATAAAAAGGCCCTGATGAGGCTTGAACTCATGACCCCTGGTTTACAAGACCAGTGCTCTGCCACTGAGCTACAAGGCCAGCCTGCCTGCAGTATGTAAATCGCTTCATGTATTCTTACTGCGGTATGAAGATATCTATGATTTTGAGACTCTGTATGGAAATGCAGTTGCATTTGAATGTCTACATGCGTGCACAAATTGAAGAGCATGCTTAAGACACTTTTCTTGGAAGTAGGAAAAACTCCATTTTGATTTGAGAACATAAGAGTATTCACATTTATGACCATACTGATAGCTCTAGTTAGTATGTCCACAATCAGTGACAGATAGAGAACTCACTTATTAGATGTGATCTGTCTCTGTGGGGCAGACATATGTCAACAGTCATACACTTGAGATGGCTGAAACTTTAGGAGTAAGAGCTGCTTTCTTATCAGTCTATCTATCCAAACTGGTTAGAAGTAACCCTGGGCGTCCGAATCGGCTACGCCCACGGAGTAGGCGTAGTGTTGCCTTCTACGCATTTTGCGTAGACAGCGTAGCCGGCAACACTACGCCCACTCCGTGGGCGTAGCCGATTCGGCCGCCACCCGCCTCCCTCCCGCCCTCCCCTACATACATTATTTAAGCAACTAACCTTAATAAAACAATTTTTAAAGCACTTACCATGTCCGGGGCTCTTCCGGGGCTCCCTCTTGGAATAGCGTCCCTTCCTGGATACCAATGCGCATGCGCGGCCTCCCGCGCATGGGCATTGGTATCCAGGACGACGCTATTCCAAGAGGGAGCCCCGGACGAGCCCCGGACACGGTAAGTGCTTTAAAATTGTTTTATTAAGGGTAGTTGCTTAAATAATGTATGTAGGGGAGAGCGGGAGGGAGGTGCGTAGTGGGGCTACGCGGAGTGCGGGAGTGGGCGTAGCTTCTCGCCCACTCCGCGTAGCTCCGCGGAGTCCCACTACGCCCACTACGACCAGGGTTAGTTAGAAGGCCAGGAGTGAGGGAAAGGCAATCCTCTGGACACTTCATGAAAGATCTAATTTCAATTAAGCACAAAACACTTCCCTTAATTTGACATAATTGCCAAAATGGAATAGTCAGTTGGGCCCTTCTAGTGGATTATGGCTGTGTCTTGAAAGAGAGTGTAATTGTACTACGAGACATGCCCACCTTCAAAAGAGTGTCTGATGGCGTTCCGACGAAGGTGGGATTCGAACCCAAGCGTGCAGAGCACAATGGATTAGCAGTCCATCGCCTTAACCACTCGGCCACCTCGTCTGCCTTAGGTGACTATGTTTCATTTTTTAGGAAATTCTTACGATGTGCTAATTACAAATAATCATAAGTTTCTCCTAGACTGTGTCAGAACTGGCAAATATATGTGGTGTTCAATAGACAGAGCACATGATATAGCAGAATTATCAAATCTGTTCCATTAGGACTGTAGTTTTTAATAGTCATGATAACATGCTAGCATGTGAGTCGATATTGCACAGTGAATAAGGGAGCAGTGCCAGTATCTACTTGGTCAGCTCTAGATGGCTCAACTGGGGAGGTATGAGAACAGTGAGCTCCAGTGGCGCAATCGGTTAGCGTGCGGTACTTACACAGAAGTACTTGCATTGAGGCATGCCGAGGTTGTGAGTTTGAGCCTCACCTGGAGCAGCTTACTGGGTTTTCATAAACCATTTCACTAAAAGTAAAGTAGCTCTAGTAAAGCTAGAGAGTTTTTACTTCTTTTCAGGATCTGCGTGTCCGACTCTTCCAGGTGCAAATATCACAATCCTATTCGATGCTCCTTATAAACATTCCATGATGTGCCGTCTTGCATAGCATGCAAACACCACATCAGTGCATTTAAAAATACATTTGTAGAATAATAAATATGATGAAAACATTGTTGTCACGGGATAACCATATACTGAGGAGCTGCAAACAGTGCTGTATCAGCTACTTACAGTAAAATTTAACTGAAAGACATATCAAAAGAAGAGCGTCATCATATTAATGTTTCTAGTCAACATAAGAGTTGCACCATAGCAGCTTATGGTGCTTTCTGCTCAGATTGTGCCTCCAATCCCACATTGATTTTTTTTATTCTTTGCAGTTTAAAAAAACAATTCATGCTCAAAGTTAACTTTTTAAAACCATTCAACCTAATATATTTATTTCTCTAACTTGTGAATGTGGTCCATGTTCTCTTTTCCTCATCCCCATCACGATACTCCTTTTCCCGAAATCAGGTTCACTTCTTTATCCAGCCCACCCATCCAAGGTCACCAAATCTATGAAGCGATTCTGCTTTTTCTCACATTCTCTCTATGTACAAGATACCTTGTATCATTTGAATGGACAGCAGGAGAGTCGGATATTTATGGTTAGTGGGGGTGGGGTTTTGAAGATTAACCTCATTTGCCTAAGAGCCGGGGCATCTGGGAGGAAAAGTATTTTAAGGGGGATGAAGTTCACATCTCCTTGGTGAAATTTCTAGATCCTTATTTCATCCTTTCTGTGGATGCAGACTCAGTCTGAACAGAGGTCATAGTCCTCGCTCTGACTTTCAAAGGAACTTCAAATATGCATGGCTTATTTAGCTTTGCCCGGCAGGGCTTGCCCGGCGGGGTGAGAATGGCGTTTGTCAGGCGTTCGTCAGGCTATCGGAAGGGGTGAGGCCATAGTTTATGGTTCAATGGTTTTCATGAAGTCTTCTTGATACGATGAAAGCAGGAAAGGGAAGCTTGTCAATAAGCAAACTTAAGACAAGGTGTGACTCCTAGAAAGAATGACTTGGAAACAACATACAGAAACTCACATATAAAAAGGCCCTGATGAGGCTTGAACTCATGACCCCTGGTTTACAAGACCAGTGCTCTGCCACTGAGCTACAAGGCCAGCCTGCCTGCAGTATGTAAATCGCTTCATGTATTCTTACTGCGGTATGAAGATATCTATGATTTTGAGACTCTGTATGGAAATGCAGTTGCATTTGAATGTCTACATGCGTGCACAAATTGAAGAGCATGCTTAAGACACTTTTCTTGGAAGTAGGAAAAACTCCATTTTGATTTGAGAACATAAGAGTATTCACATTTATGACCATACTGATAGCTCTAGTTAGTATGTCCACAATCAGTGACAGATAGAGAACTCACTTATTAGATGTGATCTGTCTCTGTGGGGCAGACATATGTCAACAGTCATACACTTGAGATGGCTGAAACTTTAGGAGTAAGAGCTGCTTTCTTATCAGTCTATCTATCCAAACTGGTTAGAAGTAACCCTGGGCGTCCGAATCGGCTACGCCCACGGAGTAGGCGTAGTGTTGCCTTCTACGCATTTTGCGTAGACAGCGTAGCCGGCAACACTACGCCCACTCCGTGGGCGTAGCCGATTCGGCCGCCACCCGCCTCCCTCCCGCCCTCCCCTACATACATTATTTAAGCAACTAACCTTAATAAAACAATTTTTAAAGCACTTACCATGTCCGGGGCTCTTCCGGGGCTCCCTCTTGGAATAGCGTCCCTTCCTGGATACCAATGCGCATGCGCGGCCTCCCGCGCATGGGCATTGGTATCCAGGACGACGCTATTCCAAGAGGGAGCCCCGGACGAGCCCCGGACACGGTAAGTGCTTTAAAATTGTTTTATTAAGGGTAGTTGCTTAAATAATGTATGTAGGGGAGAGCGGGAGGGAGGTGCGTAGTGGGGCTACGCGGAGTGCGGGAGTGGGCGTAGCTTCTCGCCCACTCCGCGTAGCTCCGCGGAGTCCCACTACGCCCACTACGACCAGGGTTAGTTAGAAGGCCAGGAGTGAGGGAAAGGCAATCCTCTGGACACTTCATGAAAGATCTAATTTCAATTAAGCACAAAACACTTCCCTTAATTTGACATAATTGCCAAAATGGAATAGTCAGTTGGGCCCTTCTAGTGGATTATGGCTGTGTCTTGAAAGAGAGTGTAATTGTACTACGAGACATGCCCACCTTCAAAAGAGTGTCTGATGGCGTTCCGACGAAGGTGGGATTCGAACCCAAGCGTGCAGAGCACAATGGATTAGCAGTCCATCGCCTTAACCACTCGGCCACCTCGTCTGCCTTAGGTGACTATGTTTCATTTTTTAGGAAATTCTTACGATGTGCTAATTACAAATAATCATAAGTTTCTCCTAGACTGTGTCAGAACTGGCAAATATATGTGGTGTTCAATAGACAGAGCACATGATATAGCAGAATTATCAAATCTGTTCCATTAGGACTGTAGTTTTTAATAGTCATGATAACATGCTAGCATGTGAGTCGATATTGCACAGTGAATAAGGGAGCAGTGCCAGTATCTACTTGGTCAGCTCTAGATGGCTCAACTGGGGAGGTATGAGAACAGTGAGCTCCAGTGGCGCAATCGGTTAGCGTGCGGTACTTACACAGAAGTACTTGCATTGAGGCATGCCGAGGTTGTGAGTTTGAGCCTCACCTGGAGCAGCTTACTGGGTTTTCATAAACCATTTCACTAAAAGTAAAGTAGCTCTAGTAAAGCTAGAGAGTTTTTACTTCTTTTCAGGATCTGCGTGTCCGACTCTTCCAGGTGCAAATATCACAATCCTATTCGATGCTCCTTATAAACATTCCATGATGTGCCGTCTTGCATAGCATGCAAACACCACATCAGTGCATTTAAAAATACATTTGTAGAATAATAAATATGATGAAAACATTGTTGTCACGGGATAACCATATACTGAGGAGCTGCAAACAGTGCTGTATCAGCTACTTACAGTAAAATTTAACTGAAAGACATATCAAAAGAAGAGCGTCATCATATTAATGTTTCTAGTCAACATAAGAGTTGCACCATAGCAGCTTATGGTGCTTTCTGCTCAGATTGTGCCTCCAATCCCACATTGATTTTTTTTATTCTTTGCAGTTTAAAAAAACAATTCATGCTCAAAGTTAACTTTTTAAAACCATTCAACCTAATATATTTATTTCTCTAACTTGTGAATGTGGTCCATGTTCTCTTTTCCTCATCCCCATCACGATACTCCTTTTCCCGAAATCAGGTTCACTTCTTTATCCAGCCCACCCATCCAAGGTCACCAAATCTATGAAGCGATTCTGCTTTTTCTCACATTCTCTCTATGTACAAGATACCTTGTATCATTTGAATGGACAGCAGGAGAGTCGGATATTTATGGTTAGTGGGGGTGGGGTTTTGAAGATTAACCTCATTTGCCTAAGAGCCGGGGCATCTGGGAGGAAAAGTATTTTAAGGGGGATGAAGTTCACATCTCCTTGGTGAAATTTCTAGATCCTTATTTCATCCTTTCTGTGGATGCAGACTCAGTCTGAACAGAGGTCATAGTCCTCGCTCTGACTTTCAAAGGAACTTCAAATATGCATGGCTTATTTAGCTTTGCCCGGCAGGGCTTGCCCGGCGGGGTGAGAATGGCGTTTGTCAGGCGTTCGTCAGGCTATCGGAAGGGGTGAGGCCATAGTTTATGGTTCAATGGTTTTCATGAAGTCTTCTTGATACGATGAAAGCAGGAAAGGGAAGCTTGTCAATAAGCAAACTTAAGACAAGGTGTGACTCCTAGAAAGAATGACTTGGAAACAACATACAGAAACTCACATATAAAAAGGCCCTGATGAGGCTTGAACTCATGACCCCTGGTTTACAAGACCAGTGCTCTGCCACTGAGCTACAAGGCCAGCCTGCCTGCAGTATGTAAATCGCTTCATGTATTCTTACTGCGGTATGAAGATATCTATGATTTTGAGACTCTGTATGGAAATGCAGTTGCATTTGAATGTCTACATGCGTGCACAAATTGAAGAGCATGCTTAAGACACTTTTCTTGGAAATAGGAAAAACTCCATTTTGATTTGAGAACATAAGAGTATTCACATTTATGACCATACTGATAGCTCTAGTTAGTATGTCCACAATCAGTGACAGATAGAGAACTCACTTATTAGAAGTGATCTGTCTCTGTGGGGCAGACATATGTCAACAGTCATACACTTGAGATGGCTGAAACTTTAGGAGTAAGAGCTGCTTTCTTATCAGTCTATCTATCCAAACTGGTTAGAAGTAACCCTGGGCGTCCGAATCGGCTACGCCCACGGAGTAGGCGTAGTGTTGCCTTCTACGCATTTTGCGTAGACAGCGTAGCCGGCAACACTACGCCCACTCCGTGGGCGTAGCCGATTCGGCCGCCACCCGCCTCCCTCCCGCCCTCCCCTACATACATTATTTAAGCAACTAACCTTAATAAAACAATTTTTAAAGCACTTACCATGTCCGGGGCTCTTCCGGGGCTCCCTCTTGGAATAGCGTCCCTTCCTGGATACCAATGCGCATGCGCGGCCTCCCGCGCATGGGCATTGGTATCCAGGACGACGCTATTCCAAGAGGGAGCCCCGGACGAGCCCCGGACACGGTAAGTGCTTTAAAATTGTTTTATTAAGGGTAGTTGCTTAAATAATGTATGTAGGTGAGAGCGGGAGGGAGGTGCGTAGTGGGGCTACGCGGAGTGCGGGAGTGGGCGTAGCTTCTAGCCCACTCCGCGTAGCTCCGCGGAGTCCCACTACGCCCACTACGACCAGGGTTAGTTAGAAGGCCAGGAGTGAGGGAAAGGCAATCGTCTGGACACTTCATGAAAGATCTAATTTCAATTAAGCACAAAACACTTCCCTTAATTTGACATAATTGCCAAAATGGAATAGTCAGTTGGGCCCTTCTAGTGGATTATGGCTGTGTCTTGAAAGAGAGTGTAATTGTACTACGAGACATGCCCACCTTCAAAAGAGTGTCTGATGGCATTCCGACGAAGGTGGGATTCGAACCCACGCGTGCAGAGCACAATGGATTAGCAGTCCATCGCCTTAACCACTCGGCCACCTCGTCTGCCTTAGGTGACTATGTTTCATTTTTTAGGAAATTCTTACGATGTGCTAATTACAAATAATCATAAGTTTCTCCTAGACTGTGTCAGAACTGGCAAATATATGTGGTGTTCAATAGACAGAGCACATGATATAGCAGAATTATCAAATCTGTTCCATTAGGACTGTAGTTTTTAATAGTCATGATAACATGCTAGCATGTGAGTCGATCTTGCACAGTGAATAAGGGAGCAGTGCCAGTATCTACTTGGTCAGCTCTAGATGGCTCAACTGGGGAGGTATGAGAACAGTGAGCTCCAGTGGCGCAATCGGTTAGCGCGCGGTACTTACACAGCAGTACTTGCATTGAGGCATGCTGAGGTTGTGAGTTTGAGCCTCACCTGGAGCAGCTTACTGGGTTTTCATAAACCATTTCACTAAAAGTAAAGTAGCTCTAGTAAAGCTAGAGAGTTTTTACTTCTTTTCAGGATCTGCGTGTCCGACTCTTCCAGGTGCAAATATCACAATCCTATTCGATGCTCCTTATAAACATTCCATGATGTGCCGTCTTGCATAGCATGCAAACACCACATCAGTGCATTTAAAAATACATTTGTAGAATAATAAATATGATGAAAACATTGTTGTCACGGGATAACCATATACTGAGGAGCTGCAAACAGTGCTGTATCAGCTACTTACAGTAAAATTTAACTGAAAGACATATCAAAAGAAGAGCGTCATCATATTAATGTTTCTAGTCAACATAAGAGTTGCACCATAGCAGCTTATGGTGCTTTCTGCTCAGATTGTGCCTCCAATCCCACATTGATTTTTTTTATTCTTTGCAGTTTAAAAAAACAATTCATGCTCAAAGTTAACTTTTTAAAACCATTCAACCTAATATATTTATTTCTCTAACTTGTGAATGTGGTCCATGTTCTCTTTTCCTCATCCCCATCACGATACTCCTTTTCCCGAAATCAGGTTCACTTCTTTATCCAGCCCACCCATCCAAGGTCACCAAATCTATGAAGCGATTCTGCTTTTTCTCACATTCTCTCTATGTACAAGATACCTTGTATCATTTGAATGGACAGCAGGAGAGTCGGATATTTATGGTTAGTGGGGGTGGGGTTTTGAAGATTAACCTCATTTGCCTAAGAGCCGGGGCATCTGGGAGGAAAAGTATTTTAAGGGGGATGAAGTTCACATCTCCTTGGTGAAATTTCTAGATCCTTATTTCATCCTTTCTGTGGATGCAGACTCAGTCTGAACAGAGGTCATAGTCCTCGCTCTGACTTTCAAAGGAACTTCAAATATGCATGGCTTATTTAGCTTTGCCCGGCAGGGCTTGCCCGGCGGGGTGAGAATGGCGTTTGTCAGGCGTTCGTCAGGCGATCGGAAGGGGTGAGGCGATAGTTTATGGTTCAATGGTTTTCATGAAGTCTTCTTGATACGATGAAAGCAGGAAAGGGAAGCTTGTCAATAAGCAAACTTAAGACAAGGTGTGACTCCTAGAAAGAATGACTTGGAAACAACATACAGAAACTCACATATAACAAGCATTTACAATGCAATGGTTTTGCCTTTGTTAAAGTTAGAGCTATTGGCATTGCTCTTGACACTCTGAAGCTCCACTCTGAAGCTCCACTCTGCACTCTGAAGCTCCACTCTGCACTCTGAAGCTCCACTCTGCACTCTGAAGCTCCACTCTGCACTCTGAAGCTCCACTCTGCACTCTGAAGCTCCACTCTGCACTCTGAAGCTGCACTCTGAAGCTCCACTCTGCACTCTGAAGCTGCACTCTGAAGCTCCACTCTGAAGCTCCACTCTGAAGCTCCACTCTGAAGCTCCACTCTGAAGCTCCACTCTGAAGCTCCACTCTGAAGCTCCACTCTGAAGCTCCACTCTGAAGCTCCACTCTGAAGCTCCACTCTGAAGCTCCACTCTGAAGCTCCACTCTGAAGCTCCACTCTGAAGCTCCACTCTGCACTCTGAAGCTCCACTCTGCACTCTGAAGCTCCACTCTGCACTCTGAAGCTCCACTCTGCACTCTGAAGCTCCACTCTGCACTCTGAAGCTCCACTCTGCACTCTGAAGCTCCACTCTGCACTCTGAAGCTCCACTCTGAATCTGCACTCTGAAGCTCCACTCTGCACTCTGAAGCTCCACTCTGCACTCTGAAGCTCCACTCTGCACTCTGAAGCTCCACTCTGAATCTGCACTCTGAAGCTCCACTCTGCACTCTGAAGCTCCACTCTGAATCTGCACTCTGAAGCTCCACTCTGCACTCTGAAGCTCCACTCTGCACTCTGAAGCTCCACTCTGAAGCTCCACTCTGAAGCTCCACTCTGAAGCTCCACTCTGAAGCTCCACTCTGAAGCTCCACTCTGAAGCTCCACTCTGAAGCTCCACTCTGATGCTCCACTCTGAAGCTCCACTCTGAAGCTCCACTCTGAAGCTCCACTCTGAAGCTCCACTCTGAAGCTCCACTCTGAAGCTCCACTCTGAAGCTCCACTCTGAAGCTCCACTCTGAAGCTCCACTCTGAAGCTCCACTCTGAAGCTCCACTCTGAAGCTCCACTCTGAAGCTCCACTCTGCACTCTGAAGCTCCACTCTGCACTCTGAAGCTCCACTCTGAAGCTCCACTCTGCACTCTGAAGCTCCACTCTGAAGCTCCACTCTGCACTCTGAAGCTCCACTCTGCACTCTGAAGCTCCACTCTGCACTCTGAAGCTCCACTCTGAATCTGCACTCTGAAGCTCCACTCTGCACTCTGAAGCTCCACTCTGAATCTGCACTCTGAAGCTCCACTCTGCACTCTGAAGCTCCACTCTGAATCTGCACTCTGAAGCTCCACTCTGCACTCTGAAGCTCCACTCTGAATCTGCACTCTGAAGCTCCACTCTGCACTCTGAAGCTCCACTCTGAATCTGCACTCTGAAGCTCCACTCTGCACTCTGAAGCTCCACTCTGAATCTGCACTCTGATGCTCCACTCTGAATCTGCACTCTGAAGCTCCACTCTGCACTCTGAATCTGCACTCTGAAGCTCCACTCTGCACTCTGAATCTGCACTCTGCAGCTCCACTCTGAATCTGCAGCTCCACTCTGCACTCTGAAGCTGCACTCTGAAGCTCCACTCTGAATCTGCACTCTGAAGCTCCACTCTGAATCTGCACTCTGAAGCTCCACTCTGAATCTGCACTCTGAAGCTCCACTCTGAATCTGCACTCTGAAGCTCCACTCTGAATCTGCACTCTGAAGCTCCACTCTGAATCTGCACTCTGAAGCTCCACTCTGCACTCTGAAGCTCCACTCTGAAGCTCCACTCTGAAGCTCCACTCTGAAGCTCCACTCTGAAGCTCCACTCTGAAGCTCCACTCTGAAGCTCCACTCTGCACTCTGAATCTGCACTCTGAAGCTCCACTCTGCACTCTGAAGCTCCACTCTGCACTCTGAAGCTCCACTCTGAATCTGCACTCTGAAGCTCCACTCTGCACTCTGAAGCTCCACTCTGCACTCTGAAGCTCCACTCTGAATCTGCACTCTGAAGCTCCACTCTGCACTCTGAAGCTCCACTCTGCACTCTGATGCTCCACTCTGAAGCTCCACTCTGAAGCTCCACTCTGAAGCTCCACTCTGAAGCTCCACTCTGAAGCTCCACTCTGAAGCTCCACTCTGAAGCTCCACTCTGAAGCTCCACTCTGAAGCTCCACTCTGAAGCTCCACTCTGAAGCTCCACTCTGCACTCTGAAGCTCCACTCTGCACTCTGAAGCTCCACTCTGCACTCTGAAGCTCCACTCTGCACTCTGAAGCTCCACTCTGCACTCTGAAGCTCCACTCTGCACTCTGAAGCTCCACTCTGAAGCTCCACTCTGCACTCTGAAGCTCCACTCTGCACTCTGAAGCTCCACTCTGAAGCTCCACTCTGCACTCTGGAGCTCCACTCTGCACTCTGAAGCTCCACTCTGAAGCTCCACTCTGCACTCTGAAGCTCCACTCTGAATCTGCACTCTGAAGCTCCACTCTGCACTCTGAAGCTCCACTCTGAATCTGCACTCTGAAGCTCCACTCTGCACTCTGAAGCTCCACTCTGAATCTGCACTCTGATGCTCCACTCTGAATCTGCACTCTGAAGCTCCACTCTGCACTCTGAATCTGCACTCTGCAGCTCCACTCTGAATCTGCAGCTCCACTCTGCACTCTGAAGCTCCACTCTGAATCTCCACTCTGAAGCTCCACTCTGAATCTCCACTCTGAAGCTCCACTCTGAATCTCCACTCTGAAGCTCCACTCTGAAGCTCCACTCTGAAGCTCCACTCTGAAGCTCCACTCTGAAGCTCCACTCTGAAGCTCCACTCTGAAGCTCCACTCTGCACTCTGAAGCTCCACTCTGCACTCTGAAGCTCCACTCTGCACTCTGAAGCTCCACTCTGAAGCTCCACTCTGAAGCTCCACTCTGAAGCTCCACTCTGAAGCTCCACTCTGAAGCTCCACTCTGAAGCTCCACTCTGAAGCTCCACTCTGAAGCTCCACTCTGAAGCTCCACTCTGCACTCTGAAGCTCCACTCTGAAGCTCCACTCTGCACTCTGAAGCTCCACTCTGAAGCTCCACTCTGCACTCTGAAGCTCCACTCTGAAGCTCCACTCTGCACTCTGAAGCTCCACTCTGCACTCTGAAGCTCCACTCTGAAGCTGCACTCTGAAGCTGCACTCTGAAGCTCCACTCTGAAGCTCCACTCTGAAGCTCCACTCTGAAGCTCCACTCTGAAGCTCCACTCTGAAGCTCCACTCTGAAGCTCCACTCTGAAGCTCCACTCTGCACTCTGAAGCTCCACTCTGAAGCTCCACTCTGCACTCTGAAGCTCCACTCTGAATCTGCACTCTGAAGCTCCACTCTGAAGCTCCACTCTGAAGCTCCACTCTGCACTCTGAAGCTCCACTCTGCACTCTGAAGCTCCACTCTGAAGCTCCACTCTGCACTCTGAAGCTCCACTCTGCACTCTGAAGCTCCACTCTGCACTCTGAAGCTCCACTCTGCACTCTGAAGCTCCACTCTGCACTCTGAAGCTCCACTCTGCACTCTGAAGCTCCACTCTGAAGCTCCACTCTGCACTCTGAAGCTCCACTCTGCACTCTGAAGCTCCACTCTGAAGCTCCACTCTGCACTCTGGAGCTCCACTCTGCACTCTGAAGCTCCACTCTGAAGCTCCACTCTGCACTCTGAAGCTCCACTCTGAATCTGCACTCTGAAGCTCCACTCTGCACTCTGAAGCTCCACTCTGAATCTGCACTCTGAAGCTCCACTCTGCACTCTGAAGCTCCACTCTGAATCTGCACTCTGATGCTCCACTCTGAATCTGCACTCTGAAGCTCCACTCTGCACTCTGAATCTGCACTCTGCAGCTCCACTCTGAATCTGCAGCTCCACTCTGCACTCTGAAGCTCCACTCTGAATCTCCACTCTGAAGCTCCACTCTGAATCTCCACTCTGAAGCTCCACTCTGAAGCTCCACTCTGAAGCTCCACTCTGAAGCTCCACTCTGAAGCTCCACTCTGCACTCTGAAGCTCCACTCTGCACTCTGAAGCTCCACTCTGCACTCTGAAGCTCCACTCTGAAGCTCCACTCTGAAGCTCCACTCTGAAGCTCCACTCTGAAGCTCCACTCTGAAGCTCCACTCTGAAGCTCCACTCTGCACTCTGAAGCTCCACTCTGAAGCTCCACTCTGCACTCTGAAGCTCCACTCTGAAGCTCCACTCTGCACTCTGAAGCTCCACTCTGAAGCTCCACTCTGCACTCTGAAGCTCCACTCTGAATCTGCACTCTGAAGCTCCACTCTGCACTCTGAAGCTCCACTCTGAAGCTGCACTCTGAAGCTGCACTCTGAAGCTCCACTCTGAAGCTCCACTCTGAAGCTCCACTCTGAAGCTCCACTCTGAAGCTCCACTCTGAAGCTCCACTCTGCACTCTGAAGCTCCACTCTGAAGCTCCACTCTGCACTCTGAAGCTCCACTCTGAATCTGCACTCTGAAGCTCCACTCTGAAGCTCCACTCTGAAGCTCCACTCTGCACTCTGAAGCTCCACTCTGAATCTGCACTCTGAAGCTCCACTCTGAAGCTCCACTCTGAAGCTCCACTCTGAAGCTCCACTCTGCACTCTGAAGCTCCACTCTGAAGCTCCACTCTGCACTCTGAAGCTCCACTCTGAAGCTCCACTCTGCACTCTGAAGCTCCACTCTGAAGCTCCACTCTGCACTCTGAAGCTCCACTCTGAAGCTCCACTCTGCACTCTGAAGCTCCACTCTGCACTCTGAAGCTCCACTCTGAAGCTCCACTCTGCACTCTGAAGCTCCACTCTGAATCTGCACTCTGAAGCTCCACTCTGCACTCTGCAGCTCCACTCTGAAGCTCCACTCTGAAGCTCCACTCTGAAGCTCCACTCTGAAGCTCCACTCTGAAGCTCCACTCTGAAGCTCCACTCTGAAGCTCCACTCTGAAGCTCCACTCTGAAGCTCCACTCTGAAGCTCCACTCTGCACTCTGAAGCTCCACTCTGAATCTGCACTCTGAAGCTCCACTCTGCACTCTGAAGCTCCACTCTGAATCTGCACTCTGAAGCTCCACTCTGCACTCTGAAGCTCCACTCTGAATCTGCACTCTGAAGCTCCACTCTGCACTCTGAAGCTCCACTCTGAATCTGCACTCTGAAGCTCCACTCTGCACTCTGAAGCTCCACTCTGAATCTGCACTCTGATGCTCCACTCTGAATCTGCACTCTGAAGCTCCACTCTGCACTCTGAATCTGCACTCTGAAGCTCCACTCTGCACTCTGAATCTGCACTCTGCAGCTCCACTCTGAATCTGCAGCTCCACTCTGCACTCTGAAGCTGCACTCTGAAGCTCCACTCTGAATCTGCACTCTGAAGCTCCACTCTGAATCTGCACTCTGAAGCTCCACTCTGCACTCTGAAGCTCCACTCTGAATCTGCACTCTGATGCTCCACTCTGAATCTGCACTCTGAAGCTCCACTCTGAATCTGCACTCTGAAGCTCCACTCTGCACTCTGAATCTGCACTCTGCAGCTCCACTCTGAATCTGCAGCTCCACTCTGCACTCTGAAGCTGCACTCTGAAGCTCCACTCTGAATCTGCACTCTGAAGCTCCACTCTGAAGCTCCACTCTGCACTCTGAATCTGCACTCTGAAGCTCCACTCTGCACTCTGAAGCTCCACTCTGCACTCTGAAGCTCCACTCTGAATCTGCACTCTGAAGCTCCACTCTGCACTCTGAAGCTCCACTCTGCACTCTGAAGCTCCACTCTGAATCTGCACTCTGAAGCTCCACTCTGCACTCTGAAGCTCCACTCTGCACTCTGATGCTCCACTCTGAAGCTCCACTCTGAAGCTCCACTCTGAAGCTCCACTCTGAAGCTCCACTCTGAAGCTCCACTCTGAAGCTCCACTCTGAAGCTCCACTCTGAAGCTCCACTCTGAAGCTCCACTCTGCACTCTGAAGCTCCACTCTGCACTCTGAAGCTCCACTCTGCACTCTGAAGCTCCACTCTGCACTCTGAAGCTCCACTCTGCACTCTGAAGCTCCACTCTGCACTCTGAAGCTCCACTCTGAAGCTCCACTCTGCACTCTGAAGCTCCACTCTGCACTCTGAAGCTCCACTCTGAAGCTCCACTCTGCACTCTGGAGCTCCACTCTGCACTCTGAAGCTCCACTCTGAAGCTCCACTCTGCACTCTGAAGCTCCACTCTGAATCTGCACTCTGAAGCTCCACTCTGCACTCTGAAGCTCCACTCTGAATCTGCACTCTGAAGCTCCACTCTGCACTCTGAAGCTCCACTCTGAATCTGCACTCTGATGCTCCACTCTGAATCTGCACTCTGAAGCTCCACTCTGCACTCTGAATCTGCACTCTGCAGCTCCACTCTGAATCTGCAGCTCCACTCTGCACTCTGAAGCTCCACTCTGAATCTCCACTCTGAAGCTCCACTCTGAATCTCCACTCTGAAGCTCCACTCTGAATCTCCACTCTGAAGCTCCACTCTGAAGCTCCACTCTGAAGCTCCACTCTGAAGCTCCACTCTGAAGCTCCACTCTGAAGCTCCACTCTGAAGCTCCACTCTGCACTCTGAAGCTCCACTCTGCACTCTGAAGCTCCACTCTGCACTCTGAAGCTCCACTCTGAAGCTCCACTCTGAAGCTCCACTCTGAAGCTCCACTCTGAAGCTCCACTCTGAAGCTCCACTCTGAAGCTCCACTCTGAAGCTCCACTCTGCACTCTGAAGCTCCACTCTGAAGCTCCACTCTGCACTCTGAAGCTCCACTCTGAAGCTCCACTCTGCACTCTGAAGCTCCACTCTGAAGCTCCACTCTGCACTCTGAAGCTCCACTCTGAATCTGCACTCTGAAGCTCCACTCTGCACTCTGAAGCTCCACTCTGAAGCTGCACTCTGAAGCTGCACTCTGAAGCTCCACTCTGAAGCTCCACTCTGAAGCTCCACTCTGAAGCTCCACTCTGAAGCTCCACTCTGAAGCTCCACTCTGAAGCTCCACTCTGCACTCTGAAGCTCCACTCTGAAGCTCCACTCTGCACTCTGAAGCTCCACTCTGAATCTGCACTCTGAAGCTCCACTCTGAAGCTCCACTCTGAAGCTCCACTCTGCACTCTGAAGCTCCACTCTGCACTCTGAAGCTCCACTCTGAAGCTCCACTCTGCACTCTGAAGCTCCACTCTGCACTCTGAAGCTCCACTCTGCACTCTGAAGCTCCACTCTGCACTCTGAAGCTCCACTCTGCACTCTGAAGCTCCACTCTGCACTCTGAAGCTCCACTCTGAAGCTCCACTCTGCACTCTGAAGCTCCACTCTGCACTCTGAAGCTCCACTCTGAAGCTCCACTCTGCACTCTGGAGCTCCACTCTGCACTCTGAAGCTCCACTCTGAAGCTCCACTCTGCACTCTGAAGCTCCACTCTGAATCTGCACTCTGAAGCTCCACTCTGCACTCTGAAGCTCCACTCTGAATCTGCACTCTGAAGCTCCACTCTGCACTCTGAAGCTCCACTCTGAATCTGCACTCTGATGCTCCACTCTGAATCTGCACTCTGAAGCTCCACTCTGCACTCTGAATCTGCACTCTGCAGCTCCACTCTGAATCTGCAGCTCCACTCTGCACTCTGAAGCTCCACTCTGAATCTCCACTCTGAAGCTCCACTCTGAATCTCCACTCTGAAGCTCCACTCTGAAGCTCCACTCTGAAGCTCCACTCTGAAGCTCCACTCTGCACTCTGAAGCTCCACTCTGAAGCTCCACTCTGCACTCTGAAGCTCCACTCTGAAGCTCCACTCTGCACTCTGAAGCTCCACTCTGAAGCTCCACTCTGCACTCTGAAGCTCCACTCTGAATCTGCACTCTGAAGCTCCACTCTGCACTCTGAAGCTCCACTCTGAAGCTGCACTCTGAAGCTGCACTCTGAAGCTCCACTCTGAAGCTCCACTCTGAAGCTCCACTCTGAAGCTCCACTCTGAAGCTCCACTCTGAAGCTCCACTCTGCACTCTGAAGCTCCACTCTGAAGCTCCACTCTGCACTCTGAAGCTCCACTCTGAATCTGCACTCTGAAGCTCCACTCTGAAGCTCCACTCTGAAGCTCCACTCTGCACTCTGAAGCTCCACTCTGAATCTGCACTCTGAAGCTCCACTCTGAAGCTCCACTCTGAAGCTCCACTCTGAAGCTCCACTCTGCACTCTGAAGCTCCACTCTGAAGCTCCACTCTGCACTCTGAAGCTCCACTCTGAAGCTCCACTCTGCACTCTGAAGCTCCACTCTGAAGCTCCACTCTGCACTCTGAAGCTCCACTCTGAAGCTCCACTCTGCACTCTGAAGCTCCACTCTGCACTCTGAAGCTCCACTCTGAAGCTCCACTCTGCACTCTGAAGCTCCACTCTGAATCTGCACTCTGAAGCTCCACTCTGCACTCTGCAGCTCCACTCTGAAGCTCCACTCTGAAGCTCCACTCTGAAGCTCCACTCTGAAGCTCCACTCTGAAGCTCCACTCTGCACTCTGAAAACTTGTTTTCATTGGGAGAGCGGCCTTCAAAGACCCGGTCACTGCGCCTCTCCGAGTGTTTAGCTTGGGATAAAATGGGCGCAGTGTTGTGGTGATGACAGTAGAGCAAGGGAGGTGCCGGCAATGCCGGAACAGACTCGGGGGCGTTCCCGGCGTCGCGTGACGTCGGCAAAAGGCAAAGAATGTCAGGAACGCCCCCGTGTCTGGTCCGGCATTGACGGACAGGCCCCTCGTCCAATGGCAAGGCTCCGTTTACGGAGCCAGCCAATCAATGACGAGGGCCGACCCAAAGCACCCTACAGTTCTCAACAGGATTTCGCCTGCGCGAAAAGCTGCGCAGAGCGCAGCTTTCGCTAGGCAAAACCTAAAAAGGCCCTGATGAGGCTTGAACTCATGACCCCTGGTTTACAAGACCAGTGCTCTGCCACTGAGCTACAAGGCCAGCCTGCCTGCAGTATGTAAATCGCTTCATGTATTCTTACTGCGGTATGAAGATATCTATGATTTTGAGACTCTGTATGGAAATGCAGTTGCATTTGAATGTCTACATGCGTGCACAAATTGAAGAGCATGCTTAAGACACTTTTCTTGGAAGTAGGAAAAACTCCATTTTGATTTGAGAACATAAGAGTATTCACATTTATGACCATACTGATAGCTCTAGTTAGTATGTCCACAATCAGTGACAGATAGAGAACTCACTTATTAGAAGTGATCTGTCTCTGTGGGGCAGACATATGTCAACAGTCATACACTTGAGATGGCTGAAACTTTAGGAGTAAGAGCTGCTTTCTTATCAGTCTATCTATCCAAACTGGTTAGAAGTAACCCTGGGCGTCCGAATCGGCTACGCCCACGGAGTAGGCGTAGTGTTGCCTTCTACGCATTTTGCGTAGACAGCGTAGCCGGCAACACTACGCCCACTCCGTGGGCGTAGCCGATTCGGCCGCCACCCGCCTCCCTCCCGCCCTCCCCTACATACATTATTTAAGCAACTAACCTTAATAAAACAATTTTTAAAGCACTTACCATGTCCGGGGCTCTTCCGGGGCTCCCTCTTGGAATAGCGTCCCTTCCTGGATACCAATGCGCATGCGCGGCCTCCCGCGCATGGGCATTGGTATCCAGGACGACGCTATTCCAAGAGGGAGCCCCGGACGAGCCCCGGACACGGTAAGTGCTTTAAAATTGTTTTATTAAGGGTAGTTGCTTAAATAATGTATGTAGGGGAGAGCGGGAGGGAGGTGCGTAGTGGGGCTACGCGGAGTGCGGGAGTGGCGTAGCTTCTCGCCCACTCCGCGTAGCTCCGCGGAGCCCCACTACGCCCACTACGACCAGGGTTAGTTAGAAGGCCAGGAGTGAGGGAAAGGCAATCCTCTGGACACTTCATGAAAGATCTAATTTCAATTAAGCACAAAACACTTCCCTTAATTTGACATAATTGCCAAAATGGAATAGTCAGTTGGGCCCTTCTAGTGGATTATGGCTGTGTCTTGAAAGAGAGTGTAATTGTACTACAAGACATGCCCACCTTCAAAAGAGTGACTGATGGCGTTCCGACGAAAGTGGGATTCGAACCCACGCGTGCAGAGCACAATGGATTAGCAGTCCATCGCCTTAACCACTCGGCCACCTCGTCTGCCTTAGGTGACTATGTTTCATTTTTTAGGAAATTCTTACGATGTGCTAATTACAAATAATCATAAGTTTCTCCTAGACTGTGTCAGAACTGGCAAATATATGTGGTGTTCAATAGACAGAGCACATGATATAGCAGAATTATCAAATCTGTTCCATTAGGACTGTAGTTTTTAATAGTCATGATAACATGCTAGCATGTGAGTCGATCTTGCACAGTGAATAAGGGAGCAGTGCCAGTATCTACTTGGTCAGCTCTAGATGGCTCAACTGGGGAGGTATGAGAACAGTGAGCTCCAGTGACGCAATGGTTAGTGCGCGGTACTTATACAGCAGTACTTGCATTGAGGCATGCCGAGGTTGTGAGTTCGAGCCTCACCTGGAGCAGCTTACTGGTTTTTCATAAACCATTTCACTAAAAGTAAAGATTAAACTCAGGGGAAAGACGGCCCTTGCTAGAGAGTTTTTACTTCTTTTCAGGATCTGCGTGTCCGACTCTTCCAGGTGCAAATATCACAATCCTATTCGATGCTCCTTATAAACATTCCATGATGTGCCGTCTTGCATAGCATGCAAACACCACATCAGTGCATTTAAAAATACATTTGTAGAATAATAAATATGATGAAAACATTGTTGTCTCGGGATAACCATATACTGAGGAGCTGCAAACACTGCTGTATCAGCTACTTACAGTAAAATTTAACTGAAAGACATATCAAAAGAAGAGCGTCATCATATTAATGTTTCTAGTCAACATAAGAGTTGCACCATAGCAGCTTATGGTGCTTTCTGCTCAGATTGTGCCTCCAATCCCACATTGATTTTTTTTATTCTTTGCAGTTTAAAAAAACAATTCATGCTCAAAGTTAACTTTTTAAAACCATTCAACCTAATATATTTATTTCTCTAACTTGTGAATGTGGTCCATGTTCTCTTTTCCTCATCCCCATCACGATACTCCTTTTCCCGAAATCAGGTTCACTTCTTTATCCAGCCCACCCATCCAAGGTCACCAAATCTATGAAGCGATTCTGCTTTTTCTCACATTCTCTCTATGTACAAGATACCTTGTATCATTTGAATGGACAGCAGGAGAGTCGGATATTTATGGTTAGTGGGGGTGGGGTTTTGAAGATTAACCTCATTTGCCTAAGAGCCGGGGCATCTGGGAGGAAAAGTATTTTAAGGGGGATGAAGTTCACATCTCCTTGGTGAAATTTCTAGATCCTTATTTCATCCTTTCTGTGGATGCAGACTCAGTCTGAACAGAGGTCATAGTCCTCGCTCTGACTTTCAAAGGAACTTCAAATATGCATGGCTTATTTAGCTTTGCCCGGCAGGGCTTGCCCGGCGGGGTGAGAATGGCGTTTGTCAGGCATTCGTCAGGCGATCGAAAGGGGTGAGGCCATAGTTTATGGTTCAATGGTTTTCATGAAGTCTTCTTGATACGATGAAAGCAGGAAAGGGAAGCTTGTCAATAAGCAAACTTAAGACAAGGTGTGACTCCTAGAAAGAATGACTTGGAAACAACATACAGAAACTCACATATAAAAAGGCCCTGATGAGGCTTGAACTCATGACCCCTGGTTTACAAGACCAGTGCTCTGCCACTGAGCTACAAGGCCAGCCTGCCTGCAGTATGTAAATCGCTTCATGTATTCTTACTACGGTATGAAGATATCTATGATTTTGAGACTCTGTATGGAAATGCAGTTGCATTTGAATGTCTACATGCGTGCACAAATTGAAGAGCATGCTTAAGACACTTTTCTTGGAAGTAGGAAAAACTCCATTTTGATTTGAGAACATAAGAGTATTCACATTTATGACCATACTGATAGCTCTAGTTAGTATGTCCACAATCAGTGACAGATAGAGAACTCACTTATTAGAAGTGATCTGTCTCTGTGGGGCAGACATATGTCAACAGTCATACACTTGAGATGGCTGAAACTTTAGGAGTAAGAGCTGCTTTCTTATCAGTCTATCTATCCAAACTGGTTAGAAGTAACCCTGGGCGTCCGAATCGGCTACGCCCACGGAGTAGGCGTAGTGTTGCCTTCTACGCATTTTGCGTAGACAGCGTAGCCGGCAACACTACGCCCACTCCGTGGGCGTAGCCGATTCGGCCGCCACCCGCCTCCCTCCCGCCCTCCCCTACATACATTATTTAAGCAACTAACCTTAATAAAACAATTTTTAAAGCACTTACCATGTCCGGGGCTCTTCCGGGGCTCCCTCTTGGAATAGCGTCCCTTCCTGGATACCAATGCGCATGCGCGGCCTCCCGCGCATGGGCATTGGTATCCAGGACGACGCTATTCCAAGAGGGAGCCCCGGACGAGCCCCGGACACGGTAAGTGCTTTAAAATTGTTTTATTAAGGGTAGTTGCTTAAATAATGTATGTAGGGGAGAGCGGGAGGGAGGTGCGTAGTGGGGCTACGCGGAGTGCGGGAGTGGGCGTAGCTTCTCGCCCACTCCGCGTAGCTCCGCGGAGTCCCACTACGCCCACTACGACCAGGGTTAGTTAGAAGGCCAGGAGTGAGGGAAAGGCAATCGTCTGGACACTTCATGAAAGATCTAATTTCAATTAAGCACAAAACACTTCCCTTAATTTGACATAATTGCCAAAATGGAATAGTCAGTTGGGCCCTTCTAGTGGATTATGGCTGTGTCTTGAATGAGAGTGTAATTGTACTACGAGACATGCCCACCTTCAAAAGAGTGTCTGATGGCGTTCCGACGAAGGTGGGATTCGAACCCACACGTGTAGAGCACAATGGATTAGCAGCCCATCGCCTTAACCACTCGGCCACCTCGTCTGCCTTAGGTGACTATGTTTCATTTTTTAGGAAATTCTTACGATGTGCTAATTACAAATAATCATAAGTTTCTCCTAGACTGTGTCAGAACTGGCAAATATATGTGGTGTTCAATAGACAGAGCACATGATATAGCCGAATTATCAAATCTGTTCCATTAGGACTGTAGTTTTTAATAGTCATGATAACATGCTAGCATGTGAGTCGATCTTGCACAGTGAATAAGGGAGCAGTGCCAGTATCTACTTGGTCAGCTCTAGATGGCTCAACTGGGGAGGTATGAGAACAGTGAGCTCCAGTGGCGCAATCGGTTAGCGCGCGGTACTTACACAGCAGTACTTGCATTGAGGCATGCCGAGGTTGTGAGTTTGAGCCTCACCTGGAGCAGCTTACTGGGTTTTCATAAACCATTTCACTAAAAGTAAAGTAGCTCTAGTAAAGCTAGAGAGTTTTTACTTCTTTTCAGGATCTGCGTGTCCGACTCTTCCAGGTGCAAATATCACAATCCTATTCGATGCTCCTTATAAACATTCCATGATGTGCCGTCTTGCATAGCATGCAAACACCACATCAGTGCATTTAAAAATACATTTGTAGAATAATAAATATGATGAAAACATTGTTGTCACGGGATAACCATATACTGAGGAGCTGCACACAGTGCTGTATCAGCTACTTACAGTAAAATTTAACTGAAAGACATATCAAAAGAAGAGCGTCATCATATTAATGTTTCTAGTCAACATAAGAGTTGCACCATAGCAGCTTATGGTGCTTTCTGCTCAGATTGTGCCTCCAATCCCACATTGATTTTTTTTATTCTTTGCAGTTTAAAAAAACAATTCATGCTCAAAGTTAACTTTTTAAAACCATTCAACCTAATATATTTATTTCTCTAACTTGTGAATGTGGTCCATGTTCTCTTTTCCTCATCCCCATCACGATACTCCTTTTCCCGAAATCAGGTTCACTTCTTTATCCAGCCCACCCATCCAAGGTCACCAAATCTATGAAGCGATTCTGCTTTTTCTCACATTCTCTCTATGTACAAGATACCTTGTATCATTTGAATGGACAGCAGGAGAGTCGGATATTTATGGTTAGTGGGGGTGGGGTTTTGAAGATTAACCTCATTTGCCTAAGAGCCGGGGCATCTGGGAGGAAAAGTATTTTAAGGGGGATGAAGTTCACATCTCCTTGGTGAAATTTCTAGATCCTTATTTCATCCTTTCTGTGGATGCAGACTCAGTCTGAACAGAGGTCATAGTCCTCGCTCTGACTTTCAAAGGAACTTCAAATATGCATGGCTTATTTAGCTTTGCCCGGCAGGGCTTGCCCGGCGGGGTGAGAATGGCGTTTGTCAGGCGTTCGTCAGGCGATCCCATAGTTTATGGTTCAATGGTTTTCATGAAGTCTTCTTGATACGATGAAAGCAGGAAAGGGAAGCTTGTCAATAAGCAAACTTAAGACAAGGTGTGACTCCTAGAAAGAATGACTTGGAAACAACATACAGAAACTCACATATAAAAAGGCCCTGATGAGGCTTGAACTCATGACCCCTGGTTTACAAGACCAGTGCTCTGCCACTGAGCTACAAGGCCAGCCTGCCTGCAGTATGTAAATCGCTTCATGTATTCTTACTGCGGTATGAAGATATCTATGATTTTGAGACTCTGTATGGAAATGCAGTTGCATTTGAATGTCTACATGCGTGCACAAATTGAAGAGCATGCTTAAGACACTTTTCTTGGAAGTAGGAAAAACTCCATTTTGATTTGAGAACATAAGAGTATTCACATTTATGACCATACTGATAGCTCTAGTTAGTATGTCCACAATCAGTGACAGATAGAGAACTCACTTATTAGAAGTGATCTGTCTCTGTGGGGCAGACATATGTCAACAGTCATACACTTGAGATGGCTGAAACTTTAGGAGTAAGAGCTGCTTTCTTATCAGTCTATCTATCCAAACTGGTTAGAAGTAACCCTGGGCGTCCGAATCGGCTACGCCCACGGAGTAGGCGTAGTGTTGCCTTCTACGCATTTTGCGTAGACAGCGTAGCCGGCAACACTACGCCCACTCCGTGGGCGTAGCCGATTCGGCCGCCACCCGCCTCCCTCCCGCCCTCCCCTACATACATTATTTAAGCAACTAACCTTAATAAAACAATTTTTAAAGCACTTACCATGTCCGGGGCTCTTCCCGGGCTCCCTCTTGGAATAGCGTCCCTTCCTGGATACCAATGCGCATGCGCGGCCTCCCGCGCATGGGCATTGGTATCCAGGACGACGCTATTCCAAGAGGGAGCCCCGGACGAGCCCCGGACACGGTAAGTGCTTTAAAATTGTTTTATTAAGGGTAGTTGCTTAAATAATGTATGTAGGGGAGAGCGGGAGGGAGGTGCGTAGTGGGGCTACGCGGAGTGCGGGAGTGGGCGTAGCTTCTCGCCCACTCCGCGTAGCTCCGCGGAGTCCCACTACGCCCACTACGACCAGGGTTAGTTAGAAGGCCAGGAGTGAGGGAAAGGCAATCCTCTGGACACTTCATGAAAGATCTAATTTCAATTAAGCACAAAACACTTCCCTTAATTTGACATAATTGCCAAAATGGAATAGTCAGTTGGGCCCTTCTAGTGGATTATGGCTGTGTCTTGAAAGAGAGTGTAATTGTACTACGAGACATGCCCACCTTCAAAAGAGTGTCTGATGGCGTTCCAACGAAGGTGGGATTCGAACCCAAGCGTGCAGAGCACAATGGATTAGCAGTCCATCGCCTTAACCACTCGGCCACCTCGTCTGCCTTAGGTGACTATGTTTCATTTTTTAGGAAATTCTTACGATGTGCTAATTACAAATAATCATAAGTTTCTCCTAGACTGTGTCAGAACTGGCAAATATATGTGGTGTTCAATAGACAGAGCACATGATATAGCAGAATTATCAAATCTGTTCCATTAGGACTGTAGTTTTTAATAGTCATGATAACATGCTAGCATGTGAGTCGATCTTGCACAGTGAATAAGGGAGCAGTGCCAGTATCTACTTGGTCGGCTCTAGATGGCTCAACTGGGGAGGTATGAGAACAGTAAGCTCCAGTGGCGCAATCGGTTAGCGTGCGGTACTTACACAGAAGTACTTGCATTGAGGCATGCCGAGGTTGTGAGTTTGAGCCTCACCTGGAGCAGCTTACTGGGTTTTCATAAACCTTTTCACTAAAAGTAAAGTAGCTCTAGTAAAGCTAGAGAGTTTTTACTTCTTTTCAGGATCTGCGTGTCCGACTCTTCCAGGTGCAAATATCACAATCCTATTCGATGCTCCTTATAAACATTCCATGATGTGCCGTCTTGCATAGCATGCAAACACCACATCAGTGCATTTAAAAATACATTTGTAGAATAATAAATATGATGAAAACATTGTTGTCACGGGATAACCATATACTGAGGAGCTGCAAACAGTGCTGTATCAGCTACTTACAGTAAAATTTAACTGAAAGACATATCAAAAGAAGAGCGTCATCATATTAATGTTTCTAGTCAACATAAGAGTTGCACCATAGCAGCTTATGGTGCTTTCTGCTCAGATTGTGCCTCCAATCCCACATTGATTTTTTTTATTCTTTGCAGTTTAAAAAAACAATTCATGCTCAAAGTTAACTTTTTAAAACCATTCAACCTAATATATTTATTTCTCTAACTTGTGAATGTGGTCCATGTTCTCTTTTCCTCATCCCCATCACGATACTCCTTTTCCCGAAATCAGGTTCACTTCTTTATCCAGCCCACCCATCCAAGGTCACCAAATCTATTAAGCGATTCTGCTTTTTCTCACATTCTCTCTATGTACAAGATACCTTGTATCATTTGAATGGACAGCAGGAGAGTCGGATATTTATGGTTAGTGGGGGTGGGGTTTTGAAGATTAACCTCATTTGCCTAAGAGCCGGGGCATCTGGGAGGAAAAGTATTTTAAGGGGGATGAAGTTCACATCTCCTTGGTGAAATTTCTAGATCCTTATTTCATCCTTTCTGTGGATGCAGACTGAGTCTGAACAGAGGTCATAGTCCTCGCTCTGACTTTCAAAGGAACTTCAAATATGCATGGCTTATTTAGCTTTGCCCGGCAGGGCTTGCCCGGCGGGGTGAGAATGGCGTTTGTCAGGCGATCGGAAGGGGTGAGGCCATAGTTTATGGTTCAATGGTTTTCATGAAGTCTTCTTGATACGATGAAAGCAGGAAAGGGAAGCTTGTCAATAAGCAAACTTAAGACAAGGTGTGACTCCTAGAAAGAATGACTTGGAAACAACATACAGAAACTCACATATAAAAAGGCCCTGATGAGGCTTGAACTCATGACCCCTGGTTTACAAGACCAGTGCTCTGCCACTGAGCTACAAGGCCAGCCTGCCTGCAGTATGTAAATCGCTTCATGTATTCTTACTGCGGTATGAAGATATCTATGATTTTGAGACTCTGTATGGAAATGCAGTTGCATTTGAATGTCTACATGCGTGCACAAATTGAAGAGCATGCTTAAGACACTTTTCTTGGAAGTAGGAAAAACTCCATTTTGATTTGAGAACATAAGAGTATTCACATTTATGACCATACTGATAGCTCTAGTTAGTATGTCCACAATCAGTGACAGATAGAGAACTCACTTATTAGAAGTGATCTGTCTCTGTGGGGCAGACATATGTCAACAGTCATACACTTGAGATGGCTGAAACTTTAGGAGTAAGAGCTGCTTTCTTATCAGTCTATCTATCCAAACTGGTTAGAAGTAACCCTGGGCGTCCGAATCGGCTATGCCCACGGAGTAGGCGTAGTGTTGCCTTCTACGCATTTTGCGTAGACAGCGTAGCCGGCAACACTACGCCCACTCCGTGGGCGTAGCCGATTCGGCCGCCACCCGCCTCCCTCCCGCCCTCCCCTACATACATTATTTAAGCAACTAACCTTAATAAAACAATTTTTAAAGCACTTACCATGTCCGGGGCTCTTCCGGGGCTCCCTCTTGGAATAGCGTCCCTTCCTGGATACCAATGCGCATGCGCGGCCTCCCGCGCATGGGCATTGGTATCCAGGACGACGCTATTCCAAGAGGGAGCCCCGGACGAGCCCCGGACACGGTAAGTGCTTTAAAATTGTTTTATTAAGGGTAGTTGCTTAAATAATGTATGTAGGGGAGAGCGGGAGGGAGGTGCGTAGTGGGGCTACGCGGAGTGCGGGAGTGGGCGTAGCTTCTTGCCCACTCCGCGTAGCTCCGCGGAGTCCCACTACGCCCACTACGACCAGGGTTAGTTAGAAAGCCAGGAGTGAGGGAAAGGCAATCGTCTGGACACTTCATGAAAGATCTAATTTCAATTAAGCACAAAACACTTCCCTTAATTTGACATAATTGCCAAAATGGAATAGTCAGTTGGGCCCTTCTAGTGGATTATGGCTGTGTCTTGAAAGAGAGTGTAATTGTACTACGAGACATGCCCACCTTCAAAAGAGTGTCAGATGGCATTCCGACGAAGGTGGGATTCGAACCCACGCGTGCAGAGCACAATGGATTAGCAGTCCATCGCCTTAACCACTCGGCCACCTCGTCTGCCTTAGGTGACTATGTTTCATTTTTTAGGAAATTCTTACGATGTGCTAATTACAAATAATCATAAGTTTCTCCTAGACTGTGTCAGAACTGGCAAATATATGTGGTGTTCAATAGACAGAGCACATGATATAGCAGAATTATCAAATCTGTTCCATTAGGACTGTAGTTTTTAATAGTCATGATAACATGCTAGCATGTGAGTCGATCTTGCACAGTGAATAAGGGAGCAGTGCCAGTATCTACTTGGTCAGCTCTAGATGGCTCAACTGGGGAGGTATGAGAACAGTGAGCTCCAGTGGCGCAATTGGTTAGCGCGCGGTACTTACACAGCAGTACTTGCATTGAGGCATGCTGAGGTTGTGAGTTTGAGCCTCACCTGGAGCAGCTTACTGGGTTTTCATAAACCATTTCGCTAAAAGTAAAGTAGCTCTAGTAAAGCTAGAGAGTTTTTACTTCTTTTCAGGATCTGCGTGTCCGACTCTTCCAGGTGCAAATATCACAATCCTATTCGATGCTCCTTATAAACATTCCATGATGTGCCGTCTTGCATAGCATGCAAACACCACATCAGTGCATTTAAAAATACATTTGTAGAATAATAAATATGATGAAAACATTGTTGTCACGGGATAACCATATACTGAGGAGCTGCAAACAGTGCTGTATCAGCTACTTACAGTAAAATTTAACTGAAAGACATATCAAAAGAAGAGCGTCATCATATTAATGTTTCTAGTCAACATAAGAGTTGCACCATAGCAGCTTATGGTGCTTTCTGCTCAGATTGTGCCTCCAATCCCACATTGATTTTTTTTATTCTTTGCAGTTTAAAAAAACAATTCATGCTCAAAGTTAACTTTTTAAAACCATTCAACCTAATATATTTATTTCTCTAACTTGTGAATGTGGTCCATGTTCTCTTTTCCTCATCCCCATCACGATACTCCTTTTCCCGAAATCAGGTTCACTTCTTTATCCAGCCCACCCATCCAAGGTCACCAAATCTATGAAGCGATTCTGCTTTTTCTCACATTCTCTCTATGTACAAGATACCTTGTATCATTTGAATGGACAGCAGGAGAGTCGGATATTTATGGTTAGTGGGGGTGGGGTTTTGAAGATTAACCTCATTTGCCTAAGAGCCGGGGCATCTGGGAGGAAAAGTATTTTAAGGGGGATGAAGTTCACATCTCCTTGGTGAAATTTCTAGATCCTTATTTCATCCTTTCTGTGGATGCAGACTCAGTCTGAACAGAGGTCATAGTCCTCGCTCTGACTTTCAAAGGAACTTCAAATATGCATGGCTTATTTAGCTTTGCCCGGCAGGGCTTGCCCGGCGGGGTGAGAATGGCGTTTGTCAGGCGATCCCATAGTTTATGGTTCAATGGTTTTCATGAAGTCTTCTTGATACGATGAAAGCAGGAAAGGGAAGCTTGTCAATAAGCAAACTTAAGACAAGGTGTGACTCCTAGAAAGAATGACTTGGAAACAACATACAGAAACTCACATATAAAAAGGCCCTGATGAGGCTTGAACTCATGACCCCTGGTTTACAAGACCCGTGCTCTGCCACTGAGCTACAAGGCCAGCCTGCCCGCAGTATGTAAATCGCTTCATGTATTCTTACTGCGGTATGAAGATATCTATGATTTTGAGACTCTGTATGTAAATGCAGTTGCATTTGAATGTCTACATGCGTGCACAAATTGAAGAGCATGCTTAAGACACTTTTCTTGGAAGTAGGAAAAACTCCATTTTGATTTGAGAACATAAGAGTATTCACATTTATGACCATACTGATAGCTCTAGTTAGTATGTCCACAATCAGTGACAGATAGAGAACTCACTTATTAGATGTGATCTGTCTCTGTGGGGCAGACATATGTCAACAGTCATACACTTGAGATGGCTGAAACTTTAGGAGTAAGAGCTGCTTTCTTATCAGTCTATCTATCCAAACTGGTTAGAAGTAACCCTGGGCGTCCGAATCGGCTACGCCCACGGAGTAGGCGTAGTGTTGCCTTCTACGCATTTTGCGTAGACAGCGTAGCCGGCAACACTACGCCCACTCCGTGAGCGTAGCCGATTCGGCCGCCACCCGCCTCCCTCCCGCCCTCCCCTACATACATTATTTAAGCAACTAACCTTAATAAAACAATTTTTAAAGCACTTACCATGTCCGGGGCTCTTCCGGGGCTCCCTCTTGGAATAGCGTCCCTTCCTGGATACCAATGCGCATGCGCGGCCTCCCGCGCATGCGCATTTCTCGGGAGAAATGCGCATGCGCGGCCGCCCGCGCATGCGCATTGGTATCCAGGACGACGCTATTCCAAGAGGGAGCCCCGGACGAGCCCCGGACACGGTAAGTGCTTTAAAATTGTTTTATTAAGGGTAGTTGCTTAAATAATGTATGTAGGGGAGAGCGGGAGGGAGGTGCGTAGTGGGGCTACGCGGATTGCGGGAGTGGGCGTAGCTTCTCGCCCACTCCGCGTAGCTCCGCGGAGCCCCACTACGCCCACTACGACCAGGGTTAGTTAGAAGGCCAGGAGTGAGGGAAAGGCAATCCTCTGGACACTTCATGAAAGATCTAATTTCAATTAAGCACAAAACCCCTTAATTTGACATAATTGCCAAAATGGAATAGTCAGTTGGGCCCTTCTAGTGGATTATGGCTGTGTCTTGAAAGAGAGTGTAATTGTACTACGAGACATGCCCACCTTCAAAAGAGTGTCTGATGGCGTTCCGACAAAGGTGGGATTCGAACCCACGCGTGCAGAGCACAATGGATTAGCAGTCCATCGCCTTAACCACTCGGCCACCTCGTCTGCCTTAGGTGACTATGTTTCATTTTTTAGGAAATTCTTACGATGTGCTAATTACAAATAATCATAAGTTTCTCCTAGACTGTGTCAGAACTGGCAAATATATGTGGTGTTCAATAGACAGAGCACATGATATAGCAGAATTATCAAATCTGTTCCATTAGGACTGTAGTTTTTAATAGTCATGATAACATGCTAGCATGTGAGTCGATCTTGCACAGTGAATAAGGGAGCAGTGCCAGTATCTCCTTGGTCAGCTCTAGATGGCTCAACTGGGGAGATATGAGAACAGTGGTACTTATACAGCAGTACTTGCATTGAGGCATGCCGAGGTTGTGAGTTCGAGCCTCACCTGGCGCAGCTTACTGGTTTTTCATAAACCATTTCACTAAAAGTAAAGATTAAACTCAGGCTAAAGACGGCCCTTGCTAGAGAGTTTTTACTTCTTTTCAGGATCTGCGTGTCCGACTCTTCCAGGTGCAAATATCACAATCCTATTCGATGCTCCTTATAAACATTCCATGATGTGCCGTCTTGCATAGCATGCAAACACCACATCAGTGCATTTAAAAATACATTTGTAGAATAATAAATATGATGAAAACATTGTTGTCACGGGATAACCATATACTGAGGAGCTGCAAACAGTGCTGTATCAGCTACTAACAATAACATGTAAATGAAAGACATATCAAAAGAAGAGCGTCATCATATTAATGTTTCTAGTCAACATAAGAGTTGCACCATAGCAGCTTATGGTGCTTTCTGCTCAGATTGTGCCTCCAATCCCACATTGATTTTTTTTATTCTTTGCAGTTTAAAAAAACAATTCATGCTCAAAGTTACCTTTTTAAAACCATTCAACCTAATATATTTATTTCTCTAACTTGTGAATGTGGTCCATGTTCTCTTTTCCTCATCCCCATCACGATACTCCTTTTCCCGAAATCAGGTTCACTTCTTTATCCAGCCCACCAATCCAAGGTCACCAAATCTATGAAGCGATTCTGCTTTTTCTCACATTCTCTCTATGTACAAGATACCTTGTATCATTTGAATGGACAGCAGGAGAGTCGGATATTTATGGTTAGTGGGGGTGGGGTTTTGAAGATTAACCTCATTTGCCTAAGAGCCGGGGCATCTGGGAGGAAAAGTATTTTAAGGGGGATGAAGTTCACATCTCCTTGGTGAAATTTCTAGATCCTTATTTCATCCTTTCTGTGGATGCAGACTCAGTCTGAACAGAGGTCATAGTCCTCGCTCTGACTTTCAAAGGAACTTCAAATATGCATGGCTTATTTAGCTTTGCCCGGCAGGGCTTGCCCGGCGGGGTGAGAATGGCGTTTGTCAGGCGTTCGTCAGGCGATCCCATAGTTTATGGTTCAATGGTTTTCATGAAGTCTTCTTGATACGATGAAAGCAGGAAAGGGAAGCTTGTCAATAAGCAAACTTAAGACAAGGTGTGACTCCTAGAAAGAATGACTTGGAAACAACATACAGAAACTCACATATAAAAAGGCCCTGATGAGGCTTGAACTCATGACCCCTGGTTTACAAGACCCGTGCTCTGCCACTGAGCTACAAGGCCAGCCTGCCTGCAGTATGTAAATCGCTTCATGTATTCTTACTGCGGTATGAAGATATCTATGATTTTGAGACTCTGTATGTAAATGCAGTTGCATTTGAATGTCTACATGCGTGCACAAATTGAAGAGCATGCTTAAGACACTTTTCTTGGAAGTAGGAAAAACTCCATTTTGATTTGAGAACATAAGAGTATTCACATTTATGACCATACTGATAGCTCTAGTTAGTATGTCCACAATCAGTGACAGATAGAGAACTCACTTATTAGATGTGATCTGTCTCTGTGGGGCAGACATATGTCAACAGTCATACACTTGAGATGGCTGAAACTTTAGGAGTAAGAGCTGCTTTCTTATCAGTCTATCTATCCAAACTGGTTAGAAGTAACCCTGGGCGTCCGAATCGGCTACGCCCACGGAGTAGGCGTAGTGTTGCCTTCTACGCATTTTGCGTAGACAGCGTAGCCGGCAACACTACGCCCACTCCGTGAGCGTAGCCGATTCGGCCGCCACCCGCCTCCCTCCCGCCCTCCCCTACATACATTATTTAAGCAACTAACCTTAATAAAACAATTTTTAAAGCACTTACCATGTCCGGGGCTCTTCCGGGGCTCCCTCTTGGAATAGCGTCCCTTCCTGGATACCAATGCGCATGCGCGGCCTCCCGCGCATGCGCATTTCTCGGGAGAAATGCGCATGCGCGGCCGCCCGCGCATGCGCATTGGTATCCAGGACGACGCTATTCCAAGAGGGAGCCCCGGACGAGCCCCGGACACGGTAAGTGCTTTAAAATTGTTTTATTAAGGGTAGTTGCTTAAATAATGTATGTAGGGGAGAGCGGGAGGGAGGTGCGTAGTGGGGCTACGCGGAGTGCGGGAGTGGGTGTAGCTTCTCGCCCACTCCGCGTAGCTCCGCGGAGCCCCACTACGCCCACTACGACCAGGGTTAGTTAGAAGGCCAGGAGTGAGGGAAAGGCAATCCTCTGGACACTTCATGAAAGATCTAATTTCAATTAAGCACAAAACCCCTTAATTTGACATAATTGCCAAAATGGAATAGTCAGTTGGGCCCTTCTAGTGGATTATGGCTGTGTCTTGAAAGAGAGTGTAATTGTACTACGAGACATGCCCACCTTCAAAAGAGTGTCTGATGGCGTTCCCTACAAAGGTGGGATTCGAACCCACGCGTGCAGAGCACAATGGATTAGCAGTCCATCGCCTTAACCACTCGGCCACCTCGTCTGCCTTAGGTGACTATGTTTCATTTTTTAGGAAATTCTTACGATGTGCTAATTACAAATAATCATAAGTTTCTCCTAGACTGTGTCAGAACTGGCAAATATATGTGGTGTTCAATAGACAGAGCACATGATATAGCAGAATTATCAAATCTGTTCCATTAGGACTGTAGTTTTTAATAGTCATGATAACATGCTAGCATGTGAGTCGATCTTGCACAGTGAATAAGGGAGCAGTGCCAGTATCTCCTTGGTCAGCTCTAGATGGCTCAACTGGGGAGATATGAGAACAGTGAGCTCCAGTGGCGCTATCGGTTAGCGTGCGGTACTTATACAGCAGTACTTGCATTGAGGCATGCCGAGGTTGTGAGTTCGAGCCTCACCTGGCGCAGCTTACTGGTTTTTCATAAACCATTTCACTAAAAGTAAAGATTAAACTCAGGCTAAAGACGGCCCTTGCTAGAGAGTTTTTACTTCTTTTCAGGATCTGCGTGTCCGACTCTTCCAGGTGCAAATATCACAATCCTATTCGATGCTCCTTATAAACATTCCATGATGTGCCGTCTTGCATAGCATGCAAACACCACATCAGTGCATTTAAAAATACATTTGTAGAATAATAAATATGATGAAAACATTGTTGTCACGGGATAACCATATACTGAGGAGCTGCAAACAGTGCTGTATCAGCTACTAACAATAACATGTAAATGAAAGACATATCAAAAGAAGAGCGTCATCATATTAATGTTTCTAGTCAACATAAGAGTTGCACCATAGCAGCTTATGGTGCTTTCTGCTCAGATTGTGCCTCCAATCCCACATTGATTTTTTTTATTCTTTGCAGTTTAAAAAAACAATTCATGCTCAAAGTTACCTTTTTAAAACCATTCAACCTAATATATTTATTTCTCTAACTTGTGAATGTGGTCCATGTTCTCTTTTCCTCATCCCCATCACGATACTCCTTTTCCCGAAATCAGGTTCACTTCTTTATCCAGCCCACCCATCCAAGGTCACCAAATCTATGAAGCGATTCTGCTTTTTCTCACATTCTCTCTATGTACAAGATACCTTGTATCATTTGAATGGACAGCAGGAGAGTCGGATATTTATGGTTAGTGGGGGTGGGGTTTTGAAGATTAACCTCATTTGACTAAGAGCCGGGGCATCTGGGAGGAAAAGTATTTTAAGGGGGATGAAGTTCACATCTCCTTGGTGAAATTTCTAGATCCTTATTTCATCCTTTCTGTGGATGCAGACTCAGTCGGAACAGAGGTCATAGTCCTCGCTCTGACTTTCAAAGGAACTTCAAATATGCATGGCTTATTTGGCTTTGCCCGGCGGGGCTTGCCCGGCGGGGTGGGAATGGCGTTTGTCAGGCGTTCGTCAGGCGATCGGAAGGGGTGAGGCGATAGTTTATGGTTCAATGGTTTTCATGAAGTCTTCTTGATACGATGAAAGCAGGAAAGGGAAGCTTGTCAATAAGCAAACTTAAGACAAGGTGTGACTCCTAGAAAGAATGACTTGGAAACAACATACAGAAACTCACATATAAAAAGGCCCTGATGAGGCTTGAACTCATGACCCCTGGCCAGCCTGCCTGCAGTATGTAAATCGCTTCATGTATTCTTACTGCGGTATGAAGATATCTATGATTTTGAGACTCTGTATGGAAATGCAGTTGCATTTGAATGTCTACATGCGTGCACAAATTGAAGAGCATGCTTAAGACACTTTTCTTGGAAGTAGGAAAAACTCCATTTTGATTTGAGAACATAAGAGTATTCACATTTATGACCATACTGATAGCTCTAGTTAGTATGTCCACAATCAGTGACAGATAGAGAACTCACTTATTAGAAGTGATCTGTCTCTGTGGGGCAGACATATGTCAACAGTCATACACTTGAGATGGCTGAAACTTTAGGAGTAAGAGCTGCTTTCTTATCAGTCTATCTATCCAAACTGGTTAGAAGTAACCCTGGGCGTCCGAATCGGCTACGCCCACGGAGTAGGCGTAGTGTTGCCTTCTACGCATTTTGCGTAGACAGCGTAGCCGGCAACACTACGCCCACTCCGTGTGCGTAGCCGATTCGGCCGCCACCTGCCTCCCTCCCGCCCTCCCCTACATACATTATTTAAGCAACTAACCTTAATAAAACAATTTTTAAAGCACTTACCATGTCCGGGGCTCTTCCGGGGCTCCCTCTTGGAATAGCGTCCCTTCCTGGATACCAATGCGCATGCCCGGCCTCCCGCGCATGGGCTTTTCTCGGGAGAAATGCGCATGCGCGGCCGCCCGCGCATGCGCATTGGTATCCAGGACGACGCTATTCCAAGAGGGAGCCCCGGACGAGCCCCGGACACGGTAAGTGCTTTAAAATTGTTTTATTAAGGGTAGTTGCTTAAATAATGTATGTAGGGGAGAGCGGGAGGGAGGTGCGTAGTGGGGCTACGCGGAGTGCGGGAGTGGGCGTAGCTTCTCGCCCACTCCGCGTAGCTCCGCGGAGCCCCACTACGCCCACTACGACCAGGGTTAGTTAGAAGGCCAGGAGTGAGGGAAAGGCAATCCTCTGGACACTTCATGAAAGATCTAATTTCAATTAAGCACAAAACCCCTTAATTTGACATAATTGCCAAAATGGAATAGTCAGTTGGGCCCTTCTAGTGGATTATGGCTGTGTCTTGAAAGAGAGTGTAATTGTACTACGAGACATGCCCACCTTCAAAAGAGTGTCTGATGGCGTTCCGACGAAGGTGGGATTCGAACCCACGCGTGCAGAGCACAATGGATTAGCAGTCCATCGCCTTAACCACTCGGCCACCTCGTCTGCCTTAGGTGACTATGTTGCATTTTTTAGGAAATTCTTACGATGTGCTAATTACAAATAATCATAAGTTTCTCCTAGACTGTGTCAGAACTGGCAAATATATGTGGTGTTCAATAGACAGAGCACATGATATAGCAGAATTATCAAATCTGTTCCATTAGGACTGTAGTTTTTAATAGTCATGATAACATGCTAGCATGTGAGTCGATCTTGCACAGTGAATAAGGGAGCAGTGCCAGTATCTCCTTGGTCAGCTCTAGATGGCTCAACTGGGGAGATATGAGAACAGTGAGCTCCAGTGGCGCTATAGGTTAGCGCGCGGTACTTATACAGCAGTACTTGCATTGAGGCATGCCGAGGTTGTGAGTTCGAGCCTCACCTGGAGCAGCTTACTGGTTTTTCATAAACCATTTCACTAAAAGTAAAGATTAAACTCAGGGTAAAGACGGCCCTTGCTAGAGAGTTTTTACTTCTTTTCAGGATCTGCGTGTCCGACTCTTCCAGGTGCAAATATCACAATCCTATTCGATGCTCCTTATAAACATTCCATGATGTGCCGTCTTGCATAGCATGCAAACACCACATCAGTGCATTTAAAAATACATTTGTAGAATAATAAATATGATGAAAACATTGTTGTCACGGGATAACCATATACTGAGGAGCTGCAAACAGTGCTGTATCAGCTACTAACAATAACATGTAAATGAAAGACATATCAAAAGAAGAGCGTCATCATATCAATGTTTCTAGTCAACATAAGAGTTGCACCATAGCAGCTTATGGTGCTTTCTGCTCAGATTGTGCCTCCAATCCCACATTGATTTTTTTTATTCTTTGCAGTTTAAAAAAACAATTCATGCTCAAAGTTACCTTTTTAAAACCATTCAACCTAATATATTTATTTCTCTAACTTGTGAATGTGGTCCTTGTTCTCTTTTCCTCATCCCCATCACGATACTCCTTTTCCCGAAATCAGGTTCACTTCTTTATCCAGCCCACCCATCCAAGGTCACCAAATCTATGAAGCGATTCTGCTTTTTCTCACATTCTCTCTATGTGTGGAAAAGTAAATTTTGCCATGTTCTGTGTCCCTACGTGTTCCCCATCTTATGTTATATGTGCATGATTAATATGCATATGTATTCCCTTATGATCGATTAAAGACGCAATTCTAGTCGTGTCCAACTCTAGTATGCCAGTTTCCAGTTCTCGTGAAAGCTACGAGTATTAGGCCTATGTAAAGTTATGTTGCCACGTTTCACAGTGTGCACGTTAATTCAGTAAAAGTCCCCGTTTCTAGGCCTCAAAAGGGCCTGGACACCAGATTCAGCTCCTGTCTCCTGAACCCTCGCTGAGGAGCGATACAGCCCCCACCTGCATCCCTGACCCTTCACTTACTTCCTGCCTCACAGTGCCCGGCTCGGCCTGGCTCTGTCTGCCAGTCTGCCAAGAGTATGTTATGATTCTAGTTATCAGTCCAGCCCTCCTTCTCTGCATTCCTAAGCTACTGAATCGCATCAATAGTTTCAGTCATCGTCTAGCCTTTACGTCTCCATGTAAGAGAAATACTGTATTAATGGTCATTTAATATTCCTCAACACGCACTACATGTAGAATAATGCATGCACCAGTCTTAGAGTCTGTTAGCCTTTGCCCTGATAACTTTTGGATTCTATCAACATGTTCTCTAAACATCAGATACTAGATAGTGTTTAGGTACATGTCGCTCTGACTCTCCAGACTTTAGTCTCCTCTTCTAGCGCAGAAGTCATAGCCCCCAGTTCTCCCTAGTAACACGTCATTGCCAGCTTGCGCGCACCACTAGGTCAGAGGTCCCGGCTCCTTAGGTAGCCCCCTCCATGTTTCCGCCCCATTTATGACATATTCTGTTACGTTTACATCACATGTCTATGTATACGCCCTGTACACGCCTCTTGTTACACCTACTTTCTGCCTTATCTTTCGCGACTGCTACAAACTCCGCCCACTGCTACGCCTACTGTATTTACTGCAATGCAATTGTTTTAGTATATATATGTTATACGCTGTTATTAAAGTTAGCGCGCTCATCCCAGATCCTGCCCCGGCAGCTGCCGGGCCCTGCCATCCTATTCCCGTGCAGGTTGTCCTGTTCCTGTCCTTTATGCTGTATTAAAACCTGCAAACTCCAGCTACCTCGAATCTTGACTCTTATTTATTGAGCTATCTGTTATTGTATATCCTGAAAAATAGATCCGGTATTTAATTATTTATTTACCACATAATGGCGCCCGAACAGGGACTTGCCCTTTCCCCACGCGCCGGCGAAGCCACGCCAGCCCCCTGAACCTCTGCAGCCGTGACGGAACCATACCGTGCACGTGCAGATATTTCTGCTTCAAGTATCCCTCAGGCCCACGGAGGAGACGGAGGTTGCGGTCCAGCATCCAGACGAGGCGGTGGAGGAACGCGGTGAGTCCCGACCAGAGCCCAAGCCGAGAGTCCAAGGTCCGAGGTATCCGGAGGCCCACCCGTAACTGAAGTCCGAAGTTCGTAGTCCGTCGTCGTAGCAGTCCAGTCCAGTCCGAGGCCTTCCGTTCTTGCTGCCCGGTGAGTACCGTTGCTGGGGTAGTATCTAGACAGGGTCAATTAATTTGTCTCTGGTCCGTGGGTTTGGGTACGCAAATCCAACACGAAGTGTCCACCTAGGTGGATGCGGGTCCTGACGTGTCTCTTTATGAGACCGGTATGTTTCGTACTGTTTCAGCAGTGCATCTAGTAATTCTAGTAAGTTCTGTTCTCGAGAAATTCATGTATTTCTGTTCTCAGTATTCCAGGTAATGTTTCTGTCCGAACTGCTATTTTAAAGTGTCATTTCAATGTGTTTTCAATGTCGTGGTATGAATGAGTTGTTTCTCTCAGTCATTATTGTGTTTATTGTGTATTGTATTGTGACTAGGTCTCAGTATAGTCATGCCTCTGTTTTCCAAGTTACGTCAGTTAAGAACCAGAAAATGTCTGCTCGAGGAAGCAGTTCCTGTCCCGCCTAGGGACAGTCCAGGCCATTTTATGTATCAAAAGCATGGCATAAGTGCCATATTATATCTAGAGTTATGGGTGGAGTACACCAAGGAATTAGAAGAAAAGTATAGATGGCCCGTATCAGGTACGTGGGATGCCGGGTGCATCATGCGAGTAGAAGAAGCATTATGGAAAAAGAAAGCCAGACAGTCACAGAAAGATGCCATCGAGTTATGGCGCAAAGAATCTCATAAAAGAACCGAAAAAGAAATCAGAAAGTCAGAATTAAGTAGAGAATCCTCAGAAAGAGCCCAAGAAAGGGAATTAATCGAAAGAGGTGAACGAGTAAAAACCGAACAGTCAGACAGACAGAGGAATGCCCTTATTAAGGGTATGTACCCTCTTCTTGCCGAGGGCTTGCTAAAAGCAACCCCGGAGGCATCCAGTAATTTTCCGCCACCATTAGTTCCGACCAAGCTACGTCACAAACCGACCACAGCTGATATTTTTCTCTCGTCCTATTTGGACGACACAGTCCCTGAATATGCAAATCCTGCTCCGCCAGGTCCTGTAAATAATGTAATTTCTGTTCCTCCAGCCACCGGGGCACCTGTTACAGCACCTGTTACGGTACCCCCGGTCCAGCCTACAGTACCAGTACCCGCTACACTGGTCACTCTGCCAGCACGAAGAGCATCAGTCGACGATTCCAGTTTAGGGGCCGCGGGAGGGGGACCCCCGGGAACCCCGCCGCCACACAAACGTGTAACATCAGTCGAGTTACATGAACGTGCGTTACAGCGTACGCCCAAACATCAGTCCGTTACAGATATCAGGCGAGCTCTTACCGAATGCCGTTATGACCCAGTCCCAGGTGATGATAGTATGGTTATATATTCATTACGTGTAAAGACGGGTGACCGAGTATTTGGACACCCTACCAAATATTAAAGAAGATCTAGACAGAATATATCGTTTCATCCGTACAGGAACAGATCCAGAAAGTATTGGCGAAGCCATGTCTCAAAGGAAAGCTGAGATTCAGCTCATGCTATTAAAGTTTCTAATTAATTGTTTAATAAGGGAACAAGATTATCCGACTAAAGATCCGACCGAAATGAGAGTTCTGACAAAATGGAGTGATCATATAGCCGAGGGAAGACACAGGACACTCAGTTGTATAGAGAGTATGTACAAGAAAATTCGTAAGGAAATAATAAGGTTACACGACAAACGCAAAGCAGCACAAGTAAGCGAGAAAGAAGACGACTCTCCTACCGAAGAGGTAGACGACGAGAATACTTCCAGAATAGCGTATGTAGGTAGAACTAGACTCTCCGACCGACATTCACGTCTAGACTCCAAGAAAACTGTTCCTCTTCCAGCACCAGAACAGTGTTCTCTAGAACAAGTATTTCAAGCTACCGATCACATTCTGAAATCACGAATCGGTTATAGTGAACTCAGTACTATGCATGAACAAGAACTAGCCCGATCAGCAGTCCGATGGGCTACTGATTCTACCACTTTTCCAGACGAAATAGTGGCACAAATGTTTCTGAAACTGCCCCCAGCCGAGCAGCGACTGGTGGGTATGTATATGATCCAGCACCTCATTACACTGTATGAGGGTCAGCATTCTGATCCAGGTCCGTTACATGATGTTCTGAACGAGTTACTCCAGTATAGATGGAAAGGTCTAGGTACCGATTTAATTAGTGTCATTCTAGAACAGCGCCACAAATATAGAACGTTTCTGAACCCGCATTTTGTTCATGTCTCACCCCCCGAAAATAAACCGTTTTACATAGACAGACAGCATCCGTTACGAGAAGTACACCCAGTTAGGACACAGGGTGGTGAAATGCAACGAGTATTTGTTTACACCCCGATTACAAAGATGGAACTCTTAGAGATGAAAAAGTTAATTCCCTGTCACGATAAAGATCCAGCAGGGTTCCACCGTGAATTAAAAGACATGCTCCGTATGGGAGAATACACGTATCCAGATATCATTAAAATGTTAAAGGTCTTGTTGCCTGCGGGCATATATGAAAAACTCAAAGAAAAAGAATGGGAGGTGGGAGAGAAAAAGATAGATTGGGCAGCTCTGGAAGCTGAAGATAATATACGAGTACCAGGTACCGGTCTAGGAGACAAACGTAAAGAATTGCCCGAGCTGTTAATACAAGTTTTGCCAAGGTTACTAGCCACGAAAAAGGAAGACTGGGATGCAATCTCAGCCTGTAAACAGAAACCAGACGAAGATACTAGTGATTTTTATTCTAGATTCGAGAAATGTTTTATCATCAACAGTGGATTGAAGACGAGTAGTGAGTCATACCCTCATCTTTTTGTTACTAAACTAGTCGAGAATTCAAGTCCACAAGTTAAAAATCGAGTTTTGAAAGTCGAAAGTACATGGCAAGCTAATACTCCGTCCCAAATGCTTCAGATGCTCCAGTATCACCAGAATAGAATCAGAGAAGAGCAAGATCATGAAAGGAAACGTATGAAAGACACGAAAATGAAAGTATTAGTTGCACAATCTGTTCCTCAAGACAGTCAGAAGAGGGGTATGAATCAAGCCAGTCATCCTGCAGTTCCAGTTAAAGGGACCTGCAATTACTGTAAACAGCCAGGTCATTTTATAAACGAGTGTGCAGTTCTGAAACACAACATAGCTACCGGTAAGACTAAAGAAAGACCACGTCCGCCTAGACAAGAACAAGTTTCACAGACTTCTCAGACACCACAGAATGCACAACAGACAGTTACAGTACCGCAGCCTATAGCTGCAACACAGCATGTTACACAGCAGATGTACCAGTATGCACAGTCCGAGTATCCAGAATACCAGCAGTATTCATGAAACAGCCTAGAGAGGGAGGTAGGCTTGCCTCTCATGGAGATACCTGTAGATCAAGAGGGTCCCTATGTTCACAGTCAAGTATTAGGGAAAGACAGAAAGTTTCTGATTGATACAGGGGCAAGTAGGACTACCATCAGTCATGCCGAGGTTCCAGGGGATCCGCTCTCAGGCTCTAGAAATGTTTCCCTTGGATTTTCAGGAAAGCCAATAGTTAACGAGATTTCCAAACCAGTTACTCTAGAAGTAGGTCCATTGTCCCGTACTACTGATTTACTACTTACGAAGTCATGTCCAGAAAATTTGTTAGGCATTAAGACACTGAAAGAATTAGGTGCAGTTATTTGCTGCTCTCCAGAAGGAATACGTTTGTTTTTACGTGACTTTAAGGGTCACTATGTATTACGTGATTTTGATCCAAGATTACTGAATGTCCCGCAGCATCTATGGGCACAAGGTCCAACTGATGTTGGTTTTATGCAAATCACACCCCATCGTGTGACTCTGAAACCAGGTGTAGTGTTACCACGAATCAGACAGTACAGATTGCCACCTGAGGCTGTAGCAGCCTTATCCAAAATTATTGACGAGCTCATTGCTCAAGGAGTGGTTGTAGAAACTGACTCCAATGTATGTAATTCTCCTATCATTCCAGTCATGAAACGTACTGATCCAAATGCACCTCCAGTATATCGATTAGTGATTGACCTTCGAGAACTTAATAAATGTATCATTCCCCAGTACCCAGTTGTTCCAGATATTTCATCTTTATTGACAGCCATTGATTCTGAGGCTACGTTTTTCACAGTCATAGACCTCAAGAACGCATTTTTCAGTGTTCCCATTCATCCAGACAGCCAGTTCCTTTTCGGATTCTGTTTAAATGGAAGGAGCTATAAATTTACACGAGCTCCTCAAGGTTTCACAGAAAGTCCTAGCATTTACAGTCAAGCACTTAAAAGACAACTAGACAATATTCACATGCCAACTGACACTGCCCTGCTCCAGTATGTTGATGATCTACTGATCACAGCCCGTTCTGAACGTGACTGCGAGCGTGCGTCACTTACAGTTCTGTATTTCTTAGCCGAGATGGGGCACAAGGTGTCCCCTTCGAAGCTTCAATTCTGTGTCGAGCAAGTGATCTATTTAGGCCACTTACTGTCCAAGAGGGGTAGGCAGTTGACACCTGACCGTATCCAGTTAATAGCGAGTCTTCCTCAGCCCAAGACCCAGAAGGAGGTACGAGCTTTTATCGGCCTCACTTCTTATTGCCGACAATGGATTCCTCAGTATGCATTCCTAGCCAAGCCACTGATACAGTTAACGACACAGGAGGCAGCCGTATCAACTGTCCTCCCTTGGACATCTGAACATACACTTGCTTTTAATGAATTAAAGAAAGCCTTATGTCAAGCTCCTGTTCTAGCAACACCGAACTACAGTAGGCCTTTTACACTTTTTGTCACAGAATGTGAAGGTACAGCATTATCTGTTCTCACACAAGATCAAGCAGGACAATACAAGCCCTGTGCTTATTTTTCAAGCACACTAGATCCAGTGGCCCAGGCTCTGCCTGCGTGCCTCAAGTCAGTTGCAGCCACAGCACTAGCTATCAGACAAAGTGATTCCATAGTATTAGGGCATTCCCTGACAGTACAAGTTCCACACTCCGTGGAAGTTCTTTTAAACCGAACACAGACCCAGCACTTGACTATTGCACGTTTAACAGGTTATGAATTGACACTGTTCCAGCCACACGTAGAAATCAGACGCTGCAACGTTCTAAATCCTGCTACACTGTTACCGTCAGTTACTTCCAACCCTGCCACACATGACTGTGTGGAAGTAGTTAACACCATGACGAAGCCAAGACAAGACCTGACAGATATTCCATTACCAGATCCCGACCTGACACTTTATGTGGATGGTTCATGTATGAGAACAAGTACAGGAGAACTAGTAGCCGCGTATGCAGTGACTACTGACACTGAAGTTATAGAGACACACCGTATTGATACTCTGTCCGCTCAAGCAGCAGAGCTAGTCGCTCTGACCCAAGCCTGCATACGTGCCAAGAACCTGAAAGTTAATATTTACACAGATTCACGTTATGCATTCGGAGTCGTACACGACTTTGGAGTGCTCTGGCAAGAAAGAGGTTTTATGACTTCTCATGGAACCAAGATTCAGCATGGTCTCCTCATTCAAGCTCTGTTAGATGCAATACATTTACCGACAGCTATCGCTATTATGAAGTGCAAAGCACATACGAAAGTCACTGACATCATTTCCCAAGGTAACGATCTAGCAGACCGAACAGCCAAGCTTACAGCCCAGACTCCAGACATTCCAGTTAACATGACACTGACACACACTCCAGATCCGACTACATGTATGACAGTTAAGGACCCCACTCAAGATGTCATAGATATCCAGTCACATGCTACTCCCGATGAAATCAAGAAATGGTCCGAACAAGGAGGGGTCCAGACAGATCAGGGATGGTTGACGAAGGGAAAAGCCACATGGTTTCTCCCCGACTCAATGGTTCAAGTCATTATTAATACCGCACATAGTCCTGCACATTTAGGAGAAAAAAGCCATGTTAGACAGTATCCAGAACATTTGGTTCAACAAGCATTTACGAGCTGCAGCCAAGCAGAAAGTCCGTACCTGTATGATATGTTGTCAGTTCAATCCAGGTAAAAGTGTCCCGGTGGAACAAGGGGGATTCCAGCCTCCTGACCACCCTTTTGAGGTCCTCCAGATGGATTATATTCAGATGGAGCGATGTCGAGGTTTCAAGTATGTCCTTGTAGTTGTATGCGCTTTGTCCAGGTGGACAGAAGCATATCCAGTTCCAGATTACACAGCAGCGACCACTGCCAAGCAGTTGGTTCGTGAATTCTTCCCCCGTTATGGACTCCCTAGGGTCGTGTATTCTGATAACGGCCAGCCATTCTCCTCTGAACTCATGAAGCATGTTTCCCTTTTGTTAGGGTACCAGTGGAAGTTTCATTGTGTACGCCATCCTGAAGCAGCAGGTCTCGTAGAGAGACATAATCAGACTCTAAAAATCCGCATCGCCAAAGTCTGTAAAGAGAAAGGTGTAGACTGGCTAGTAGCTCTGCCAGTCGCCCTATTCTATATGCGCATGGTCGCACATTCCAGATCAGGTCTGTCCCCTTATGAGGTCGTATTCGGCCGCCCCCCGAACATGTGGGGTACACCTAGACCCCGAAGTATTACAGATGTTTCCAGTAATATGCTGACAGATTACCTAGCTTCCTTGATGTCTGCCCTACACTCTTGTCGTTCACAGGTTGCCGCCGCATTTCCAGACAATACCGAGGTGAAACCGCATGAAATCATTCCAGGAAATCTGGTTCTTGTCCGGAATTTTGATCGTTCAAGTCCGCTGGAGCCCCGCTGGAGACAGCCTCAACTTGTCCTTCTGACCACCCGCACGGCCGTGAAGCTGGAAGGCCGCAAGGGCTGGGTGCACCTGTCTCACGTCAAGAAATTCCATGGATGTCGCATAAAAACATTGGACTGTTCCATTTCTAAGGACTGCCAGAACTTTAAAAACTGCCCTATTCTCAAGGACTGTCCCGCTACAAACTTTGATTCCAAACCTCCCCTGTTAGAGGAAACTCCGCATCAGGAGTATAAACAGAAGCTCCGGTCTAGTAAAATAAGTCAGCCAGTTTAATTGTCTAAGTCCCCCTCGGGTGAAGAGGTTAGACAGGTTTCTGACATGTATGAGATAGACCCCCATAGTGAGAGAGTTAGTCAAAACTCTATCAGATGTATCGTTATTCTATGTTTTCTTATGTTTTTGAGTTTGATGGTTACCTGCACAAGTTATGCATTGCATTTATGTTTTTCAATTTCTCATGTAAATAAGTCTTCTAATGCTACAGTAGAGCACACATTTAGTGATCTGCCTCCTCACGAGCTATCCTATCGTCTTGCTATGAGAAATAACACGTTTATCAGAATGCTGCACTATTCACACCAGACCAGCAATGCCACTAATTGTTGGGTGTGTGGTCGACTCCCCCCTTTCCAGACACCGAAGGGAGTTCTGCCACTCTTTCCTTATCCGTTTTCACATAATGGTTCGTGTGGAGCATGGTCCACGTTAACGTCATCCTCAACTGATATGTCCCTTCTGAATAGTACATGTTTTCCAGACAAGCAAGGTCTCACCCATAGAACCGGGTTAGATCTAGAAAATGAAGTTTATAATTTAGGTAATTATTCTTCGAATTTTATGGTCCTGAATGTTCAGTCTGATACAACTCCAGACTTACCTGCTATTTCAGTACTACCAGTCAAAGGCGAATTATGTGTCCGAAAGAATGGTTCCGCACATGTAGGACATAGTGATTGTACTACTATTGTCAAGTATAGTGACAGTGGGAAATCTATTTTCAAAGCCTCACGTCATTCATATTTTGTTTGTGGTCAGACCGCATATGTTCGTCTGCCCCTCGATTGGGATGGAACCTGTTACATTGCCTTCCTACTGCCACCAGTTTTTCTAGCCCCATCCGATTATCATAGAAACACACATCTAGTACACATTAGACATAGAAGGGAGATCGAGTCCCCGATTGTCGATCAAACTGAAACTGCTCTAGAACAGTATCAAGATTTCAATAAAGGATTCTTCTTCTTTATAGGCCCTGTCCAGAATAGTAAGCTAATCCGTAGGTTAACCAGAACCCTTGAAGCAGTAGTGAATGAGACTACTTCTGCTCTAGGTAACTTAACCGAAGAGCAATCTGCTATGAGATTTGTCGTGCTCCAAAATCGTCTCGTTCTTGACGTCATACTGGCCGATAGAGGAGGAGCATGTAGAGTCATCGGATCTAGTTGCTGCATTTTCATTCCTAATAACGCGCCGTCTGTTTATTCAGCTATAACCAGACTTCATAAAATTGCCCATCAGTTACACCAGAATCCAGGCACCTGGACTTGGTCCGGTTGGCTCTGGAGTATAATTTCTGCCTGGGGATGGAAAGTATTGTCATTCCTAGGTATAGCAGTAATGATCATTTTCAGTTGCTGTCTCTGTTTACAATGTGGCCCTGCGATTTGCGGCATTTGTGCTACATCCTGTATTCCAAGTCCCCGTCCTAAGTCCCGTTCCAAGACAATTCGAGATGAGCAAATGATACTGTATGAAATGATAGATGGTATCATGAATATTGATGTTTCCTGATGGAAACGTAGTGACAAGGAGGGAATGTGGAAAAGTAAATTTTGCCATGTTCTGTGTCCCTACGTGTTCCCCATCTTATGTTATATGTGCGTGATTAATATGCATATGTATTCCCTTATGATCGATTAAAGACGCAATTCTAGTCGTGTCCAACTCTAGTATGCCAGTTTCCAGTTCTCGTGAAAGCTACGAGTATTAGGCCTATGTAAAGTTATGTTGCCACGTTTCACAGTGTGCACGTTAATTCAGTAAAAGTCCCCGTTTCTAGGCCTCAAAAGGGCCTGGACACCAGATTCAGCTCCTGTCTCCTGAACCCTCGCTGAGGAGCGATACAGCCCCCACCTGCATCCCTGACCCTTCACTTACTTCCTGCCTCACAGTGCCCGGCTCGGCCTGGCTCTGTCTGCCAGTCTGCCAAGAGTATGTTATGATTCTAGTTATCAGTCCAGCCCTCCTTCTCTGCATTCCTAAGCTACTGAATCGCATCAATAGTTTCAGTCATCGTCTAGCCTTTACGTCTCCATGTAAGAGAAATACTGTATTAATGGTCATTTAATATTCCTCAACACGCACTACATGTAGAATAAAGCATGCACCAGTCTTAGAGTCTGTTAGCCTTTGCCCTGGGAGGGAGGTGCGTAGTGGGGCTACGCGGAGTGCGGGAGTGGGCGTAGCTTCTCGCCCACTCCGCGTAGCTCCGCGTAGCTCCGCGGAGCCCCACTACGCCCACTACGACCAGGGTTAGTTAGAAGGCCAGGAGTGAGGGAAAGGCAATCCTCTGGACACTTCATGAAAGATCTAATTTCAATTAAGCACAAAACACTTCCCTTAATTTGACATAATTGCCAAAATGGAATAGTCAGTTAGGCCCTTCTAGTGGATTATGGCTGTGTCTTGAAAGAGAGTGTAATTGTACTACGAGACATGCCCACCTTCAAAAGAGTGTCTGATGGCGTTCCGACGAAGGTGGGATTCGAACCCATGCGTGCAGAGCACAATGGATTAGCAGTCCATCGCCTTAACCACTCGGCCACCTCGTCTGCCTTAGGTGACTATGTTTCAATTTTTAGGAGATTCTTACGATGTGCTAATTACAAATAATCATAAGTTTCTCCTAGACTGTGTCAGAACTGGCAAATATATGTGGTGTTCAATAGACAGAGCACATGATATAGCAGAATTATCAAATCTGTTCCATTAGGACTGTAGTTTTTAATAGTCATGATAACATGCTAGCATGTGAGTCGATCTTGCACAGTGAATAAGGGAGCAGTGCCAGTATCTCCTTGGTCAGCTCTAGATGGCTCAACTGGGGAGATATGAGAACAGTGAGCTCCAGTGGCGCTATCGGTTAGCGCGCGGAACTTATACAGCAGTACTTGCATTGAGGCATGCCGAGGTTGTGAGTTCGAGCCTCACCTGGAGCAGCTTACTGGTTTTTCATAAACCATTTCACTAAAAGTAAAGATTAAACTCAGGGTAAAGACGGCCCTTGCTAGAGAGTTTTTACTTCTTTTCAGGATCTGCGTGTCCGACTCTTCTAGGTGCAAATATCACAATCCAATTCGATGCTCCTTATAAACATTCCATGATGTGCCGTCTTGCATAGCATGCAAACACCACATCAGTGCATTTAAAAATACATTTGTAGAATAATAAATATGATGAAAACATTGTTGTCACGGGATAACCATATACTGAGGAGCTGCAAACAGTGCTGTATCAGCTACTAACAATAAAATGTAAATGAAAGACATATCAAAAGAAGAGCGTCATCATATTAATGTTTCTAGTCAACATAAGAGTTGCACCATAGCAGCTTATGGTGCTTTCTGCTCAGATTGTGCCTCCAATCCCACATTGATTTTTTTTATTCTTTGCAGTTTAAAAAAACAATTCATGCTCAAAGTTACCTTTTTAAAACCATTCAACCTAATATATTTATTTCTCTAACTTGTGAATGTGGTCCATGTTCTCTTTTCCTCATCCCCATCACGATACTCCTTTTCCCGAAATCAGGTTCACTTCTTTATCCAGCCCACCCATCCAAGGTCACCAAATCTATGAAGCGATTCTGCTTTTTCTCACATTCTCTCTATGTACAAGATACCTTGTATCATTTGAATGGACAGCAGGAGAGTCGGATATTTATGGTTAGTGGGGGTGGGGTTTTGAAGATTAACCTCATTTGACTAAGAGCCGGGGCATCTGGGAGGAAAAGTATTTTAAGGGGGATGAAGTTCACATCTCCTTGGTGAAATTTCTAGATCCTTATTTCATCCTTTCTGTGGATGCAGACTCAGTCGGAACAGAGGTCATAGTCCTCGCTCTGACTTTCAAAGGAACTTCAAATATGCATGGCTTATTTGGCTTTGCCCGGCAGGGCTTGCCCGGCGGGGTGAGAATGGCGTTTGTCAGGCGATCGGAAGGGGTGAGGCGATAGTTTATGGTTCAATGGTTTTCATGAAGTCTTCTTGATACGATGAAAGCAGGAAAGGGAAGCTTGTCAATAAGCAAACTTAAGACAAGGTGTGACTCCTAGAAAGAATGACTTGGAAACAACATACAGAAACTCACATATAAAAAGGCCCTGATGAGGCTTGAACTCATGACCCCTGGTTTACAAGACCAGTACTCTGCCACTGAGCTACAAGGCCAGCCTGCCTGTAGTATGTAAATCGCTTCATGTATTCTTACTGCGGTATGAAGATATCTATGATTTTGAGACTCTGTATGGAAATGCAGTTGCATTTGAATGTCTACATGCGTGCACAAATTGAAGAGCATGCTTAAGACACTTTTCTTGGAAGTAGGAAAAACTCCATTTTGATTTGAGAACATAAGAGTATTCACATTTATGACCATACTGATAGCTCTAGTTAGTATGTCCACAATCAGTGACAGATAGAGAACTCACTTATTAGAAGTGATCTGTCTCTGTGGGGCAGACATATGTCAACAGTCATACACTTGAGATGGCTGAAACTTTAGGAGTAAGAGCTGCTTTCTTATCAGTCTATCTATCCAAACTGGTTAGAAGTAACCCTGGGCGTCCGAATCGGCTACGCCCACGGAGTAGGCGTAGTGTTGCCTTCTACGCATTTTGCGTAGACAGCGTAGCCGGCAACACTACGCCCACTCCGTGTGCGTAGCCGATTCGGCCGCCACCCGCCTCCCTCCCGCCCTCCCCTACATACATTATTTAAGCAACTAACCTTAATAAAACAATTTTTAAAGCACTTACCATGTCCGGGGCTCTTCCGGGGCTCCCTCTTGGAATAGCGTCCCTTCCTGGATACCAATGCGCATGCGCGGCCTCCCGCGCATGCGCATTTCTCGGGAGAAATGCGCATGCGCGGCCGCCCGCGCATGCGCATTGGTATCCAGGACGACGCTATTCCAAGAGGGAGCCCCGGACGAGCCCCGGACACGGTAAGTGCTTTAAAATTGTTTTATTAAGGGTAGTTGCTTAAATAATGTATGTAGGGGAGAGCGGGAGGGAGGTGCGTAGTGGGGCTACGCGGAGTGCGGGAGTGGGCGTAGCTTCTCGCCCACTCCGCGTAGCTCCGCGGAGCCCCACTACGCCCACTACGACCAGGGTTAGTTAGAAGGCCAGGAGTGAGGGAAAGGCAATCCTCTGGACACTTCATGAAAGATCTAATTTCAATTAAGCACAAAACCCCTTAATTTGACATAATTGCCAAAATGGAATAGTCAGTTGGGCCCTTCTAGTGGATTATGGCTGTGTCTTGAAAGAGAGTGTAATTGTACTACGAGACATGCCCACCTTCAAAAGAGTGTCTGATGGCGTTCCGACGAAGGTGGGATTCAAACCCACACGTGCAGAGCACAATGGATTAGCAGTCCATCGCCTTAACCACTCGGCCACCTCGTCTGCCTTAGGTGACTATGTTTCATTTTTTAGGAAATTCTTACGATGTGCTAATTACAAATAATCATAAGTTTCTCCTAGACTGTGTCAGAACTGGCAAATATATGTGGTGTTCAATAGACAGAGCACATGATATAGCAGAATTATCAAATCTGTTCCATTAGGACTGTAGTTTTTAATAGTCATGATAACATGCTAGCATGTGAGTCGATCTTGCACAGTGAATAAGGGAGCAGTGCCAGTATCCCCTTGGTCAGCTCTAGATGGCTCAACTGGGGAGATATGAGAACAGTGAGATCCAGTGGCGCTATCGGTTAGCGCGCGGTACTTATACAGCAGTACTTGCATTGAGGCATGCCGAGGTTGTGAGTTCGAGCCTCACCTGGAGCAGCTTACTGGTTTTTCATAAACCATTTCACTAAAAGTAAAGATTAAACTCAGGGTAAAGACGGCCCTTGCTAGAGAGTTTTTACTTCTTTTCAGGATCTGCGTGTCCGACTCTTCTAGGTGCAAATATCACAATCCTATTCGATGCTCCTTATAAACATTCCATGATGTGCCGTCTTGCATAGCATGCAAACACCACATCAGTGCATTTAAAAATACATTTGTAGAATAATAAATATGATGAAAACATTGTTGTCACGGGATAACCATATACTGAGGAGCTGCAAACAGTGCTGTATCAGCTACTAACAATAAAATGTAAATGAAAGACATATCAAAAGAAGAGCGTCATCATATTAATGTTTCTAGTCAACATAAGAGTTGCACCATAGCAGCTTATGGTGCTTTCTGCTCAGATTGTGCCTCCAATCCCACATTGATTTTTTTTATTCTTTGCAGTTTAAAAAAACAATTCATGCTCAAAGTTACCTTTTTAAAACCATTCAACCTAATATATTTATTTCTCTAACTTGTGAATGTGGTCCATGTTCTCTTTTCCTCATCCCCATCACGATACTCCTTTTCCCGAAATCAGGTTCACTTCTTTATCCAGCCCACCCATCCAAGGTCACCAAATCTATGAAGCGATTCTGCTTTTTCTCACATTCTCTCTATGTACAAGATACCTTGTATCATTTGAATGGACAGCAGGAGAGTCGGATATTTATGGTTAGTGGGGGTGGGGTTTTGAAGATTAACCTCATTTGACTAAGAGCCGGGGCATCTGGGAGGAAAAGTATTTTAAGGGGGATGAAGTTCACATCTCCTTGGTGAAATTTCTAGATCCTTATTTCATCCTTTCTGTGGATGCAGACTCAGTCGGAACAGAGGTCATAGTCCTCGCTCTGACTTTCAAAGGAACTTCAAATATGCATGGCTTATTTGGCTTTGCCCGGCAGGGTGAGAATGGCGTTTGTCAGGCGATCGGAAGGGGTGAGGCGATAGTTTATGGTTCAATGGTTTTCATGAAGTCTTCTTGATACGATGAAAGCAGGAAAGGGAAGCTTGTCAATAAGCAAACTTAAGACAAGGTGTGACTCCTAGAAAGAATGACTTGGAAACAACATACAGAAACTCACATATAAAAAGGCCCTGATGAGGCTTGAACTCATGACCCCTGGTTTACAAGTCCAGTGCTCTGCCACTGAGCTACAAGGCCAGCCTGCCTGCAGTATGTAAATCGCTTCATGTATTCTTACTGCGGTATGAAGATATCTATGATTTTGAGACTCTGTATGGAAATGCAGTTGCATTTGAATGTCTACATGCGTGCACAAATTGAAGAGCATGCTTAAGACACTTTTCTTGGAAGTAGGAAAAACTCCATTTTGATTTGAGAACATAAGAGTATTCACATTTATGACCATACTGATAGCTCTAGTTAGTATGTCCACAATCAGTGACAGATAGAGAACTCACTTATTAGAAGTGATCTGTCTCTGTGGGGCAGACATATGTCAACAGTCATACACTTGAGATGGCTGAAACTTTAGGAGTAAGAGCTGCTTTCTTATCAGTCTATCTATCCAAACTGGTTAGAAGTAACCCTGGGCGTCCGAATCGGCTACGCCCACGGAGTAGGCGTAGTGTTGCCTTCTACGCATTTTGCGTAGACAGCGTAGCCGGCAACACTACGCCCACTCCGTGTGCGTAGCCGATTCGGCCGCCACCCGCCTCCCTCCCGCCCTCCCCTACATACATTATTTAAGCAACTAACCTTAATAAAACAATTTTTAAAGCACTTACCATGTCCGGGGCTCTTCCGGGGCTCCCTCTTGGAATAGCGTCCCTTCCTGGATACCAATGCGCATGCGCGGCCTCCCGCGCATGCGCATTTCTCGGGAGAAATGCGCATGCGCGGCCGCCCGCGCATGCGCATTGGTATCCAGGACGACGCTATTCCAAGAGGGAGCCCCGGATGAGCCCCGGACACGGTAAGTGCTTTAACATTGTTTTATTAAGGGTAGTTGATTAAATAATGTATGTAGGGGAGAGCGGGAGGGAGGTGCGTAGTGGGGCTACGCGGAGTGCGGGAGTGGGCGTAGCTTCTCGCCCACTCCGCGTAGCTCCGCGGAGCCCCACTACGCCCACTACGACCAGGGTTAGTTAGAAGGCCAGGAGTGAAGGAAAGGCAATCCTCTGGACACTTCATGAAAGATCTAATTTCAATTAAGCACAAAACCCCTTAATTTGACATAATTGCCAAAATGGAATAGTCAGTTGGGCCCTTCTAGTGGATTATGGCTGTGTCTTGAAAGAGAGTGTAATTGTACTACGAGACATGCCCACCTTCAAAAGAGTGTCTGATGGCGTTCCGACGAAGGTGGGATTCAAACCCATGCGTGCAGAGCACAATGGATTAGCAGTCCATCGCCTTAACCACTCGGCCACCTCGTCTGCCTTAGGTGACTATGTTTCATTTTTTAGGAAATTCTTACGATGTGCTAATTACAAATAATCATAAGTTTCTCCTAGACTGTGTCAGAACTGGCAAATATATGTGGTGTTCAATAGACAGAGCACATGATATAGCAGAATTATCAAATCTGTTCCATTAGGACTGTAGTTTTTAATAGTCATGATAACATGCTAGCATGTGAGTCGATCTTGCACAGTGAATATGGGAGCAGTGCCAGTATCCCCTTGGTCAGCTCTAGATGGCTCAACTGGGGAGATATGAGAACAGTGAGATCCAGTGGCGCAATCGGTTAGCGCGCGGTACTTATACAGCAGTACTTGCATTGAGGCATGCTGAGGTTGTGAGTTCGAGCCTCACCTGGAGCAGCTTACTGGTTTTTCATAAACCATTTCACTAAAAGTAAAGATTAAACTCAGGGGAAAGACGGCCCTTGCTAGAGAGTTTTTACTTCTTTTCAGGATCTGCGTGTCCGACTCTTCCAGGTGCAAATATCACAATCCTATTCGATGCTCCTTATAAACATTCCATGATGTGCCGTCTTGCATAGCATGCAAACACCACATCAGTGCATTTAAAAATACATTTGTAGAATAATAAATATGATGAAAACATTGTTGTCACGGGATAACCATATACTGAGGAGCTGCAAACAGTGCTGTATCAGCTACTAACAATAACATGTAAATGAAAGACATATCAAAAGAAGAGCGTCATCATATTAATGTTTCTAGTCAACATAAGAGTTGCACCATAGCAGCTTATGGTGCTTTCTGCTCAGATTGTGCCTCCAATCCCACATTGATTTTTTTTATTCTTTGCAGTTTAAAAAAACAATTCATGCTCAAAGTTAACTTTTTAAAACCATTCAACCTAATATATTTATTTCTCTAACTTGTGAATGTGGTCCATGTTCTCTTTTCCTCATCCCCATCACGATACTCCTTTTCCCGAAATCAGGTTCACTTCTTTATCCAGCCCACCCATCCAAGGTCACCAAATCTATGAAGCGATTCTGCTTTTTCTCACATTCTCTCTATGTACGAGATACCTTGTATCATTTGAATGGACAGCAGGAGAGTCGGATATTTATGGTTAGTGGGGGTGGGGTTTTGAAGATTAACCTCATTTGACTAAGAGCCGGGGCTTCTGGGAGGAAAAGTATTTTAAGGGGGATGAAGTTCACATCTCCTTGGTGAAATTTCTAGATCCTTATTTCATCCTTTCTGTGGATGCAGACTCAGTCGGAACAGAGGTCATAGTCCTCGCTCTGACTTTCAAAGGAACTTCAAATATGCATGGCTTATTTGGCTTTGCCCGGCAGGGTGAGAATGGCGTTTGTCAGGCGATCGGAAGGGGTGAGGCGATAGTTTATGGTACAATGGTTTTCATGAAGTCTTCTTGATACGATGAAAGCAGGAAAGGGAAGCTTGTCAATAAGCAAACTTAAGACAAGGTGTGACTCCTAGAAAGAATGACTTGGAAACAACATACAGAAACTCACATATAAAAAGGCCCTGATGAGGCTTGAACTCATGACCCCTGGTTTACAAGACCAGTGCTCTGCCACTGAGCTACAAGGCCAGCCTGCCTGCAGTATGTAAATCGCTTCATGTATTCTTACTGCGGTATGAAGATATCTATGATTTTGAGACTCTGTATGGAAATGCAGTTGCATTTGAATGTCTACATGCGTGCACAAATTGAAGAGCATGGATAAGACACTTTTCTTGGAAGTAGGAAAAACTCCATTTTGATTTGAGAACATAAGAGTATTCACATTTATGACCATACTGATAGCTCTAGTTAGTATGTCCACAATCAGTGACAGATAGAGAACTCACTTATTAGAAGTGATCTGTCTCTGTGGGGCAGACATATGTCAACAGTCATACACTTGAGATGGCTGAAACTTTAGGAGTAAGAGCTGCTTTCTTATCAGTCTATCTATCCAAACTGGTTAGAAGTAACCCAGGGCGTCCGAATTGGCTACGCCCACGGAGTAGGCGTAGTGTTGCCTTCTACGCATTTTGCGTAGACAGCGTAGCAGGCAACACTACGCCCACTCCGTGTGCGTAGCCGATTCGGCCGCCACCCGCCTCCCTCCCGCCCTCCCCTACACACATTATTTAAGCAACTAACCTTAATAAAACAATTTTTAAAGCACTTACCATGTCCGGGGCTCTTCCGGGGCTCCCTCTTGGAATAGCGTCCCTTCCTGGATACCAATGCGCATGCGCGGCCTCCCGCGCATGCGCATTTCTCGGGAGAAATGCGCATGCGCGGCCGCCCGAGCATGCGCATTGGTATCCAGGACGACGCTATTCCAAGAGGGAGCCCCGGACGAGCCCCGGACACGGTAAGTGCTTTAAAATTGTTTTATTAAGGGTAGTTGCTTAAATAATGTATGTAGGGGAGAGCGGGAGGGAGGTGCGTAGTGGGGCTACGCGGAGTGCGGGAGTGGGCGTAGCTTCTCGCCCACTCCGCGTAGCTCCACGGAGCCCCACTACGCCCACTACGACCAGGGTTAGTTAGAAGGCCAGGAGTGAGGGAAAGGCAATCCTCTGGACACTTCATGAAAGATCTAATTTCAATTAAGCAAAAAACACTTCCCTTAATTTGACATAATTGCCAAAATGGAATAGTCAGTTGGGCCCTTCTAGTGGATTATGGCTGTGTCTTGAAAGAGAGTGTAATTGTACTACGAGACATGCCCACCTTCAAAAGAGTGTCTGATGGCGTTCCGACGAAGGTGGGATTCGAACCCACGCGTGCAGAGCACAATGGATTAGCAGTCCATCGCCTTAACCACTCGGCCACCTCGTCTGCCTTAGATGACTATGTTTCATTTTTTAGGAAATTCTTACGATGTGCTAATTACAAATAATCATAAGTTTCTCCTAGACTGTGTCAGAACTGGCAAATATATGTGGTGTTCAATAGACAGAGCACATGATATAGCAGAATTATCAAATCTGTTCCATTAGGACTGTAGTTTTTAATAGTCATGATAACATGCTAGCATGTGAGTCGATCTTGCACAGTGAATAAGGGAGCAGTGCCAGTATCTACTTGGTCAGCTCTAGATGGCTCAACTGGGGAGGTATGAGCACAGTGAGCGCCAGTGGCGCAATCGGTTACCGCGCGGTACTTATACAGCAGTACTTGCATTGAGGCATGCCGAGGTTGTGAGTTCGAGCCTCACCTGGAGCAGCTTACTGGTTTTTCATAAACCATTTCACTAAAAGTAAAGATTAAACTCAGGGGAAAGACGGCCCTTGCTAGAGAGTTTTTACTTCTTTTCAGGATCTGCGTGTCCGACTCTTCCAGGTGCAAATATCACAATCCTATTTGATGCTCCTTATAAACATTCAATGATGTGCCGTCTTGCATAGCATGCAAACACCACATCAGTGCATTTAAAAATACATTTGTAGAATAATAAATATGATGAAAACATTGTTGTCACGGGATAACCATATACTGAGGAGCTGCAAACAGTGCTGTATCAGCTACTTACAATAAAATTTAACTGAAAGACATATCAAAAGAAGAGCGTCATCATATTAATGTTTCTAGTCAACATAAGAGTTGCACCATAGCAGCTTATGGTGCTTTCTGCTCAGATTGTGCCTCCAATCCCACATTGATTTTTTTTATTCTTTGCAGTTTAAAAAAACAATTCATGCTCAAAGTTAACTTTTTAAAACCATTCAACCTAATATATTTATTTCTCTAACTTGTGAATGTGGTCCATGTTCTCTTTTCCTCATCCCCATCACGATACTCCTTTTCCCGAAATCAGGTTCACTTCTTTATCCAGCCCACCCATCCAAGGTCACCAAATCTATGAAGCGATTCTGCTTTTTCTCACATTCTCTCTATGTACGAGATACCTTGTATCATTTGAATGGACAGCAGGAGAGTCGGATATTTATGGTTAGTGGGGGTGGGGTTTTGAAGATTAACCTCATTTGACTAAGAGCCGGGGCTTCTGGGAGGAAAAGTATTTTAAGGGGGATGAAGTTCACATCTCCTTGGTGAAATTTCTAGATCCTTATTTCATCCTTTCTGTGGATGCAGACTCAGTCGGAACAGAGGTCATAGTCCTCGCTCTGACTTTCAAAGGAACTTCAAATATGCATGGCTTATTTGGCTTTGCCCGGCAGGGTGAGAATGGCGTTTGTCAGGCGATCGGAAGGGGTGAGGCGATAGTTTATGGTACAATGGTTTTCATGAAGTCTTCTTGATACGATGAAAGCAGGAAAGGGAAGCTTGTCAATAAGCAAACTTAAGACAAGGTGTGACTCCTAGAAAGAATGACTTGGAAACAACATACAGAAACTCACATATAAAAAGGCCCTGATGAGGCTTGAACTCATGACCCCTGGTTTACAAGACCAGTGCTCTGCCACTGAGCTACAAGGCCAGCCTGCCTGCAGTATGTAAATCGCTTCATGTATTCTTACTGCGGTATGAAGATATCTATGATTTTGAGACTCTGTATGGAAATGCAGTTGCATTTGAATGTCTACATGCGTGCACAAATTGAAGAGCATGGATAAGACACTTTTCTTGGAAGTAGGAAAAACTCCATTTTGATTTGAGAACATAAGAGTATTCACATTTATGACCATACTGATAGCTCTAGTTAGTATGTCCACAATCAGTGACAGATAGAGAACTCACTTATTAGAAGTGATCTGTCTCTGTGGGGCAGACATATGTCAACAGTCATACACTTGAGATGGCTGAAACTTTAGGAGTAAGAGCTGCTTTCTTATCAGTCTATCTATCCAAACTGGTTAGAAGTAACCCAGGGCGTCCGAATTGGCTACGCCCACGGAGTAGGCGTAGTGTTGCCTTCTACGCATTTTGCGTAGACAGCGTAGCAGGCAACACTACGCCCACTCCGTGTGCGTAGCCGATTCGGCCGCCACCCGCCTCCCTCCCGCCCTCCCCTACACACATTATTTAAGCAACTAACCTTAATAAAACAATTTTTAAAGCACTTACCATGTCCGGGGCTCTTCCGGGGCTCCCTCTTGGAATAGCGTCCCTTCCTGGATACCAATGCGCATGCGCGGCCTCCCGCGCATGCGCATTTCTCGGGAGAAATGCGCATGCGCGGCCGCCCGAGCATGCGCATTGGTATCCAGGACGACGCTATTCCAAGAGGGAGCCCCGGACGAGCCCCGGACACGGTAAGTGCTTTAAAATTGTTTTATTAAGGGTAGTTGCTTAAATAATGTATGTAGGGGAGAGCGGGAGGGAGGTGCGTAGTGGGGCTACGCGGAGTGCGGGAGTGGGCGTAGCTTCTCGCCCACTCCGCGTAGCTCCACGGAGCCCCACTACGCCCACTACGACCAGGGTTAGTTAGAAGGCCAGGAGTGAGGGAAAGGCAATCCTCTGGACACTTCATGAAAGATCTAATTTCAATTAAGCAAAAAACACTTCCCTTAATTTGACATAATTGCCAAAATGGAATAGTCAGTTGGGCCCTTCTAGTGGATTATGGCTGTGTCTTGAAAGAGAGTGTAATTGTACTACGAGACATGCCCACCTTCAAAAGAGTGTCTGATGGCGTTCCGACGAAGGTGGGATTCGAACCCACGCGTGCAGAGCACAATGGATTAGCAGTCCATCGCCTTAACCACTCGGCCACCTCGTCTGCCTTAGATGACTATGTTTCATTTTTTAGGAAATTCTTACGATGTGCTAATTACAAATAATCATAAGTTTCTCCTAGACTGTGTCAGAACTGGCAAATATATGTGGTGTTCAATAGACAGAGCACATGATATAGCAGAATTATCAAATCTGTTCCATTAGGACTGTAGTTTTTAATAGTCATGATAACATGCTAGCATGTGAGTCGATCTTGCACAGTGAATAAGGGAGCAGTGCCAGTATCTACTTGGTCAGCTCTAGATGGCTCAACTGGGGATGTATGAGAACAGTGAGCTCCAGTGGCGCAATCGGTTAGCGTGCGGTACTTATACAGCAGTACTTGCATTGAGGCATGCCGAGGTTGTGAGTTCGAGCCTCACCTGGAGCAGCTTACTAGTTTTTCATGAACCATTTCACTAAAAGTAAAGATTAAACTCAGGGGGAAGACGGCCCTTGCTAGAGAGTTTTTACTTCTTTTCAGGATCTGCGTGTCCGACTCTTCCAGGTGCAAATATCACAATCCTATTCGATGCTCCTTATAAACATTCCATGATGTGCCGTCTTGCATAGCATGCAAACACCACATCAGTGCATTTAAAAATACATTTGTAGAATAATAAATATGATGAAAACATTGTTGTCACGGGATAACCATATACTGAGGAGCTGCAAACAGTGCTGTATCAGCTACTTACAATAACATTTAACTGAAAGACATATCAAAAGAACAGCGTCATCATATTAATGTTTCTAGTCAACATAAGAGTTGCACCATAGCAGCTTATGGTGCTTTCTGCTCAGATTGTGCCTCCAATCCCACATTGATTTTTTTTATTCTTTGCAGTTTAAAAAAACAATTCATGCTCAAAGTTAACTTTTTAAAACCATTCAACCTAATATATTTATTTCTCTAACTTGTGAATGTGGTCCATGTTCTCTTTTCCTCATCCCCATCACGATACTCCTTTTCCCAAAATCAGGTTCACTTCTTTATCCAGCCCACCCATCCAAGGTCACCAAATCTATGAAGCGATTCTGCTTTTTCTCACATTCTCTCTATGTACAAGATACCTTGTATCATTTGAATGGACAGCAGGAGAGTCGGATATTTATGGTTAGTGGGGGTGGGGTTTTGAAGATTAACCTCATTTGACTAAGAGCAGGGGCATCTGGGAGGAAAAGTATTTTAAGGGGGATGAAGTTCACATCTCCTTGGTGAAATTTCTAGATCCTTATTTCATCCTTTCTGTGGATGCAGACTCAGTCGGAACAGAGGTCATAGTCCTCGCTCTGACTTTCAAAGGAACTTCAAATATGCATGGCTTATTTGGCTTTGCCCGGCGGGGCTTGCCCGGCGGGGTGAGAATGGCGTTTGTCAGGCGTTCGTCAGGCGATCGGAAGGGGTGAGGCGATAGTTTATGGTTCAATGGTTTTCATGAAGTCTTCTTGATAGGATGAAAGCAGGAAAGGGAAGCTTGTCAATAAGCAAACTTAAGACAAGGTGTGACTCCTAGAAAGAATGACTTGGAAACAACATACAGAAACTCACATATAAAAAGGCCCTGATGAGGCTTGAACTCATGACCCCTGGTTTACAAGACCAGTGCTCTGCCACTGAGCTACAAGGCCAGCCTGCCTGCAGTATGTAAATCGCTTCATGTATTCTTACTGCGGTATGAAGATATCTATGATTTTGAGACTCTGTATGGAAATGCAGTTGCATTTGAATGTCTACATGCGTGCACAAATTGAAGAGCATGCTTAAGACACTTTTCTTGGAAGTAGGAAAAACTCCATTTTGATTTGAGAACATAAGAGTATTCACATTTATGACCATACTGATAGCTCTAGTTAGTATGTCCACAATCAGTGACAGATAGAGAACTCACTTATTAGAAGTGATCTGTCTCTGTGGGGCAGACATATGTCAACAGTCATACACTTGAGATGGCTGAAACTTTAGGAGTAAGAGCTGCTTTATTATCAGTCTATCTATCCAAACTGGTTAGAAGTAACCCTGGGCGTCCGAATCGGCTACGCCCACGGAGTAGGCGTAGAGTTGCCTTCTACGCATTTTGCGTAGACAGCGTAGCCGGCAACACTACGCCCACTCCGTGTGCGTAGCCGATTCGGCCGCCACCCGCCTCCCTCCCGCCCTCCCCTACATACATTATTTAAGCAACTAACCTTAATAAAACAATTTTTAAAGCACTTACCATGTCCGGGGCTCTTCCGGGGCTCCCTCTTGGAATAGCGTCCCTTCCTGGATACCAATGCGCATGCGCGGCCTCCCGCGCATGCGCATTGGTATCCAGGACGACGCTATTCCAAGAGGGAGCCCCGGACGAGCCCCGGACACGGTAAGTGCTTTAAAATTGTTTTATTAATGGTAGTTGCTTAAATAATGTATGTAGGGGAGAGCGGGAGGGAGGTGCGTATTGGGGCTACGCGGAGTGCGGGAGTGGGCGTAGCTTCTCGCCCACTCCGCGTAGCTCCGCGGAGCCCCACTACGCCCACTACGACCAGGGTTAGTGAGAAGGCCAGGAGTGAGGGAAAGGCAATCCTCTGGACACTTCATGAAAGATCTAATTTCAATTAAGCACAAAAAACTTCCCTTAATTTGACATAATTGCCAAAATGGAATAGTCAGTTGGGCCCTTCTAGTGGATTATGGCTGTGTCTTGAAAGAGAGTGTAATTGTACTACGATACATGCCCACCTTCAAAAGAGTGTCTGATGGCGTTCCGACGAAGGTGGAATTCGAACCCACGCGTGCAGAGCACAATGGATTAGCAGTCCATCGCCTTAACCACTCAGCCACCTCGTCTGCCTTAGGTGACTATGTTTCATTTTTTAGGAAATTCTTACGATGTGCTAATTACAAATAATCATAAGTTTCTCCTAGACTGTGTCAGAACTGGCAAATATATGTGGTGTTCAATAGACAGAGCACATGATATAGCAGAATTATCAAATCTGTTCCATTAGGACTGTAGTTTTTAATAGTCATGATAACATGCTAGCATGTGAGTCGATCTTGCACAGTGAATAAGGGAGCAGTGCCAGTATCTACTTGGTCAGCTCTAGATGGCTCAACTGGGGAGATATGAGAGCAGTGAGCTCCAGTGGAGCAATCGGTTAGTGTGCGGTACTTATACAGCAGTACTTGCATTGAGGCATGCCGAGGTTGTGAGTTAGAGCCCCACCTGGAGCAGCTTACTGGTTTTTCATAAACCATTTCACTAAAAGTAAAGATTAAACTCAGGGGAAAGACGGCCCTTGCTAGAGAGTTTTTACTTCTTTTCAGGATCTGCGTGTCCGACTCTTCCAGGTGCAAATATCACAATCCTATTCGATGCTCCTTATAAACATTCCATGATGTGCCGTCTTGCATAGCATGCAAACACCACATCAGTGCATTTAAAAATACATTTGTAGAATAATAAATATGATGAAAACATTGTTGTCACGGGATAGCCATATACTGAGGAGCTGCAAACAGTGCTGTATCAGCTACTTACAATAAAATTTAACTGAAAGACATATCAAAAGAAGAGCGTCATCATATTAATGTTTCTAGTCAACATAAGAGTTGCACCATACAGCTTATGGTGCTTTCTGCTCAGATTGTGCCTCCAATCCCACATTGATTTTTTTTATTCTTTGCAGTTTAAAAAAACAATTCATGCTCAAAGTTAACTTTTTAAAACCATTCAACCTAATATATTTATTTCTCTAACTTGTGAATGTGGTCCATGTTCTCTTTTCCTCATCCCCATCACGATACTCCTTTTCCCGAAATCAGGTTCACTTCTTTATCCAGCCCACCCATCCAAGGTCACCAAATCTATGAAGCGATTCTGCTTTTTCTCACATTCTCTCTATGTACAAGATACCTTGTATCATTTGAATGGACAGCAGGAGAGTCGGATATTTATGGTTAGTGGGGGTGGGGTTTTGAAGATTAACCTCATTTGACTAAGAGCCGGGGCATCTGGGAGGAAAAGTATTTTAAGGGGAATGAAGTTCACATCTCCTTGGTGAAATTTCTAGATCCTTATTTCATCCTTTCTGTGGATGCAGACTCAGTCGGAACAGAGGTCATAGTCCTCGCTCTGACTTTCAAAGGAACTTCAAATATGCATGGCTTATTTGGCTTTGCCCGGCAGGGCTTGCCCGGCGGGGTGAGAATGGCGTTTGTCAGGCGTTCGTCAGGCGATCGGAAGGGGTGAGGCGATAGTTTATGGTTCAATGGTTTTCATGAAGTCTTCTTGATACGATGAAAGCAGGAAAGGGAAGCTTGTCAATAAGCAAACTTAAGACAAGGTGTGACTCCTAGAAAGAATGACTTGGAAACAACATACAGAAACTCACATATAAAAAGGCCCTGATGAGGCTTGAACTCATGACCCCTGGTTTACAAGACCAGTGCTCTGCCACTGAGCTACAAGGCCAGCCTGCCTGCAGTATGTAAATCGCTTCATGTATTCTTACTGCGGTATGAAGATATCTATGATTTTGAGACTCTGTATGGAAATGCAGTTGCATTTGAATGTCTACATGCGTGCACAAATTGAAGAGCATGCTTAAGACACTTTTCTTGGAAGTAGGAAAAACTCCATTTTGATTTGAGAACATAAGAGTATTCACATTTATGACCATACTGATAGCTCTAGTTAGTATGTCCACAATCAGTGACAGATAGAGAACTCACTTATTAGAAGTGATCTGTCTCTGTGGGGCAGACATATGTCAACAGTCATACACTTGAGATGGCTGAAACTTTAGGAGTAAGAGCTGCTTTCTTATCAGTCTATCTATCCAAACTGGTTAGAAGTAACCCTGGGCGTCCGAATCGGCTACGCCCACGGAGTAGGCGTAGTGTTGCCTTCTACGAATTTTGCGTAGACAGCGTAGCCGGCAACACTACGCCCACTCCGTGTGCATAGCCGATTCGGCCGCCACCCGCCTCCCTCCCGCCCTCCCCTACATACATTATTTAAGCAACTAACCTTAATAAAACAATTTTTAAAGCACTTACCATGTCCGGGGCTCTTCCGGGGCTCCCTCTTGGAATAGCGTCCCTTCCTGGATACCAATGCGCATGCGCGGCCTCCCGCGCATGCGCATTTCTCGGGAGAAATGCGCATGCGCGGCCGCCCGCGCATGCGCATTGGTATCCAGGACGACGCTATTCCAAGAGGGAGCCCCGGACGAGCCCCGGACACGGTAAGTGCTTTAAAATTGTTTTATTAAGGGTAGTTGCTTAAATAATGTATGTAGGGGAGAGCGGGAGGGAGGTGCGTAGTGGGGCTACGCGGAGTGCGGGAGTGGGCGTAGCTTCTCGCCCACTCCGCGTAGCTCCGCGGAGCCCCACTACGCCCACTACAACCAGGGTTAGTTAGAAGGCCAGGAGTGAGGGAAAGGCAATCCTCTGGACACTTCATGAAAGATCTAATTTCAATTAAGCACAAAACACTTCCCTTAATTTGACATAATTGCCAAAATGGAATAGTCAGTTGGGCCCTTCTAGTGGATTATGGCTGTGTCTTGAAAGAGAGTGTAATTGTACTACGAGACATGCCCACCTTCAAAAGCGTGTCTGATGGCGTTCCGACGAAGGTGGGATTCGAACCCACGCGTGCAGAGCACAATGGATTAGCAGTCCATCGCCTTAACCACTCGGCCACCTCGTCTGCCTTAGGTTACTATGTTTCATTTTTTAGGAAATTCTTACGATGTGCTAATTACAAATAATCATAAGTTTCTCCTAGACTGTGTCAGAACTGGCAAATATATGTGGTGTTCAATAGACAGAGCACATGATATAGCAGAATTATCAAATCTGTTCCATTAGGACTGTAGTTTTTAATAGTCATGATAACATGCTAGCATGTGAGTCGATCTTGCACAGTGAATAAGGGAGCAGTGCCAGTATCTACTTGGTCAGCTCTAGATGGCTCAACTGGGGAGGTATGAGCACAGTGAGCTCCAGTGGCGCAATCGGTTAGCGCACGGTACTTATACAGCAGTACTTGCATTGAGGCATGCCGAGGTTGTGAGTTCGAGCCTCACCTGGATCAGCTTACTGGTTTTTCATAAACCATTTCACTAAAAGTAAAGATTAAACTCAGGGGAAAGACGGCCCTTGCTAGAGAGTTTTTACTTCTTTTCAGGATCTGCGTGTCCGACTCTTCCAGGTGCAAATATCACAATCCTATTTGATGCTCCTTATAAACATTCCATGATGTGCCGTCTTGCATAGCATGCAAACACCACATCAGTGCATTTAAAAATACATTTGTAGAATAATAAATATGATGAAAACATTGTTGTCACGGGATAACCATATACTGAGGAGCTGCAAACAGTGCTGTATCAGCTACTTACAATAAAATTTAACTGAAAGACATATCAAAAGAAGAGCGTCATCATATTAATGTTTCTAGTCAACATAAGAGTTGCACCATAGCAGCTTATGGTGCTTTCTGCTCAGATTGTGCCTCCAATCCCACATTGATTTTTTTTATTCTTTGCAGTTTAAAAAAACAATTCATGCTCAAAGTTAACTTTTTAAAACCATTCAACCTAATATATTTATTTCTCTAACTTGTGAATGTGGTCCATGTTCTCTTTTCCTCATCCCCATCACGATACTCCTTTTCCCGAAATCAGGTTCACTTCTTTATCCAGCCCACCCATCCAACGTCACCAAATCTATGAAGCGATTCTGCTTTTTCTCACATTCTCTCTATGTACAAGATACCTTGTATCATTTGAATGGACAGCAGGAGAGTCGGATATTTATGGTTAGTGGGGGTGGGGTTTTGAAGATTAACCTCATTTGACTAAGAGCCGGGGCATCTGGGAGGAAAAGTATTTTAAGAGGGATGAAGTTCACATCTCCTTGGTGAAATTTCTAGATCCTTATTTCATCCTTTCTGTGGATGCAGACTCAGTCGGAACAGAGGTCATAGTCCTCGCTCTGACTTTCAAAGGAACTTCAAATATGCATGGCTTATTTGGCTTTGCCCGGCAGGGCTTGCCCGGCGGGGTGAGAATGGCGTTTGTCAGGCGTTCGTCAGGCGATCGGAAGGGGTGAGGCGATAGTTTATGGTTCAATGGTTTTCATGAAGTCTTCTTGATACGATGAAAGCAGGAAAGGGAAGCTTGTCAATAAGCAAACTTAAGACAAGGTGTGACTCCTAGAAAGAATGACTTGGAAACAACATACAGAAACTCACATATAAAAAGGCCCTGATGAGGCTTGAACTCATGACCCCTGGTTTACAAGACCAGTGCTCTGCCACTGAGCTACAAGGCCAGCCTGCCTGCAGTATGTAAATCGCTTCATGTATTCTTACTGCGGTATGAAGATATCTATGATTTTGAGACTCTGTATGGAAATGCAGTTGCATTTGAATGTCTACATGCGTGCACAAATTGAAGAGTATGCTTAAGACACTTTTCTTGGAAGTAGGAAAAACTCCATTTTGATTTGAGAACATAAGAGTATTCACATTTATGACCATACTGATAGCTCTAGTTAGTATGTCCACAATCAGTGACAGATAGAGAACTCACTTATTAGAAGTGATCTGTCTCTGTGGGGCAGACATATGTCAACAGTCATACACTTGAGATGGCTGAAACTTTAGGAGTAAGAGCTGCTTTCTTATCAGTCTATCTATCCAAACTGGTTAGAAGTAACCCTGGGCGTCCGAATCGGCTACGCCCACGGAGTAGGCGTAGTGTTGCCTTCTACGCATTTTGCGTAGACAGCGTAGCCGGCAACACTACGCCCACTCCGTGTGCGTAGCCGATTCGGCCGCCACCCGCCTCCCTCCCGCCCTCCCCTACATACATTATTTAAGCAACTAACCTTAATAAAACAATTTTTAAAGCACTTACCATGTCCGGGGCTCTTCCGGGGCTCCCTCTTGGAATAGCGTCCCTTCCTGGATACCAATGCGCATGCGCGGCCTCCCGCGCATGCGCATTGGTATCCAGGACGACGCTATTCCAAGAGGGAGCCCCGGACGAGCCCCGGACACGGTAAGTGCTTTAAAATTGTTTTATTAATGGTAGTTGCTTAAATAATGTATGTAGGGGAGAGCGGGAGGGAGGTGCGTATTGGGGCTACGCGGAGTGCGGGAGTGGGCGTAGCTTCTCGCCCACTCCGCGTAGCTCCGCGGAGCCCCACTACGCCCACTACGACCAGGGTTAGTGAGAAGGCCAGGAGTGAGGGAAAGGCAATCCTCTGGACACTTCATGAAAGATCTAATTTCAATTAAGCAAAAAAAACTTCCCTTAATTTGACATAATTGCCAAAATGGAATAGTCAGTTGGGCCCTTCTAGTGGATTATGGCTGTGTCTTGAAAGAGAGTGTAATTGTACTACGATACATGCCCACCTTCAAAAGAGTGTCTGATGGCGTTCCGACGAAGGTGGGATTCGAAACCACGCGTGCAGAGCACAATGGATTAGCAGTCCATCGCCTTGACCACTCAGCCACCTCGTCTGCCTTAGGTGACTATGTTTCATTTTTTAGGAAATTCTTACGATGTGCTAATTACAAATAATCATAAGTTTCTCCTAGACTGTGTCAGAACTGGCAAATATATGTGGTGTTCAATAGACAGAGCACATGATATAGCAGAATTATCAAATCTGTTCCATTAGGACTGTAGTTTTTAATAGTCATGATAACATGCTAGCATGTGAGTCGATCTTGCACAGTGAATAAGGGAGCAGTGCCAGTATCTACTTGGTCAGCTCTAGATGGCTCAACTGGGGAGATATGAGAGCAGTGAGCTCCAGTGGAGCAATCGGTTAGTGTGCGGTACTTATACAGCAGTACTTGCATTGAGGCATGCCGAGGTTGTGAGTTAGAGCCTCACCTGGAGCAGCTTACTGGTTTTTCATAAACCATTTCACTAAAAGTAAAGATTAAACTCAGGGGAAAGACGGCCCTTGCTAGAGAGTTTTTACTTCTTTTCAGGATCTGCGTGTCCGACTCTTCCAGGTGCAAATATCACAATCCTATTCGATGCTCCTTATAAACATTCCATGATGTGCCGTCTTGCATAGCATGCAAACACCACATCAGTGCATTTAAAAATACATTTGTAGAATAATAAATATGATGAAAACATTGTTGTCACGGGATAGCCATATACTGAGGAGCTGCAAACAGTGCTGTATCAGCTACTTACAATAAAATTTAACTGAAAGACATATCAAAAGAAGAGCGTCATCATATTAATGTTTCTAGTCAACATAAGAGTTGCACCATAGCAGCTTATGGTGCTTTCTGCTCAGATTGTGCCTCCAATCCCACATTGATTTTTTTTATTCTTTGCAGTTTAAAAAAACAATTCATGCTCAAAGTTAACTTTTTAAAACCATTCAACCTAATATATTTATTTCTCTAACTTGTGAATGTGGTCCATGTTCTCTTTTCCTCATCCCCATCACGATACTCCTTTTCCCGAAATCAGGTTCACTTCTTTATCCAGCCCACCCATCCAAGGTCACCAAATCTATGAAGCGATTCTGCTTTTTCTCACATTCTCTCTATGTACAAGATACCTTGTATCATTTGAATGGACAGCAGGAGAGTCGGATATTTATGGTTAGTGGGGGTGGGGTTTTGAAGATTAACCTCATTTGACTAAGAGCCGGGGCATCTGGGAGGAAAAGTATTTTAAGGGGAATGAAGTTCACATCTCCTTGGTGAAATTTCTAGATCCTTATTTCATCCTTTCTGTGGATGCAGACTCAGTCGGAACAGAGGTCATAGTCCTCGCTCTGACTTTCAAAGGAACTTCAAATATGCATGGCTTATTTGGCTTTGCCCGGCAGGGCTTGCCCGGCGGGGTGAGAATGGCGTTTGTCAGGTGTTCGTCAGGCGATCGGAAGGGGTGAGGCGATAGTTTATGGTTCAATGGTTTTCATGAAGTCTTCTTGATACGATGAAAGCAGGAAAGGGAAGCTTGTCAATAAGCAAACTTAAGACAAGGTGTGACTCCTAGAAAGAATGACTTGGAAACAACATACAGAAACTCACATATAAAAAGGCCCTGATGAGGCTTGAACTCATGACCCCTGGTTTACAAGACCAGTGCTCTGCCACTGAGCTACAAGGCCAGCCTGCCTGCAGTATGTAAATCGCTTCATGTATTCTTACTGCGGTATGAAGATATCTATGATTTTGAGACTCTGTATGGAAATGCAGTTGCATTTGAATGTCTACATGCGTGCACAAATTGAAGAGCATGCTTAAGACACTTTTCTTGCAAGTAGGAAAAACTCCATTTTGATTTGAGAACATAAGAGTATTCACATTTATGACCATACTGATAGCTCTAGTTAGTATGTCCACAATCAGTGACAGATAGAGAACTCACTTATTAGAAGTGATCTGTCTCTGTGGGGCAGACATATGTCAACAGTCATACACTTGAGATGGCTGAAACTTTAGGAGTAAGAGCTGCTTTCTTATCAGTCTATCTATCCAAACTGGTTAGAAGTAACCCTGGGCGTCCGAATCGGCTACGCCCACGGAGTAGGCGTAGTGTTGCCTTCTACGAATTTTGCGTAGACAGCGTAGCCGGCAACACTACGCCCACTCCGTGTGCATAGCCGATTCGGCCGCCACCCGCCTCCCTCCCGCCCTCCCCTACATACATTATTTAAGCAACTAACCTTAATAAAACAATTTTTAAAGCACTTACCATGTCCGGGGCTCTTCCGGGGCTCCCTCTTGGAATAGCGTCCCTTCCTGGATACCAATGCGCATGCGCGGCCTCGCGCGCATGCGCATTTCTCGGGAGAAATGCGCATGCGCGGCCGCCCGCGCATGCGCATTGGTATCCAGGACGACGCTATTCCAAGAGGGAGCCCCGGACGAGCCCCGGACACGGTAAGTGCTTTAAAATTGTTTTATTAAGGGTAGTTGCTTAAATAATGTATGTAGGGGAGAGCGGGAGGGAGGTGCGTAGTGGGGCTACGCGGAGTGCGGGAGTGGGCGTAGCTTCTCGCCCACTCCGCGTAGCTCCGCGGAGCCCCACTACGCCCACTACAACCAGGGTTAGTTAGAAGGCCAGGAGTGAGGGAAAGGCAATCCTCTGGACACTTCATGAAAGATCTAATTTCAATTAAGCACAAAACACTTCCCTTAATTTGACATAATTGCCAAAATGGAATAGTCAGTTGGGCCCTTCTAGTGGATTATGGCTGTGTCTTGAAAGAGAGTGTAATTGTACTACGAGACATGCCCACCTTCAAAAGCATGTCTGATGGCATTCCGACGAAGGTGTGATTCGAACCCACGCGTGCAGAGCACAATGGATTAGCAGTCCATCGCCTTAACCACTCGGCCACCTCGTCTGCCTTAGGTGACTATGTTTCATTTTTTAGGAAATTCTTACGATGTGCTAATTACAAATAATCATAAGTTTCTCCTAGACTGTGTCAGAACTGGCAATTATATGTGGTGTTCAATAGACAGAGCACATGATATAGCAGAATTATCAAATCTGTTCCATTAGGACTGTAGTTTTTAATAGTCATGATAACATGCTAGCATGTGAGTCGATCTTGCACAGTGAATAAGGGAGCAGTGCCAGTATCTACTTGGTCAGCTCTAGATGGCTCAACTGGGGAGGTATGAGCACAGTGAGCTCCAGTGGCGCAATCGGTTAGCGCGCGGTACTTATACAGCTGTACTTGCATTGAGGCATGCCGAGGTTGTGAGTTCGAGCCTCACCTGGAGCAGCTTACTGGTTTTTCATAAACCATTTCACTAAAAGTAAAGATTAAACTCAGGGGAAAGACGGCCCTTGCTAGAGAGTTTTTACTTCTTTTCAGGATCTGCGTGTCCGACTCTTCCAGGTGCAAATATCACAATCCTATTTGATGCTCCTTATAAACATTCCATGATGTGCCGTCTTGCATAGCATGCAAACACCACATCAGTGCATTTAAAAATACATTTGTAGAATAATAAATATGATGAAAACATTGTTGTCACGGGATAACCATATACTGAGGAGCTGCAAACAGTGCTGTATCAGCTACTTACAATAAAATTTAACTGAAAGACATATCAAAAGAAGAGCGTCATCATATTAATGTTTCTAGTCAACATAAGAGTTGCACCATAGCAGCTTATGGTGCTTTCTGCTCAGATTGTGCCTCCAATCCCACATTGATTTTTTTTATTCTTTGCAGTTTAAAAAAACAATTCATGCTCAAAGTTAACTTTTTAAAACCATTCAACCTAATATATTTATTTCTCTAACTTGTGAATGTGGTCCATGTTCTCTTTTCCTCATCCCCATCACGATACTCCTTTTCCCGAAATCAGGTTCACTTCTTTATCCAGCCCACCCATCCAACGTCACCAAATCTATGAAGCGATTCTGCTTTTTCTCACATTCTCTCTATGTACAAGATACCTTGTATCATTTGAATGGACAGCAGGAGAGTCGGATATTTATGGTTAGTGGGGGTGGGGTTTTGAAGATTAACCTCATTTGACTAAGAGCCGGGGCATCTGGGAGGAAAAGTATTTTAAGAGGGATGAAGTTCACATCTCCTTGGTGAAATTTCTAGATCCTTATTTCATCCTTTCTGTGGATGCAGACTCAGTCGGAACAGAGGTCATAGTCCTCGCTCTGACTTTCAAAGGAACTTCAAATATGCATGGCTTATTTGGCTTTGCCCGGCAGGGCTTGCCCGGCGGGGTGAGAATGGCGTTTGTCAGGCGTTCGTCAGGCGATCGGAAGGGGTGAGGCGATAGTTTATGGTTCAATGGTTTTCATGAAGTCTTCTTGATACGATGAAAGCAGGAAAGGGAAGCTTGTCAATAAGCAAACTGAAGACAAGGTGTGACTCCTAGAAAGAATGACTTGGAAACAACATACAGAAACTCACATATAAAAAGGCCCTGATGAGGCTTGAACGCATGACCCCTGGTTTACAAGACCAGTGCTCTGCCACTGAGCTACAAGGCCAGCCTGCCTGCAGTATGTAAATCGCTTCATGTATTCTTACTGCGGTATGAAGATATCTATGATTTTGAGACTCTGTATGGAAATGCAGTTGCATTTGAATGTCTACATGCGTGCACAAATTGAAGAGCATGCTTAAGACACTTTTCATGGAAGTAGGAAAAACTCCATTTTGATTTGAGAACATAAGAGTATTCACATTTATGACCATACTGATAGCTCTAGTTAGTATGTCCACAATCAGTGACAGATAGAGAACTCACTTATTAGAAGTGATCTGTCTCTGTGGGGCAGACATATGTCAACAGTCATACACTTGAGATGGCTGAAACTTTAGGAGTAAGAGCTGCTTTCTTATCAGTCTATCTATCCAAACTGGTTAGAAGTAACCCTGGGCGTCCGAATCGGCTACGCCCACGGAGTAGGCGTAGTGTTGCCTTCTACGCATTTTGCGTAGACAGCGTAGCCGGCAACACTACGCCCACTCCGTGTGCATAGCCGATTCGGCCGCCACCCGCCTCCCTCCCGCCCTCCCCTACATACATTATTTAAGCAACTAACCTTAATAAAACAATTTTTAAAGCACTTACCATGTCCGGGGCTCTTCCGGGGCTCCCTCTTGGAATAGCGTCCCTTCCTGGATACCAATGCGCATGCGCGGCCTCCCGCGCATGCGCATTTCTCGGGAGAAATGCGCATGCGCGGCCGCCCGCGCATGCGCATTGGTATCCAGGACGACGCTATTCCAAGAGGGAGCCCCGGACGAGCCCCGGACACGGTAAGTGCTTTAAAATTGTTTTATTAAGGGTAGTTGCTTAAATAATGTATGTAGGGGAGAGCGGGAGGGAGGTGCGTAGTGGGGCTACGCGGAGTGCGGGAGTGGGCGTAGCTTCTCGCCCACTCCGCGTAGCTCCGCGGAGCCCCACTACGCCCACTACGACCAGGGTTAGTTAGAAGGCCAGGAGTGAGGGAAAGGCAATCCTCTGGACACTTCATGAAAGATCTAATTTCAATTAAGCACAAAACACTTCCCTTAATTTGACATAATTGCCAAAATGGAATAGTCAGTTGGGCCCTTCTAGTGGATTATGGCTGTGTCTTGAAAGAGAGTGTAATTGTACTACGAGACATGCCCACCTTCAAAAGAGTGTCTGATGGCGTTCCGACGAAGGTGGGATTCGAACCCACGCGTGCAGAGCACAATGGATTAGCAGTCCATCGCCTTAACCACTCGGCCACCTCGTCTGCCTTAGGTGACTATGTTTCATTTTTTAGGAAATTCTTACGATGTGCTAATTACAAATAATCATAAGTTTCTCCTAGACTGTGTCAGAACTGGCAAATATATGTGGTGTTCAATAGACAGAGCACATGATATAGCAGAATTATCAAATCTGTTCCATTAGGACTGTAGTTTTTAATAGTCATGATAACATGCTAGCATGTGAGTCGATCTTGCACAGTGAATAAGGGAGCAGTGCCAGTATCTACTTGGTCAGCTCTAGATAGCTCAACTGGGGATGTATGAGAACAGTGAGCTCCAGTGGCGCAATCGGTTAGCGTGCGGTACTTATACAGCAGTACTTGCATTGAGGCATGCCGAGGTTGTGAGTTCGAGCCTCACCTGGAGCAGCTTACTAGTTTTTCATGAACCATTTCACTAAAAGTAAAGATTAAACTCAGGGGAAAGACGGCCCTTGCTAGAGAGTTTTTACTTCTTTTCAGGATCTGCGTGTCCGACTCTTCCAGGTGCAAATATCACAATCCTATTTGATGCTCCTTATAAACATTCCATGATGTGCCGTCTTGCATAGCATGCAAACACCACATCAGTGCATTTAAAAATACATTTGTAGAATAATAAATATGATGAAAACATTGTTGTCACGGGATAACCATATACTGAGGAGCTGCAAACAGTGCTGTATCAGCTACTTACAATAAAATTTAACTGAAAGACATATCAAAAGAAGAGCGTCATCATATTAATGTTTCTAGTCAACATAAGAGTTGCACCATAGCAGCTTATGGTGCTTTCTGCTCAGATTGTGCCTCCAATCCCACATTGATTTTTTTTATTCTTTGCAGTTTAAAAAAACAATTCATGCTCAAAGTTAACTTTTTAAAACCATTCAACCTAATATATTTATTTCTCTAACTTGTGAATGTGGTCCATGTTCTCTTTTCCTCATCCCCATCACGATACTCCTTTTCCCGAAATCAGGTTCACTTCTTTATCCAGCCCACCCATCCAACGTCACCAAATCTATGAAGCGATTCTGCTTTTTCTCACATTCTCTCTATGTACAAGATACCTTGTATCATTTGAATGGACAGCAGGAGAGTCGGATATTTATGGTTAGTGGGGGTGGGGTTTTGAAGATTAACCTCATTTGACTAAGAGCCGGGGCATCTGGGAGGAAAAGTATTTTAAGAGGGATGAAGTTCACATCTCCTTGGTGAAATTTCTAGATCCTTATTTCATCCTTTCTGTGGATGCAGACTCAGTCGGAACAGAGGTCATAGTCCTCGCTCTGACTTTCAAAGGAACTTCAAATATGCATGGCTTATTTGGCTTTGCCCGGCAGGGCTTGCCCGGCGGGGTGAGAATGGCGTTTGTCAGGCGTTCGTCAGGCGATCGGAAGGGGTGAGGCGATAGTTTATGGTTCAATGGTTTTCATGAAGTCTTCTTGATACGATGAAAGCAGGAAAGGGAAGCTTGTCAATAAGCAAACTTAAGACAAGGTGTGACTCCTAGAAAGAATGACTTGGAAACAACATACAGAAACTCACATATAAAAAGGCCCTGATGAGGCTTGAACGCATGACCCCTGGTTTACAAGACCAGTGCTCTGCCACTGAGCTACAAGGCCAGCCTGCCTGCAGTATGTAAATCGCTTCATGTATTCTTACTGCGGTATGAAGATATCTATGATTTTGAGACTCTGTATGGAAATGCAGTTGCATTTGAATGTCTACATGCGTGCACAAATTGAAGAGCATGCTTAAGACACTTTTCATGGAAGTAGGAAAAACTCCATTTTGATTTGAGAACATAAGAGTATTCACATTTATGACCATACTGATAGCTCTAGTTAGTATGTCCACAATCAGTGACAGATAGAGAACTCACTTATTAGAAGTGATCTGTCTCTGTGGGGCAGACATATGTCAACAGTCATACACTTGAGATGGCTGAAACTTTAGGAGTAAGAGCTGCTTTCTTATCAGTCTATCTATCCAAACTGGTTAGAAGTAACCCTGGGCGTCCGAATCGGCTACGCCCACGGAGTAGGCGTAGTGTTGCCTTCTACGCATTTTGCGTAGACAGCGTAGCCGGCAACACTACGCCCACTCCGTGTGCATAGCCGATTCGGCCGCCACCCGCCTCCCTCCCGCCCTCCCCTACATACATTATTTAAGCAACTAACCTTAATAAAACAATTTTTAAAGCACTTACCATGTCCGGGGCTCTTCCGGGGCTCCCTCTTGGAATAGCGTCCCTTCCTGGATACCAATGCGCATGCGCGGCCTCCCGCGCATGCGCATTTCTCGGGAGAAATGCGCATGCGCGGCCGCCCGCGCATGCGCATTGGTATCCAGGACGACGCTATTCCAAGAGGGAGCCCCGGACGAGCCCCGGACACGGTAAGTGCTTTAAAATTGTTTTATTAAGGGTAGTTGCTTAAATAATGTATGTAGGGGAGAGCGGGAGGGAGGTGCGTAGTGGGGCTACGCGGAGTGCGGGAGTGGGCGTAGCTTCTCGCCCACTCCGCGTAGCTCCGCGGAGCCCCACTACGCCCACTACGACCAGGGTTAGTTAGAAGGCCAGGAGTGAGGGAAAGGCAATCCTCTGGACACTTCATGAAAGATCTAATTTCAATTAAGCACAAAACACTTCCCTTAATTTGACATAATTGCCAAAATGGAATAGTCAGTTGGGCCCTTCTAGTGGATTATGGCTGTGTCTTGAAAGAGAGTGTAATTGTACTACGAGACATGCCCACCTTCAAAAGAGTGTCTGATGGCGTTCCGACGAAGGTGGGATTCGAACCCACGCGTGCAGAGCACAATGGATTAGCAGTCCATCGCCTTAACCACTCGGCCACCTCGTCTGCCTTAGGTGACTATGTTTCATTTTTTAGGAAATTCTTACGATGTGCTAATTACAAATAATCATAAGTTTCTCCTAGACTGTGTCAGAACTGGCAAATATATGTGGTGTTCAATAGACAGAGCACATGATATAGCAGAATTATCAAATCTGTTCCATTAGGACTGTAGTTTTTAATAGTCATGATAACATGCTAGCATGTGAGTCGATCTTGCACAGTGAATAAGGGAGCAGTGCCAGTATCTACTTGGTCAGCTCTAGATAGCTCAACTGGGGATGTATGAGAACAGTGAGCTCCAGTGGCGCAATCGGTTAGCGTGCGGTACTTATACAGCAGTACTTGCATTGAGGCATGCCGAGGTTGTGAGTTCGAGCCTCACCTGGAGCAGCTTACTAGTTTTTCATGAACCATTTCACTAAAAGTAAAGATTAAACTCAGGGGAAAGACGGCCCTTGCTAGAGAGTTTTTACTTCTTTTCAGGATCTGCGTGTCCGACTCTTCCAGGTGCAAATATCACAATCCTATTCGATGCTCCTTATAAACATTCCATGATGTGCCGTCTTGCATAGCATGCAAACACCACATCAGTGCATTTAAAAATACATTTGTAGAATAATAAATATGATGAAAACATTGTTGTCACGGGATAACCATATACTGAGGAGCTGCAAACAGTGCTGTATCAGCTACTTACAATAAAATTTAACTGAAAGACATATCAAAAGAACAGCGTCATCATATTAATGTTTCTAGTCAACATAAGAGTTGCACCATAGCAGCTTATGGTGCTTTCTGCTCAGATTGTGCCTCCAATCCCACATTGATTTTTTTTATTCTTTGCAGTTTAAAAAAACAATTCATGCTCAAAGTTAACTTTTTAAAACCATTCAACCTAATATATTTATTTCTCTAACTTGTGAATGTGGTCCATGTTCTCTTTTCCTCATCCCCATCACGATACTCCTTTTCCCAAAATCAGGTTCACTTCTTTATCCAGCCCACCCATCCAAGGTCACCAAATCTATGAAGCGATTCTGCTTTTTCTCACATTCTCTCTATGTACAAGATACCTTGTATCATTTGAATGGACAGCAGGAGAGTCGGATATTTATGGTTAGTGGGGGTGGGGTTTTGAAGATTAACCTCATTTGACTAAGAGCAGGGGCATCTGGGAGGAAAAGTATTTTAAGGGGGATGAAGTTCACATCTCCTTGGTGAAATTTCTAGATCCTTATTTCATCCTTTCTGTGGATGCAGACTCAGTCGGAACAGAGGTCATAGTCCTCGCTCTAACTTTCAAAGGAACTTCAAATATGCATGGCTTATTTGGCTTTGCCCGGCGGGGTGAGTATGGCGTTTGTCAGGCGTTCGTCAGGCGATCGGAAGGGGTGAGGCGATAGTTTATGGTTCAATGGTTTTCATGAAGTCTTCTTGATACGATGAAAGCAGGAAAGGGAAGCTTGTCAATAAGCAAACTTAAGACAAGGTGTGACTCCTAGAAAGAATGACTTGGAAACAACATACAGAAACTCACATATAAAAAGGCCCTGATGAGGCTTGAACTCATGACCCCTGGTTTACAAGACCAGTGCTCTGCCACTGAGCTACAAGGCCAGCCTGCCTGCAGTATGTAAATCGCTTCATGTATTCTTACTGCGGTATGAAGATATCTATGATTTTGAGACTCTGTATGGAAATGCAGTTGCATTTGAATGTCTACATGCGTGCACAAATTGAAGAGCATGCTTAAGACACTTTTCTTGGAAGTAGGAAAAACTCCATTTTGATTTGAGAACATAAGAGTATTCACATTTATGACCATACTGATAGCTCTAGTTAGTATGTCCACAATCAGTGACAGATAGAGAACTCACTTATTAGAAGTGATCTGTCTCTGTGGGGCAGACATATGTCAACAGTCATACACTTGAGATGGCTGAAACTTTAGGAGTAAGAGCTGCTTTCTTATCAGTCTATCTATCCAAACTGGTTAGAAGTAACCCTGGGCGTCCGAATCGGCTACGCCCACGGAGTAGGCGTAGTGTTGCCTTCTACGCATTTTGCGTAGACAGCGTAGCCGGCAACACTACGCCCACTCCGTGTGCGTAGCCGATTCGGCCGCCACCCGCCTCCCTCCCGCCCTCCCCTACATACATTATTTAAGCAACTAACCTTAATAAAACAATTTTTAAAGCACTTACCATGTCCGGGGCTCTTCCGGGGCTCCCTCTTGGAATAGCGTCCCTTCCTGGATACCAATGCGCATGCGCGGCCTCCCGCGCATGCGCATTGGTATCCAGGACGACGCTATTCCAAGAGGGAGCCCCGGACGAGCCCCGGACACGGTAAGTGCTTTAAAATTGTTTTATTAATGGTAGTTGCTTAAATAATGTATGTAGGGGAGAGCGGGAGGGAGGTGCGTATTGGGGCTACGCGGAGTGCGGGAGTGGGCGTAGCTTCTCGCCCACTCCGCGTAGCTCCGCGGAGCCCCACTACGCCCACTACGACCAGGGTTAGTGAGAAGGCCAGGAGTGAGGGAAAGGCAATCCTCTGGACACTTCATGAAAGATCTAATTTCAATTAAGCACAAAAAACTTCCCTTAATTTGACATAATTGCCAAAATGGAATAGTCAGTTGGGCCCTTCTAGTGGATTATGGCTGTGTCTTGAAAGAGAGTGTAATTGTACTACGATACATGCCCACCTTCAAAAGAGTGTCTGATGGCGTTCCGACGAAGGTGGGAGTCGAACCCACGCGTGCAGAGCACAATGGATTAGCAGTCCATCGCCTTGACCACTCAGCCACCTCGTCTGCCTTAGGTGACTATGTTTCATTTTTTAGGAAATTCTTACGATGTGCTAATTACAAATAATCATAAGTTTCTCCTAGACTGTGTCAGAACTGGCAAATATATGTGGTGTTCAATAGACAGAGCACATGATATAGCAGAATTATCGAATCTGTTCCATTAGGACTGTAGTTTTTAATAGTCATGATAACATGCTAGCATGTGAGTCGATCTTGCACAGTGAATAAGGGAGCAATGCCAGTATCTACTTGGTCAGCTCTAGATGGCTCAACTGGGGAGATATGAGAGCAGTGAGCTCCAGTGGAGCAATCGGTTAGTGCGCGGTACTTATACAGCAGTACTTGCATTGAGGCATGCCGAGGTTGTGAGTTAGAGCCTCACCTGGAGCAGCTTACTGGTTTTTCATAAACCATTTCACTAAAAGTAAAGATTAAACTCAGGGGAAAGACGGCCCTTGCTAGAGAGTTTTTACTTCTTTTCAGGATCTGCGTGTCCGACTCTTCCAGGTGCAAATATCACAATCCTATTCGATGCTCCTTATAAACATTCCATGATGTGCCGTCTTGCATAGCATGCAAACACCACATCAGTGCATTTAAAAATACATTTGTAGAATAATAAATATGATGAAAACATTGTTGTCACGGGATAGCCATATACTGAGGAGCTGCAAACAGTGCTGTATCAGCTACTTACAATAAAATTTAACTGAAAGACATATCAAAAGAAGAGCGTCATCATATTAATGTTTCTAGTCAACATAAGAGTTGCACCATAGCAGCTTATGGTGCTTTCTGCTCAGATTGTGCCTCCAATCCCACATTGATTTTTTTTATTCTTTGCAGTTTAAAAAAACAATTCATGCTCAAAGTTAACTTTTTAAAACCATTCAACCTAATATATTTATTTCTCTAACTTGTGAATGTGGTCCATGTTCTCTTTTCCTCATCCCCATCACGATACTCCTTTTCCCGAAATCAGGTTCACTTCTTTATCCAGCCCACCCATCCAAGGTCACCAAATCTATGAAGCGATTCTGCTTTTTCTCACATTCTCTCTATGTACAAGATACCTTGTATCATTTGAATGGACAGCAGGAGAGTCGGATATTTATGGTTAGTGGGGGTGGGGTTTTGAAGATTAACCTCATTTGACTAAGAGCCGGGGCATCTGGGAGGAAAAGTATTTTAAGGGGAATGAAGTTCACATCTCCTTGGTGAAATTTCTAGATCCTTATTTCATCCTTTCTGTGGATGCAGACTCAGTCGGAACAGAGGTCATAGTCCTCGCTCTGACTTTCAAAGGAACTTCAAATATGCATGGCTTATTTGGCTTTGCCCGGCAGGGCTTGCCCGGCGGGGTGAGAATGGAGTTTGTCAGGCGTTCGTCAGGCGATCGGAAGGGGTGAGGCGATAGTTTATGGTTCAATGGTTTTCATGAAGTCTTCTTGATACGATGAAAGCAGGAAAGGGAAGCTTGTCAATAAGCAAACTTAAGACAAGGTGTGACTCCTAGAAAGAATGACTTGGAAACAACATACAGAAACTCACATATAAAAAGGCCCTGATGAGGCTTGAACTCATGACCCCTGGTTTACAAGACCAGTGCTCTGCCACTGAGCTACAAGGCCAGCCTGCCTGCAGTATGTAAATCGCTTCATGTATTCTTACTGCGGTATGAAGATATCTATGATTTTGAGACTCTGGATGGAAATGCAGTTGCATTTGAATGTCTACATGCGTGCACAAATTGAAGAGCATGCTTAAGACACTTTTCTTGGAAGTAGGAAAAACTCCATTTTGATTTGAGAACATAAGAGTATTCACATTTATGACCATACTGATAGCTCTAGTTAGTATGTCCACAATCAGTGACAGATAGAGAACTCACTTATTAGAAGTGATCTGTCTCTGTGGGGCAGACATATGTCAACAGTCATACACTTGAGATGGCTGAAACTTTAGGAGTAAGAGCTGCTTTCTTATCAGTCTATCTATCCAAACTGGTTAGAAGTAACCCTGGGCGTCCGAATCGGCTACGCCCACGGAGTAGGCGTAGTGTTGCCTTCTACGAATTTTGCGTAGACAGCGTAGCCGGCAACACTACGCCCACTCCGTGTGCATAGCCGATTCGGCCGCCACCCGCCTCCCTCCCGCCCTCCCCTACATACATTATTTAAGCAACTAACCTTAATAAAACAATTTTTAAAGCACTTACCATGTCCAGGGCTCTTCCGGGGCTCCCTCTTGGAATAGCGTCCCTTCCTGGATACCAATGCGCATGCGCGGCCTCCCGCACATGCGCATTTCTCGGTAGAAATGCGCATGCGCGGCCTCCCCGCATGCGCATTGGTATCCAGGACGACGCTATTCCAAGAGGGAGCCCCGGACGAGCCCCGGGCACGGTAAGTGCTTTAAAATTGTTTTATTAATGGTAGTTGCTTAAATAATGTATGTAGGGGAGAGCGGGAGGGAGGTGCGTAGTGGGGCTACGCGGAGTGCGGGAGTGGGCGTAGCTTCTCGCCCACTCCGCGTAGCTCCGCGGAGCCCCACTACGCCCACTACGACCAGGGTTAGTTAGAAGGCCAGGAGTGAGGGAAAGGCAATCCTCTGGACACTTCATGAAAGATCTAATTTCAATTAGGCACAAAACACTTCCCTTAATTTGACATAATTGCCAAAATGGAATAGTCAGTTGGGCTCTTCTAGTGGATTATGGCTGTGTCTTGAAAGAGAGTGTAATTGTACTACGAGACATGCCCACCTTCAAAAGAGTGTCTGATGGCGTTCCGACGAAGGTGGGATTCGAACCCACGCGTGCAGAGCACAATGGATTAGCAGTCCATCGCCTTAACCACTCGGCCACCTCGTCTGCCTTAGGTGACTATGTTTCATTTTTTAGGAAATTCTTACGATGTGCTAATTACAAATAATCATAAGTTTCTCCTAGACTGTGTCAGAACTGGCAAATATATGTGGTGTTCAATAGACAGAGCACATGATATAGCAGAATTATCAAATCTGTTCCATTAGGACTGTAGTTTTTAATAGTCATGATAACATGCTAGCATGTGAGTCGATCTTGCACAGTGAATAAGGGAGCAGTGCCAGTATCTACTTGGTCAGCTCTAGATGGCTCAACTGGGGAGGTATGAGAACAGTGAGCTCCAGTGGCGCAATCGGTTAGCGCGCGGTACTTATACGGCAGTACCTGCATTGAGGAATGCCGAGGTTGTGAGTTCGAGCCTCACCTGGAGCAGCTTACTGGTTTTTCATAAACCATTTCACTAAAAGTAAAGATTAAACTCAGGGGAAAGACGGCCCTTGCTAGAGAGTTTTTACTTCTTTTCAGGATCTGCGTGTCCGACTCTTCCAGGTGCAAATATCACAATCCTATTCGATGCTCCTTATAAACATTCCATGATGTGCCGTCTTGCATAGCATGCAAACACCACATCAGTGCATTTAAAAATACATTTGTAGAATAATAAATATGATGAAAACATTGTTGTCACGGGATAACCATATACTGAGGAGCTGCAAACAGTGCTGTATCAGCTACTTACAATAAAATTTAACTGAAAGACATATCAAAAGAAGAGCGTCATCATATTAATGTTTCTAGTCAACATAAGAGTTGCACCATAGCAGCTTATGGTGCTTTCTGCTCAGATTGTGCCTCCAATCCCACATTGATTTTTTTTATTCTTTGCAGTTTAAAAAAACAATTCATGCTCAAAGTTAACTTTTTAAAACCATTCAACCTAATATATTTATTTCTCTAACTTGTGAATGTGGTCCATGTTCTCTTTTCCTCATCCCCATCACGATACTCCTTTTCCCGAAATCAGGTTCACTTCTTTATCCAGCCCACCCATCCAAGGTCACCAAATCTATGAAGCGATTCTGCTTTTTCTCACATTCTCTCTATGTACAAGATACCTTGTATCATTTGAATGGACAGCAGGAGAGTCGGATATTTATGGTTAGTGGGGGTGGGTTTTTGAAGATTAACCTCATTTGACTAAGAGCCGGGGCATCTGGGAGGAAAAGTATTTTAAGGGGGATGAAGTTCACATCTCCTTGGTGAAATTTCTAGATCCTTATTTCATCCTTTCTGTGGATGCAGACTCAGTCGGAACAGAGGTCATAGTCCTCGCTCTGACTTTCAAAGGAACTTCAAATATGCATGGCTTATTTGGCTTTGCCCGGCAGGGCTTGCCCGGCGGGGTGAGAATGGCGTTTGTCAGGCGTTCGGAAGGGGTGAGGCGATAGTTTATGGTTCAATGGTTTTCATGAAGTCTTCTTGATACGATGAAAGCAGGAAAGGGAAGCTTGTCAATAAGCAAACTTAAGACAAGGTGTGACTCCTAGAAAGAATGACTTGGAAACAACATACAGAAACTCACATATAAAAAGGCCCTGATGAGGCTTGAACTCATGACCCCTGGTTTACAAAACCAGTGCTCTGCCACTGAGCTACAAGGCCAGCCTGCCTGCAGTATGTAAATCGCTTCATGTATTCTTACTGCGGTATGAAGATATCTATGATTTTGAGACTCTGTATGGAAATGCAGTTGCATTTGAATGTCTACATGCGTGCACAAATTGAAGAGCATGCTTAAGACACTTTTCTTGGAAGTAGGAAAAACTCCATTTTGATTTGAGAACATAAGAGTATTCACATTTATGACCATACTGATAGCTCTAGTTAGTATGTCCAGAATCAGTGACAGATAGAGAACTCACTTATTAGAAGTGATCTGTCTCTGTGGGGCAGACATATGTCAACAGTCATACACTTGAGATGGCTGAAACTTTAGGAGTAAGAGCTGCTTTCTTATCAGTCTATCTATCCAAACTGGTTAGAAGTAACCCTGGGCGTCCGAATCGGCTACGCCCACGGAGTAGGCGTAGTGTTGCCTTCTACGCATTTTGCGTAGACAGCGTAGCCGGCAACACTACGCCCACTCCGTGTGCGTAGCCGATTCGGCCGCCACCCGCCTCCCTCCCGCCCTCCCCTACATACATTATTTAAGCAACTAACCTTAATAAAACAATTTTTAAAGCACTTACCATGTCCGGGGCTCTTCCGGGGCTCCCTCTTGGAATAGCGTCCCTTCCTGGATACCAATGCGCATGCGCGGCCTCCCGCGCATGCGCATTGGTATCCAGGACGACGCTATTCCAAGAGGGAGCCCCGGACGAGCCCCGGACACGGTAAGTTCTTTAAAATTGTTTTATTAAGGGTAGTTGCTTAAATAATGTATGTAGGGGAGAGCGGGAGGGAGGTGCGTAGTGGGGCTACGCGGAGTGCGGGAGTGGGCGTAGCTTCTCGCCCACTCCGCGTAGCTCCGCGGAGCCCCACTACGCCCACTACGACCAGGGTTAGTTAGAAGGCCAGGAGTGAGGGAAAGGCAATCCTCTGGACACTTCATGAAAGATCTAATTTCAATTAAGCACAAAACACTTCCCTTAATTTGACATAATTGCCAAAATGGAATAGTCAGTTGGGCCCTTCTAGTGGATTATGGCTGTGTCTTGAAAGAGAGTGTAATTGTACTACGAGACATGCCCACCTTCAAAAGAGTGTCTGATGGCGTTCCGACGAAGGTGGGATTCGAACCCACGCGTGCAGAGCACAATGGATTAGCAGTCCATCGCCTTAACCACTCGGCCACCTCGTCTGCCTTAGGTGACTATGTTTCATTTTTTAGGAAATTCTTACGATGTGCTAATTACAAATAATCATAAGTTTCTCCTAGACTGTGTCAGAACTGGCAAATATATGTGGTGTTCAATAGACAGAGCACATGATATAGCAGAATTATCAAATCTGTTCCATTAGGACTGTAGTTTTTAATAGTCATGATAACATGCTAGCATGTGAGTCGATCTTGCACAGTGAATAAGGGAGCAGTGCCAGTATCTCCTTGGTCAGCTCTAGATGGCTCAACTGGGGAGATATGAGAACAGTGAGCGCCAGTGGCGCAATCTGTTAGCGCGCGGTACTTATACAGCAGTACTTGCATTGAGGCATGCCAAGGTTGTGAGTTTGAGCCTCACCTGGAGCAGCTTACTGGTTTTTCATAAACCATTTCACTAAAAGTAAAGATTAAACTCAGGGGAAAGATGGCCCGTGCTAGAGAGTTTTTACTTCTTTTCAGGATCTGCGTGTCCGACTCTTCCAGGTGCAAATATCACAATCCTATTCGATGCTCCTTGTAAAATTCCATGATGTGCCGTCTTGCATAGCATGCAAACACCACATCAGTGCATTTAAAAATACATTTGTAGAATAATAAATATGATGAAAACATTGTTGTCACGGGATAACCATATACTGAGGAGCTGCAAACAGTGCTGTATCAGCTACTTACAATAAAATTTTACTGAAAGACATATCAAAAGGAGAGCGTCATCATATTAATGTTTCTAGTCAACATAAGAGTTGCACCATAGCAGCTTATGGTGCTTTCTGCTCAGATTGTGCCTCCAATCCCACATTGATTTTTTTTATTCTTTGCAGTTTAAAAAAACAATTCATGCTCAAAGTTAACTTTTTAAAACCATTCAACCTAATATATTTATTTCTCTAACTTGTGAATGTGGTACATGTTCTCTTTTCCTCATCCCCATCACGATACTCCTTTTCCCGAAATCAGGTTCACTTCTTTATCCAGCCCACCCATCCAAGGTCACCAAATCTATGAAGCGATTCTGCTTTTTCTCACATTCTCTCTATGTACAAGATACCTTGTATCATTTGAATGGACAGCAGGAGAGTCGGATATTTATGGTTAGTGGGGGTGGGGTTTTGAAGATTAACCTCATTTGACTAAGAGCCGGGGCATCTGGGAGGAAAAGTATTTTAAGGGGGATGAAGTTCACATCTCCTTGGTGAAATTTCTAGATCCTTATTTCATCCTTTCTGTGGATGCAGACTCAGTCGGAACAGAGGTCATAGTCCTCGCTCTGACTTTCAAAGGAACTTCAAATATGCATGGCTTATTTGGCTTTGCCCGGCAGGGCTTGCCCGGCGGGGTGAGAATGGCGTTTGTCAGGCGTTCGTCAGGCGATCGAAAGGGGTGAGGCGATAGTTTATGGTTCAATGGTTTTCATGAAGTCTTCTTGATACGATGAAAGCAGGAAAGGGAAGCTTGTCAATAAGCAAACTTAAGACAAGGTGTGACTCCTAGAAAGAATGACTTGGAAACAACATACAGAAACTCACATATAAAAAGGCCCTGATGAGGCTTGAACTCATGACCCCTGGTTTACAAGACCCGTGCTCTGCCACTGAGCTACAAGGCCAGCCTGCCTGCAGTATGTAAATCGCTTCATGTATTCTTACTGCGGTATGAAGATATCTATGATTTTGAGACTCTGTATGGAAATGCAGTTGCATTTGAATGTCTACATGCGTGCACAAATTGAAGAGCATGCTTAAGACACTTTTCTTGGGAGTAGGAAAAACTCCATTTTGATTTGAGAACATAAGAGTATTCACATTTATGACCATACTGATAGCTCTAGTTAGTATGTCCACAATCAGTGACAGATAGAGAACTCACTTATTAGAAGTGATCTGTCTCTGTGGGGCAGACATATGTCAACAGTCATACACTTGAGATGGCTGAAACTTTAGGAGTAAGAGCTGCTTTCTTATCAGTCTATCTATCCAAACTGGTTAGAAGTAACCCTGGGCGTCCGAATCGGCTACGCCCACGGAGTAGGCGTAGTGTTGCCTTCTACGCATTTTGCGTAGACAGCGTAGCCGGCAACACTACGCCCACTCCGTGTGCGTAGCCGATTCGGCCGCCACCCGCCTCCCTCCCGCCCTCCCCTACATACATTATTTAAGCAACTAACCTTAATAAAACAATTTTTAAAGCACTTACCATGTCCGGGGCTCTTCCGGGGCTCCCTCTTGGAATAGCGTCCCTTCCTGGATACCAATGCGCATGCGCGGCCTCCCGCGCATGCGCATTGGTATCCAGGACGACGCTATTCCAAGAGGGAGCCCCGGACGAGCCCCGGACACGGTAAGTGCTTTAAAATTGTTTTATTAAGGGTAGTTGCTTAAATAATGTATGTAGGGGAGAGCGGGAGGGAGGTGCGTAGTGGGGCTACGCGGAGTGAGGGAGTGGGCGTAGCTTCTCGCCCACTCCGCGTAGCTCCGCGGAGCCCCACTACGCCCACTACGACCAGGGTTAGTTAGAAGGCCAGGAGTGAGGGAAAGGCAATCCTCTGGACACTTCATGAAAGATCTAATTTCAATTAAGCACAAAACACTTCCCTTAATTTGACATAATTGCCAAAATGGAATAGTCAGTTGGGCCCTTCTAGTGGATTATGGCTGTGTCTTGAAAGAGAGTGTAATTGTACTACGAGACATGCCCACCTTCAAAAGAGTGTCTGATGGCGTTCCGACGAAGGTGGGATTCGAACCCACGCGTGCAGAGCACAATGGATTAGCAGTCCATCGCCTTAACCACTCGGCCACCTCGTCTGCCTTAGGTGACTATGTTTCATTTTTTAGGAAATTCTTACGATGTGCTAATTACAAATAATCATAAGTTTCTCCTAGACTGTGTCAGAACTGGCAAATATATGTGGTGTTCAATAGACAGAGCACATGATATAGCAGAATTATCAAATCTGTTCCATTAGGACTGTAGTTTTTAATAGTCATGATAACATGCTAGCATGTGAGTCGATCTTGCACAGTGAATAAGGGAGCAGTGCCAGTATCTCCTTGGTCAGCTCTAGATGGCTCAACTGGGGAGATATGAGAACAGTGAGCTCCAGTGGCGCAATCTGTTAGCGCGCGGTACTTATACAGCAGTACTTGCATTGAGGCATGCCAAGGTTGTGAGTTTGAGCCTCACCTGGCGCAGCTTACTGGTTTTTCATAAACCATTTCACTAAAAGTAAAGATTAAACTCAGGGGAAAGATGGCCCGTGCTAGAGAGTTTTTACTTCTTTTCAGGATCTGCGTGTCCGACTCTTCCAGGTGCAAATATCACAATCCTATTCGATGCTCCTTGTAAAATTCCATGATGTGCCGTCTTGCATAGCATGCAAACACCACATCAGTGCATTTAAAAATACATTTGTAGAATAATAAATATGATGAAAACATTGTTGTCACGGGATAACCATATACTGAGGAGCTGCAAACAGTGCTGTATCAGCTACTTACAATAAAATTTTACTGAAAGACATATCAAAAGGAGAGCGTCATCATATTAATGTTTCTAGTCAACATAAGAGTTGCACCATAGCAGCTTATGGTGCTTTCTGCTCAGATTGTGCCTCCAATCCCACATTGATTTTTTTTATTCTTTGCAGTTTAAAAAAACAATTCATGCTCAGAGTTAACTTTTTAAAACCATTCAACCTAATATATTTATTTCTCTAACTTGTGAATGTGGTCCATGTTCTCTTTTCCTCATCCCCATCACGATACTCCTTTTCCCGAAATCAGGTTCACTTCTTTATCCAGCCCACCCATCCAAGGTCACCAAATCTATGAAGCGATTCTGCTTTTTCTCACATTCTCTCTATGTACAAGATACCTTGTATCATTTGAATGGACAGCAGGAGAGTCGGATATTTATGGTTAGTGGGGGTGGGGTTTTGAAGATTAACCTCATTTGACTAAGAGCCGGGGCATCTGGGAGGAAAAGTATTTTAAGGGGGATGAAGTTCACATCTCCTTGGTGAAATTTCTAGATCCTTATTTCATCCTTTCTGTGGATGCAGACTCAGTCGGAACAGAGGTCATAGTCCTCGCTCTGACTTTCAAAGGAACTTCAAATATGCATGGCTTATTTGGCTTTGCCCGGCAGGGCTTGCCCGGCGGGGTGAGAATGGCGTTTGTCAGGCGTTCGGAAGGGGTGAGGCGATAGTTTATGGTTCAATGGTTTTCATGAAGTCTTCTTGATACGATGAAAGCAGGAAAGGGAAGCTTGTCAATAAGCAAACTTAAGACAAGGTGTGACTCCTAGAAAGAATGACTTGGAAACAACATACAGAAACTCACATATAAAAAGGCCCTGATGAGGCTTGAACTCATGACCCCTGGTTTACAAAACCAGTGCTCTGCCACTGAGCTACAAGGCCAGCCTGCCTGCAGTATGTAAATCGCTTCATGTATTCTTACTGCGGTATGAAGATATCTATGATTTTGAGACTCTGTATGGAAATGCAGTTGCATTTGAATGTCTACATGCGTGCACAAATTGAAGAGCATGCTTAAGACACTTTTCTTGGAAGTAGGAAAAACTCCATTTTGATTTGAGAACATAAGAGTATTCACATTTATGACCATACTGATAGCTCTAGTTAGTATGTCCAGAATCAGTGACAGATAGAGAACTCACTTATTAGAAGTGATCTGTCTCTGTGGGGCAGACATATGTCAACAGTCATACACTTGAGATGGCTGAAACTTTAGGAGTAAGAGCTGCTTTCTTATCAGTCTATCTATCCAAACTGGTTAGAAGTAACCCTGGGCGTCCGAATCGGCTACGCCCACGGAGTAGGCGTAGTGTTGCCTTCTACGCATTTTGCGTAGACAGCGTAGCCGGCAACACTACGCCCACTCCGTGTGCGTAGCCGATTCGGCCGCCACCCGCCTCCCTCCCGCCCTCCCCTACATACATTATTTAAGCAACTAACCTTAATAAAACAATTTTTAAAGCACTTACCATGTCCGGGGCTCTTCCGGGGCTCCCTCTTGGAATAGCGTCCCTTCCTGGATACCAATGCGCATGCGCGGCCTCCCGCGCATGCGCATTGGTATCCAGGACGACGCTATTCCAAGAGGGAGCCCCGGACGAGCCCCGGACACGGTAAGTTCTTTAAAATTGTTTTATTAAGGGTAGTTGCTTAAATAATGTATGTAGGGGAGAGCGGGAGGGAGGTGCGTAGTGGGGCTACGCGGAGTGCGGGAGTGGGCGTAGCTTCTCGCCCACTCCGCGTAGCTCCGCGGAGCCCCACTACGCCCACTACGACCAGGGTTAGTTAGAAGGCCAGGAGTGAGGGAAAGGCAATCCTCTGGACACTTCATGAAAGATCTAATTTCAATTAAGCACAAAACACTTCCCTTAATTTGACATAATTGCCAAAATGGAATAGTCAGTTGGGCCCTTCTAGTGGATTATGGCTGTGTCTTGAAAGAGAGTGTAATTGTACTACGAGACATGCCCACCTTCAAAAGAGTGTCTGATGGCGTTCCGACGAAGGTGGGATTCGAACCCACGCGTGCAGAGCACAATGGATTAGCAGTCCATCGCCTTAACCACTCGGCCACCTCGTCTGCCTTAGGTGACTATGTTTCATTTTTTAGGAAATTCTTACGATGTGCTAATTACAAATAATCATAAGTTTCTCCTAGACTGTGTCAGAACTGGCAAATATATGTGGTGTTCAATAGACAGAGCACATGATATAGCAGAATTATCAAATCTGTTCCATTAGGACTGTAGTTTTTAATAGTCATGATAACATGCTAGCATGTGAGTCGATCTTGCACAGTGAATAAGGGAGCAGTGCCAGTATCTCCTTGGTCAGCTCTAGATGGCTCAACTGGGGAGATATGAGAACAGTGAGCTCCAGTGGCGCAATCTGTTAGCGCGCGGTACTTATACAGCAGTACTTGCATTGAGGCATGCCAAGGTTGTGAGTTTGAGCCTCACCTGGAGCAGCTTACTGGTTTTTCATAAACCATTTCACTAAAAGTAAAGATTAAACTCAGGGGAAAGATGGCCCGTGCTAGAGAGTTTTTACTTCTTTTCAGGATCTGCGTGTCCGACTCTTCCAGGTGCAAATATCACAATCCTATTCGATGCTCCTTGTAAAATTCCATGATGTGCCGTCTTGCATAGCATGCAAACACCACATCAGTGCATTTAAAAATACATTTGTAGAATAATAAATATGATGAAAACATTGTTGTCACGGGATAACCATATACTGAGGAGCTGCAAACAGTGCTGTATCAGCTACTTACAATAAAATTTTACTGAAAGACATATCAAAAGGAGAGCGTCATCATATTAATGTTTCTAGTCAACATAAGAGTTGCACCATAGCAGCTTATGGTGCTTTCTGCTCAGATTGTGCCTCCAATCCCACATTGATTTTTTTTATTCTTTGCAGTTTAAAAAAACAATTCATGCTCAAAGTTAACTTTTTAAAACCATTCAACCTAATATATTTATTTCTCTAACTTGTGAATGTGGTACATGTTCTCTTTTCCTCATCCCCATCACGATACTCCTTTTCCCGAAATCAGGTTCACTTCTTTATCCAGCCCACCCATCCAAGGTCACCAAATCTATGAAGCGATTCTGCTTTTTCTCACATTCTCTCTATGTACAAGATACCTTGTATCATTTGAATGGACAGCAGGAGAGTCGGATATTTATGGTTAGTGGGGGTGGGGTTTTGAAGATTAACCTCATTTGACTAAGAGCCGGGGCATCTGGGAGGAAAAGTATTTTAAGGGGGATGAAGTTCACATCTCCTTGGTGAAATTTCTAGATCCTTATTTCATCCTTTCTGTGGATGCAGACTCAGTCGGAACAGAGGTCATAGTCCTCGCTCTGACTTTCAAAGGAACTTCAAATATGCATGGCTTATTTGGCTTTGCCCGGCAGGGCTTGCCCGGCGGGGTGAGAATGGCGTTTGTCAGGCGTTCGTCAGGCGATCGAAAGGGGTGAGGCGATAGTTTATGGTTCAATGGTTTTCATGAAGTCTTCTTGATACGATGAAAGCAGGAAAGGGAAGCTTGTCAATAAGCAAACTTAAGACAAGGTGTGACTCCTAGAAAGAATGACTTGGAAACAACATACAGAAACTCACATATAAAAAGGCCCTGATGAGGCTTGAACTCATGACCCCTGGTTTACAAGACCCGTGCTCTGCCACTGAGCTACAAGGCCAGCCTGCCTGCAGTATGTAAATCGCTTCATGTATTCTTACTGCGGTATGAAGATATCTATGATTTTGAGACTCTGTATGGAAATGCAGTTGCATTTGAATGTCTACATGCGTGCACAAATTGAAGAGCATGCTTAAGACACTTTTCTTGGGAGTAGGAAAAACTCCATTTTGATTTGAGAACATAAGAGTATTCACATTTATGACCATACTGATAGCTCTAGTTAGTATGTCCACAATCAGTGACAGATAGAGAACTCACTTATTAGAAGTGATCTGTCTCTGTGGGGCAGACATATGTCAACAGTCATACACTTGAGATGGCTGAAACTTTAGGAGTAAGAGCTGCTTTCTTATCAGTCTATCTATCCAAACTGGTTAGAAGTAACCCTGGGCGTCCGAATCGGCTACGCCCACGGAGTAGGCGTAGTGTTGCCTTCTACGCATTTTGCGTAGACAGCGTAGCCGGCAACACTACGCCCACTCCGTGTGCGTAGCCGATTCGGCCGCCACCCGCCTCCCTCCCGCCCTCCCCTACATACATTATTTAAGCAACTAACCTTAATAAAACAATTTTTAAAGCACTTACCATGTCCGGGGCTCTTCCGGGGCTCCCTCTTGGAATAGCGTCCCTTCCTGGATACCAATGCGCATGCGCGGCCTCCCGCGCATGCGCATTGGTATCCAGGACGACGCTATTCCAAGAGGGAGCCCCGGACGAGCCCCGGACACGGTAAGTGCTTTAAAATTGTTTTATTAAGGGTAGTTGCTTAAATAATGTATGTAGGGGAGAGCGGGAGGGAGGTGCGTAGTGGGGCTACGCGGAGTGAGGGAGTGGGCGTAGCTTCTCGCCCACTCCGCGTAGCTCCGCGGAGCCCCACTACGCCCACTACGACCAGGGTTAGTTAGAAGGCCAGGAGTGAGGGAAAGGCAATCCTCTGGACACTTCATGAAAGATCTAATTTCAATTAAGCACAAAACACTTCCCTTAATTTGACATAATTGCCAAAATGGAATAGTCAGTTGGGCCCTTCTAGTGGATTATGGCTGTGTCTTGAAAGAGAGTGTAATTGTACTACGAGACATGCCCACCTTCAAAAGAGTGTCTGATGGCGTTCCGACGAAGGTGGGATTCGAACCCACGCGTGCAGAGCACAATGGATTAGCAGTCCATCGCCTTAACCACTCGGCCACCTCGTCTGCCTTAGGTGACTATGTTTCATTTTTTAGGAAATTCTTACGATGTGCTAATTACAAATAATCATAAGTTTCTCCTAGACTGTGTCAGAACTGGCAAATATATGTGGTGTTCAATAGACAGAGCACATGATATAGCAGAATTATCAAATCTGTTCCATTAGGACTGTAGTTTTTAATAGTCATGATAACATGCTAGCATGTGAGTCGATCTTGCACAGTGAATAAGGGAGCAGTGCCAGTATCTCCTTGGTCAGCTCTAGATGGCTCAACTGGGGAGATATGAGAACAGTGAGCTCCAGTGGCGCAATCTGTTAGCGCGCGGTACTTATACAGCAGTACTTGCATTGAGGCATGCCAAGGTTGTGAGTTTGAGCCTCACCTGGCGCAGCTTACTGGTTTTTCATAAACCATTTCACTAAAAGTAAAGATTAAACTCAGGGGAAAGATGGCCCGTGCTAGAGAGTTTTTACTTCTTTTCAGGATCTGCGTGTCCGACTCTTCCAGGTGCAAATATCACAATCCTATTCGATGCTCCTTGTAAAATTCCATGATGTGCCGTCTTGCATAGCATGCAAACACCACATCAGTGCATTTAAAAATACATTTGTAGAATAATAAATATGATGAAAACATTGTTGTCACGGGATAACCATATACTGAGGAGCTGCAAACAGTGCTGTATCAGCTACTTACAATAAAATTTTACTGAAAGACATATCAAAAGGAGAGCGTCATCATATTAATGTTTCTAGTCAACATAAGAGTTGCACCATAGCAGCTTATGGTGCTTTCTGCTCAGATTGTGCCTCCAATCCCACATTGATTTTTTTTATTCTTTGCAGTTTAAAAAAACAATTCATGCTCAGAGTTAACTTTTTAAAACCATTCAACCTAATATATTTATTTCTCTAACTTGTGAATGTGGTCCATGTTCTCTTTTCCTCATCCCCATCACGATACTCCTTTTCCCGAAATCAGGTTCACTTCTTTATCCAGCCCACCCATCCAAGGTCACCAAATCTATGAAGCGATTCTGCTTTTTCTCACATTCTCTCTATGTACAAGATACCTTGTATCATTTGAATGGACAGCAGGAGAGTCGGATATTTATGGTTAGTGGGGGTGGGGTTTTGAAGATTAACCTCATTTGACTAAGAGCCGGGGCATCTGGGAGGAAAAGTATTTTAAGGGGGATGAAGTTCACATCTCCTTGGTGAAATTTCTAGATCCTTATTTCATCCTTTCTGTGGATGCATACTCAGTCGGAACAGAGGTCATAGTCCTCGCTCTGACTTTCAAAGGAACTTCAAATATGCATGGCTTTTTTGGCTTTGCCCGGCAGGGCTTGCCCGGCGGGGTGAGAATGGCGTTTGTCAGGCGTTCGTCAGGCGATCGGAAGGGGTGAGGCGATAGTTTATGGTTCAATGGTTTTCATGAAGTCTTCTTGATACGATGAAAGCAGGAAAGGGAAGCTTGTCAATAAGCAAACTTAAGACAAGGTGTGACTCCTAGAAAGAATGACTTGGAAACAACATACAGAAACTCACATATACAAAGGCCCTGATGAGGCTTGAACTCATGACCCCTGGTTTACAAGACCCGTGCTCTGCCACTGAGCTACAAGGCCAGCCTGCCTGCAGTATGTAAATCGCTTCATGTATTCTTACTGCGGTATGAAGATATCTATGATTTTGAGACTCTGTATGGAAATGCAGTTGCATTTGAATGTCTACATGCGTGCACAAATTGAAGAGCATGCTTAAGACACTTTTCTTGGAAGTAGGAAAAACTCCATTTTGATTTGAGAACATAAGAGTATTCACATTTATGACCATACTGATAGCTCTAGTTAGTATGTCCACAATCAGTGACAGATAGAGAACTCACTTATTAGAAGTGATCTGTCTCTGTGGGGCAGACATATGTCAACAGTCATACACTTGAGATGGCTGAAACTTTAGGAGTAAGAGCTGCTTTCTTATCAGTCTATCTATCCAAACTGGTTAGAAGTAACCCTGGGCGTCTGAATCGGCTACGCCCACGGAGTAGGCGTAGTGTTGCCTTCTACGCATTTTGCGTAGACAGCGTAGCCGGCAACACTACGCCCACTCCGTGTGCGTAGCCGATTCGGCCGCCACCCGCCTCCCTCCCGCCCTCCCCTACATACATTATTTAAGCAACTAACCTTAATAAAACAATTTTTAAAGCACTTACCATGTCCGGGGCTCTTCCGGGGCTCCCTCTTGGAATAGCGTCCCTTCCTGGATACCAATGCGCATGCGCGGCCTCCCGCGCATGCGCATTGGTATCCAGTACGACGCTATTCCAAGAGGGAGCCCCGGACGAGCCCCGGACACGGTAAGTGCTTTAAAATTGTTTTATTAAGGGTAGTTGCTTAAATAATGTATGTAGGGGAGAGCGGGAGGGAGGTGCGTAGTGGGGCTACGCGGAGTGCGGGAGTGGGCGTAGCTTCTCGCCCACTCCGCGTAGCTCCGCGGAGCCCCACTACGCCCACTACGACCAGGGTTAGTTAGAAGGCCAGGAGTGAGGGAAAGGCAATCCTCTGGACACTTCATGAAAGATCTAATTTCAATTAAGCACAAAACACTTCCCTTAATTTGACATAATTGCCAAAATGGAATAGTCAGTTGGGCCCTTCTAGTGGATTATGGCTGTGTCTTGAAAGAGAGTGTAATTGTACTACGAGACATGCCCACCTTCAAAAGAGTGTCTGATGGCGTTCCGACGAAGGTGGGATTCGAACCCACGCGTGCAGAGCACAATGGATTAGCAGTCCATCGCCTTAACCACTTGGCCACCTAGTCTGCCTTAGGTGACTATGTTTCATTTTTTAGGAAATTCTTACGATGTGCTAATTACAAATAATCATAAGTTTCTCCTAGACTGTGTCAGAACTGGCAAATATATGTGGTGTTCAATAGACAGAGCACATGATATAGCAGAATTATCAAATCTGTTCCATTAGGACTGTAGTTTTTAATAGTCATGATAACATGCTAGCATGTGAGTCGATCTTGCACAGTGAATAAGGGAGCAGTGCCAGTATCTCCTTGGTCAGCTCTAGATGGCTCAACTGCTGGGATATGAGAACAGTGAGCTCCAGTGGCACAATCTGTTAGCGCGCGGTACTTATACAGCAGTACTTGCATTGAGGCATGCCGAGGTTGTGAGTTCGAGCCTCACCTGGAGCAGCTTACTGGTTTTTCATAAACCATTTCACTAAAAGTAAAGATTAAACTCAGGGGAAAGACGGCCCTTGCTAGAGAGTTTTTATTTCTTTTCAGGATCTGCGTGTCCGACTCTTCCAGGTGCAAATATCACAATCCTATTCGATGCTCCTTATAAACATTCCATGATGTGCCGTCTTGCATAGCATGCAAACACCACATCAGTGCATTTAAAAATACATTTGTAGAATAATAAATATGATGAAAACATTGTTGTCACGGGATAACCATATACTGAGGAGCTGCAAACAGTGCTGTATCAGCTACTAACAATAAAATGTAAATGAAAGACATATCAAAAGAAGAGCGTCATCATATTAATGTTTGTAGTCAACATAAGAGTTGCACCATAGCAGCTTATGGTGCTTTCTGCTCAGATTGTGCCTCCAATCCCACATTGATTTTTTTTATTCTTTGCAGTTTAAAAAAACAATTCATGCTCAAAGTTAACTTTTTAAAACCATTCAACCTAATATATTTATTTCCCTAACTTGTGAATGTGGTCCATGTTCTCTTTTCCTCATCCCCATCACGATACTCCTTTTCCCGAAATCAGGTTCACTTCTTTATCCAGCCCACCCATCCAAGGTCACCAAATCTATGAAGCGATTCTGCTTTTTCTCACATTCTCTCTATGTACAAGATACCTTGTATCATTTGAATGGACAGCAGGAGAGTCGGATATTTATGGTTAGTGGGGGTGGGGTTTTGAAGATTAACCTCATTTGACTAAGAGCCGGGGCATCTGGGAGGAAAAGTATTTTAAGGGGGATGAAGTTCACATCTCCTTGGTGAAATTTCTAGATCCTTATTTCATCCTTTCTGTGGATGCAGACTCAGTCGGAACAGAGGTCATAGTCCTCGCTCTGACTTTCAAAGGAACTTCAAATATGCATGGCTTATTTGGCTTTGCCCGGCAGGGCTTGCCCGGCGGGGTGAGAATGGCGTTTGTCAGGCGTTCGTCAGGCGATCGGAAGGGGTGAGGCGATAGTTTATGGTTCAATGGTTTTCATGAAGTCTTCTTGATACGATGAAAGCAGGAAAGAGAAGCTTGTCAATAAGCAAACTTAAGACAAGGTGTGACTCCTAGAAAGAATGACTTGGAAACAACATACAGAAACTCACATATAAAAAGGCCCTGATGAGGCTTGAACTCATGACCCCTGGTTTACAAGACCAGTGCTCTGCCACTGAGCTACAAGGCCAGCCTGCCTGCAGTATGTAAATCGCTTCATGTATTCTTACTGCGGTATGAAGATATCTATGATTTTGAGACTCTGTATGGAAATGCAGTTGCATTTGAATGTCTACATGCGTGCACAAATTGAAGAGCATGCTTAAGACACTTTTCTTGGAAGTAGGAAAAACTCCATTTTGATTTGAGAACATAAGAGTATTCACATTTATGACCATACTGATAGCTCTAGTTAGTATGTCCACAATCAGTGACAGATAGAGAACTCACTTATTAGAAGTGATCTGTCTCTGTGGGGCAGACATATGTCAACAGTCATACACTTGAGATGGCTGAAACTTTAGGAGTAAGAGCTGCTTTCTTATCAGTCTATCTATCCAAACTGGTTAGAAGTAACCCTGGGCGTCCGAATCGGCTACGCCCACGGAGTAGGCGTAGTGTTGCCTTCTACGCATTTTGCGTAGACAGCGTAGCCGGCAACACTACGCCCACTCCGTGTGCGTAGCCGATTCGGCCGCCACCCGCCTCCCTCCCGCCCTCCCCTACATACATTATTTAAGCAACTAACCTTAATAAAACAATTTTTAAAGCACTTACCATGTCCGGGGCTCTTCCGGGGCTCCCTCTTGGAATAGCGTCCCTTCCTGGATACCAATGCGCATGCGCGGCCTCCCGCGCATGCGCATTGGTATCCAGGACGACGCTATTCCAAGAGGGAGTCCCGGACGAGCCCCGGACACGGTAAGTTCTTTAAAATTGTTTTATTAAGGGTAGTTGCTTAAATAATGTATGTAGGGGAGAGCGGGAGGGAGGTGCGTAGTGGGGCTACGCGAGTGCGGGAGTGGGCGTAGCTTCTCGCCCACTCCGCGTAGCTCCGCGGAGCCCCACTACGCCCACTACGACCAGGGTTAGTTAGAAGGCCAGGAGTGAGGGAAAGGCAATCCTCTGGACACTTCATGAAAGATCTAATTTCAATTAAGCACAAAACACTTCCCTTAATTTGACATAATTGCCAAAATGGAATAGTCAGTTGGGCCCTTCTAGTGGATTATGGCTGTGTCTTGAAAGAGAGTGTAATTGTACTACGAGACATGCCCACCTTCAAAAGAGTGTCTGATGGCGTTCCGACGAAGGTGGGATTCAAACCCACGCGTGCAGAGCACAATGGATTAGCAGTCCATCGCCTTAACCACTCGGCCACCTCGTCTGCCTTAGGTGACTATGTTTCATTTTTTAGAAAATTCTTACGATGTGCTAATTACAAATAATCATAAGTTTCTCCTAGACTGTGTCAGAACTGGCAAATATATGTGGTGTTCAATAGACAGAGCACATGATATAGCAGAATTATCAAATCTGTTCCATTAGGACTGTAGTTTTTAATAGTCATGATAACATGCTAGCATGTGAGTCGATCTTGCACAGTGAATAAGGGAGCAGTGCCAGTATCTCCTTGGTCAGCTCTAGATGGCTCAACTGGGGAGATATGAGAACAGTGAGCTCCAGTGGCGCAATCTGTTAGCGCGCGGTACTTATACAGCAGTACTTGCATTGAGGCATGCCAAGGTTGTGAGTTTGAGCCTCACCTGGAGCAGCTTACTGGTTTTTCATAAACCATTTCACTAAAAGTAAAGATTAAACTCAGGGGAAAGATGGCCCGTGCTAGAGAGTTTTTACTTCTTTTCAGGATCTGCGTGTCCGACTCTTCCAGGTGCAAATATCACAATCCTATTCGATGCTCCTTGTAAAATTCCATGATGTGCCGTCTTGCATAGCATGCAAACACCACATCAGTGCATTTAAAAATACATTTGTAGAATAATAAATATGATGAAAACATTGTTGTCACGGGATAACCATATACTGAGGAGCTGCAAACAGTGCTGTATCAGCTACTTACAATAAAATTTTACTGAAAGACATATCAAAAGGAGAGCGTCATCATATTAATGTTTCTAGTCAACATAAGAGTTGCACCATAGCAGCTTATGGTGCTTTCTGCTCAGATTGTGCCTCCAATCCCACATTGATTTTTTTTATTCTTTGCAGTTTAAAAAAACAATTCATGCTCAAAGTTAACTTTTTAAAACCATTCAACCTAATATATTTATTTCTCTAACTTGTGAATGTGGTCCATGTTCTCTTTTCCTCATCCCCATCACGATACTCCTTTTCCCGAAATCAGGTTCACTTCTTTATCCAGCCCACCCATCCAAGGTCACCAAATCTATGAAGCGATTCTGCTTTTTCTCACATTCTCTCTATGTACAAGATACCTTGTATCATTTGAATGGACAGCAGGAGAGTCGGATATTTATGGTTAGTGGGGGTGGGGTTTTGAAGATTAACCTCATTTGACTAAGAGCCGGGGCATCTGGGAGGAAAAGTATTTTAAGGGGGATGAAGTTCACATCTCCTTGGTGAAATTTCTAGATCCTTATTTCATCCTTTCTGTGGATGCAGACTCAGTCGGAACAGAGGTCATAGTCCTCGCTCTGACTTTCAAAGGAACTTCAAATATGCATGGCTTATTTGGCTTTGCCCGGCAGGGCTTGCCCGGCGGGGTGAGAATGGCGTTTGTCAGGCGTTCGTCAGGCGATCGAAAGGGGTGAGGCGATAGTTTATGGTTCAATGGTTTTCATGAAGTCTTCTTGATACGATGAAAGCAGGAAAGAGAAGCTTGTCAATAAGCAAACTTAAGACAAGGTGTGACTCCTAGAAAGAATGACTTGGAAACAACATACAGAAACTCACATATAAAAAGGCCCTGATGAGGCTTGAACTCATGACCCCTGGTTTACAAGACCAGTGCTCTGCCACTGAGCTACAAGGCCAGCCTGCCTGCAGTATGTAAATCGCTTCATGTATTCTTACTGCGGTATGAAGATATCTATGATTTTGAGACTCTGTATGGAAATGCAGTTGCATTTGAATGTCTACATGCGTGCACAAATTGAAGAGCATGCTTAAGACACTTTTCTTGGAAGTAGGAAAAACTCCATTTTGATTTGAGAACATAAGAGTATTCACATTTATGACCATACTGATAGCTCTAGTTAGTATGTCCACAATCAGTGACAGATAGAGAACTCACTTATTAGAAGTGATCTGTCTCTGTGGGGCAGACATATGTCAACAGTCATACACTTGAGATGGCTGAAACTTTAGGAGTAAGAGCTGCTTTCTTATCAGTCTATCTATCCAAACTGGTTAGAAGTAACCCTGGGCGTCCGAATCGGCTACGCCCACGGAGTAGGCGTAGTGTTGCCTTCTACGCATTTTGCGTAGACAGCGTAGCCGGCAACACTACGCCCACTCCGTGTGCGTAGCCGATTCGGCCGCCACCCGCCTCCCTCCCGCCCTCCCCTACATACATTATTTAAGCAACTAACCTTAATAAAACAATTTTTAAAGCACTTACCATGTCCGGGGCTCTTCCGGGGCTCCCTCTTGGAATAGCGTCCCTTCCTGGATACCAATGCGCATGCGCGGCCTCCCGCGCATGCGCATTGGTATCCAGGACGACGCTATTCCAAGAGGGAGTCCCGGACGAGCCCCGGACACGGTAAGTTCTTTAAAATTGTTTTATTAAGGGTAGTTGCTTAAATAATGTATGTAGGGGAGAGCGGGAGGGAGGTGCGTAGTGGGGCTACGCGAGTGCGGGAGTGGGCGTAGCTTCTCGCCCACTCCGCGTAGCTCCGCGGAGCCCCACTACGCCCACTACGACCAGGGTTAGTTAGAAGGCCAGGAGTGAGGGAAAGGCAATCCTCTGGACACTTCATGAAAGATCTAATTTCAATTAAGCACAAAACACTTCCCTTAATTTGACATAATTGCCAAAATGGAATAGTCAGTTGGGCCCTTCTAGTGGATTATGGCTGTGTCTTGAAAGAGAGTGTAATTGTACTACGAGACATGCCCACCTTCAAAAGAGTGTCTGATGGCGTTCCGACGAAGGTGGGATTCGAACCCACGCGTGCAGAGCACAATGGATTAGCAGTCCATCGCCTTAACCACTCGGCCACCTCGTCTGCCTTAGGTGACTATGTTTCATTTTTTAGGAAATTCTTCCGATGTGCTAATTACAAATAATCATAAGTTTCTCCTAGACTGTGTCAGAACTGGCAAATATATGTGGTGTTCAATAGACAGAGCACATGATATAGCAGAATTATCAAATCTGTTCCATTAGGACTGTAGTTTTTAATAGTCATGATAACATGCTAGCATGTGAGTCGATCTTGCACAGTGAATAAGGGAGCAGTGCCAGTATCTCCTTGGTCAGCTCTAGATGGCTCAACTGGGGAGATATGAGAACAGTGAGCTCCAGTGGCGCAATCTGTTAGCGCGCGGTACATATACAGCAGTACTTGCATTGAGGCATGCCGAGGTTGTGAGTTCGAGCCTCACCTAGAGCAGCTTACTGGTTTTTCATAAACCATTTCACTAAAAGTAAAGATTAAACTCAGGGGAAAGACGTCCCTTGCTAGAGAGTTTTTATTTCTTTTCAGGATCTGCGTGTCCGACTCTTCCAGGTGCAAATATCACAATCCTATTCGATGCTCCTTATAAACATTCCATGATGTGCCGTCTTGCATAGCATGCAAACACCACATCAGTGCATTTAAAAATACATTTGTAGAATAATAAATATGATGAAAACATTGTTGTCACGGGATAACCATATACTGAGGAGCTGCAAACAGTGCTGTATCAGCTACTAACAATAAAATGTAAATGAAAGACATATCAAAAGAAGAGCGTCTTCATATTAATGTTTCTAGTCAACATAAGAGTTGCACCATAGCAGCTTATGGTGCTTTCTGCTCAGATTGTGCCTCCAATCCCACATTGATTTTTTTTATTCTTTGCAGTTTAAAAAAACAATTCATGCTCAAAGTTAACTTTTTAAAACCATTCAACCTAATATATTTATTTCTCTAACTTGTGAATGTGGTCCATGTTCTCTTTTCCTCATCCCCATCACGATACTCCTTTTCCCGAAATCAGGTTCACTTCTTTATCCAGCCCACCCATCCAAGGTCACCAAATCTATGAAGCGATTCTGCTTTTTCTCACATTCTCTCTATGTACAAGATACCTTGTATCATTTGAATGGACAGCAGGAGAGTCGGATATTTATGGTTAGTGGGGGTGGGGTTTTGAAGATTAACCTCATTTGACTAAGAGCCGGGGCATCTGGGAGGAAAAGTATTTTAAGGGGGATGAAGTTCACATCTCCTTGGTGAAATTTCTGGATCCTTATTTCATCCTTTCTGTGGATGCAGACTCAGTCGGAACAGAGGTCATAGTCCTCGCTCTGACTTTCAAAGGAACTTCAAATATGCATGGCTTATTTGGCTTTGCCCGGCAGGGCTTGCCCGGCGGGGTGAGAATGGCGTTTGTCAGGCGTTCGTCAGGCGATCGGAAGGGGTGAGGCGATAGTTTATGGTTCAATGGTTTTCATGAAGTCTTCTTGATACGATGAAAGCAGGAAAGAGAAGCTTGTCAATAAGCAAACTTAAGACAAGGTGTGACTCCTAGAAAGAATGACTTGGAAACAACATACAGAAACTCACATATAAAAAGGCCCTGATGAGGCTTGAACTCATGACCCCTGGTTTACAAGACCAGTGCTCTGCCACTGAGCTACAAGGCCAGCCTGCCTGCAGTATGTAAATCGCTTCATGTATTCTTACTGCGGTATGAAGATATCTATGATTTTGAGACTCTGTATGGAAATGCAGTTGCATTTGAATGTCTACATGCGTGCACAAATTGAAGAGCATGCTTAAGACACTTTTCTTGGAAGTAGGAAAAACTCCATTTTGATTTGAGAACATAAGAGTATTCACATTTATGACCATACTGATAGCTCTAGTTAGTATGTCCACAATCAGTGACAGATAGAGAACTCACTTATTAGAAGTGATCTGTCTCTGTGGGGCAGACATATGTCAACAGTCATACACTTGAGATGGCTGAAACTTTAGGAGTAAGAGCTGCTTTCTTATCAGTCTATCTATCCAAACTGGTTAGAAGTAACCCTGGGCGTCCGAATCGGCTACGCCCACGGAGTAGGCGTAGTGTTGCCTTCTACGCATTTTGCGTAGACAGCGTAGCCGGCAACACTACGCCCACTCCGTGTGCGTAGCCGATTCGGCCGCCACCCGCCTCCCTCCCGCCCTCCCCTACATACATTATTTAAGCAACTAACCTTAATAAAACAATTTTTAAAGCACTTACCATGTCCGGGGCTCTTCCGGGGCTCCCTCTTGGAATAGCGTCCCTTCCTGGATACCAATGCGCATGCGCGGCCTCCCGCGCATGCGCATTGGTATCCAGGACGACGCTATTCCAAGAGGGAGCCCCGGACGAGCCCCGGACACGGTAAGTTCTTTAAAATGGTTTTATTAAGGGTAGTTGCTTAAATAATGTATGTAGGGGAGAGCGGGAGGGAGGTGCGTAGTGGGGCTACGCGGAGTGCGGGAGTGGGCGTAGCTTCTCGCCCACTCCGCGTAGCTCCGCGGAGCCCCACTACGCCCACTACGACCAGGGTTAGTTAGAAGGCCAGGAGTGAGGGAAAGGCAATCCTCTGGACACTTCATGAAAGATCTAATTTCAATTAAGCACAAAACACTTCCCTTAATTTGACATAATTGCCAAAATGGAATAGTCAGTTGGGCCCTTCTAGTGGATTATGGCTGTGTCTTGAAAGAGAGTGTAATTGTACTACGAGACATGCCCACCTTCAAAAGAGTGTCTGATGGCGTTCCGACGAAGGTGGGATTCGAACCCACGCGTGCAGAGCACAATGGATTAGCAGTCCATCGCCTTAACCACTCGGCCACCTCGTCTGCCTTAGGTGACTATGTTTCATTTTTTAGGAAATTCTTACGATGTGCTAATTACAAATAATCATAAGTTTCTCCTAGACTGTGTCAGAACTGGCAAATATATGTGGTGTTCAATAGACAGAGCACATGATATAGCAGAATTATCAAATCTGTTCCATTAGGACTGTAGTTTTTAATAGTCATGATAACATGCTAGCATGTGAGTCGATCTTGCACAGTGAATAAGGGAGCAGTGCCAGTATCTCCTTGGTCAGCTCTAGATGGCTCAACTGGGGAGATATGAGAACAGTGAGCTCCAGTGGCGCAATCTGTTAGCGCGCGGTACTTATACAGCAGTACTTGCATTGAGGCATGCCGAGGTTGTGAGTTCGAGCCTCACCTAGAGCAGCTTACTGGTTTTTCATAAACCATTTCACTAAAAGTAAAGATTAAACTCAGGGGAAAGACGGCCCTTGCTAGAGAGTTTTTATTTCTTTTCAGGATCTGCGTGTCCGACTCTTCCAGGTGCAAATATCACAATCCTATTCGATGCTCCTTATAAACATTCCATGATGTGCCGTCTTGCATAGCATGCAAACACCACATCAGTGCATTTAAAAATACATTTGTAGAATAATAAATATGATGAAAACATTGTTGTCACGGGATAACCATATACTGAGGAGCTGCAAACAGTGCTGTATCAGCTACTAACAATAAAATGTAAATGAAAGACATATCAAAAGAAGAGCGTCTTCATATTAATGTTTCTAGTCAACATAAGAGTTGCACCATAGCAGCTTATGGTGCTTTCTGCTCAGATTGTGCCTCCAATCCCACATTGATTTTTTTTATTCTTTGCAGTTTAAAAAAACAATTCATGCTCAAAGTTAACTTTTTAAAACCATTCAACCTAATATATTTATTTCTCTAACTTGTGAATGTGGTCCATGTTCTCTTTTCCTCATCCCCATCACGATACTCCTTTTCCCGAAATCAGGTTCACTTCTTTATCCAGCCCACCCATCCAAGGTCACCAAATCTATGAAGCGATTCTGCTTTTTCTCACATTCTCTCTATGTACAAGATACCTTGTATCATTTGAATGGACAGCAGGAGAGTCGGATATTTATGGTTAGTGGGGGTGGGGTTTTGAAGATTAACCTCATTTGACTAAGAGCCGGGGCATCTGGGAGGAAAAGTATTTTAAGGGGGATGAAGTTCACATCTCCTTGGTGAAATTTCTAGATCCTTATTTCATCCTTTCTGTGGATGCAGACTCAGTCGGAACAGAGGTCATAGTCCTCGCTCTGACTTTCAAAGGAACTTCAAATATGCATGGCTTATTTGGCTTTGCCCGGCAGGGTGAGAATGGCGTTTGTCAGGCGTTCGTCAGGCGATCGGAAGGGGTGAGGCGATAGTTTATGGTTCAATGGTTTTCATGAAGTCTTCTTGATACGATGAAAGCAGGAAAGGGAAGCTTGTCAATAAGCAAACTTAAGACAAGGTGTGACTCCTAGAAAGAATGACTTGGAAACAACATACAGAAACTCACATATAAAAAGGCCCTGATGAGGCTTGAACTCATGACCCCTGGTTTACAAGACCAGTGCTCTGCCACTGAGCTACAAGGCCAGCCTGCCTGCAGTATGTAAATCGCTTCATGTATTCTTACTGCGGTATGAAGATATCTATGATTTTGAGACTCTGTATGGAAATGCAGTTCCATTTGAATGTCTACATGCGTGCACAAATTGAAGAGCATGCTTAAGACACTTTTCTTGGAAGTAGGAAAAACTCCATTTTGATTTGAGAACATAAGAGTATTCACATTTATGACCATACTGATAGCTCTAGTTAGTATGTCCACAATCAGTGACAGATAGAGAACTCACTTATTAGAAGTGATCTGTCTCTGTGGGGCAGACATATGTCAACAGTCATACACTTGAGATGGCTGAAACTTTAGGAGTAAGAGCTGCTTTCTTATCAGTCTATCTATCCAAACTGGTTAGAAGTAACCCTGGGCGTCCGAATCGGCTACGCCCACGGAGTAGGCGTAGTGTTGCCTTCTACGCATTTTGCGTAGACAGCGTAGCCGGCAACACTACGCCCACTCCGTGTGCGTAGCCGATTCGGCCGCCACCCGCCTCCCTCCCGCCCTCCCCTACATACATTATTTAAGCAACTAACCTTAATAAAACAATTTTTAAAGCACTTACCATGTCCGGGGCTCTTCCGGGGCTCCCTCTTGGAATAGCGTCCCTTCCTGGATACCAATGCGCATGCGCGGCCTCCCGCGCATGCGCATTGGTATCCAGGACGACGCTATTCCAAGAGGGAGCCCCGGACGAGCCCCGGACACGGTAAGTGCTTTAAAATTGTTTTATTAAGGGTAGTTGCTTAAATAATGTATGTAGGGGAGAGCGGGAGGGAGGTGCGTAGTGGGGCTACGCGGAGTGCGGGAGTGGGCGTAGCTTCTCGCCCACTCCGCGTAGCTCCGCGGAGCCCCACTACGCCCACTACGACCAGGGTTAGTTAGAAGGCCAGGAGTGAGGGAAAGGCAATCCTCTGGACACTTCATGAAAGATCTAATTTCAATTAAGCACAAAACACTTCCCTTAATTTGACATAATTGCCAAAATGGAATAGTCAGTTGGGCCCTTCTAGTGGATTATGGCTGTGTCTTGAAAGAGAGTGTAATTGTACTACGAGACATGCCCACCTTCAAAAGAGTGTCTGATGGCGTTCCGACGAAGGTGGGATTCGAACCCACGCGTGCAGAGCACAATGGATTAGCAGTCCATCGCCTTAACCACTCGGCCACCTCGTCTGCCTTAGGTGACTATGTTTCATTTTTTAGGAAATTCTTACGATGTGCTAATTACAAATAATCATAAGTTTCTCCTAGACTGTGTCAGAACTGGCAAATATATGTGGTGTTCAATAGACAGAGCACATGATATAGCAGAATTATCAAATCTGTTCCATTAGGACTGTAGTTTTTAATAGTCATGATAACATGCTAGCATGTGAGTCGATCTTGCACAGTGAATAAGGGAGCAGTGCCAGTATCTCCTTGGTCAGCTCTAGATGGCTCAACTGGGGAGATATGAGCACAGTGAGCTCCAGTGGCGCAATCGGTTAGCGCGCGGTACTTATACAGCAGTACTTGCATTGAGGCATGCCGAGGTTGTGAGTTCGAGCCTCACCTGGAGCAGCGTACTGGTTTTTCATAAACCATTTCACTAAAAGTAAAGATTAAACTCAGGGGAAAGACGGCCCTTGCTAGAGAGTTTTTATTTCTTTTCAGGATCTGCGTGTCCGACTCTTCCAGGTGCAAATATCACAATCCTATTCGATGCTCCTTATAAACATTCCATGATGTGCCGTCTTGCATAGCATGCAAACACCACATCAGTGCATTTAAAAATACATTTGTAGAATAATAAATATGATGAAAACATTGTTGTCACGGGATAACCATATACTGAGGAGCTGCAAACAGTGCTGTATCAGCTACTAACAATAAAATGTAAATGAAAGACATATCAAAAGAAGAGCGTCTTCATATTAATGTTTCTAGTCAACATAAGAGTTGCACCATAGCAGCTTATGGTGCTTTCTGCTCAGATTGTGCCTCCAATCCCACATTGATTTTTTTTATTCTTTGCAGTTTAAAAAAACAATTCATGCTCAAAGTTAACTTTTTAAAACCATTCAACCTAATATATTTATTTCTCTAACTTGTGAATGTGGTCCATGTTCTCTTTTCCTCATCCCCAACACGATACTCCTTTTCCCGAAATCAGGTTCACTTCTTTATCCAGCCTACCCTTCCAAGGTCACCAAATCTATGAAGCGATTCTGCTTTTTCTCACATTCTCTCTATGTACAAGATACCTTGTATCATTTGAATGGACAGCAGGAGAGTCGGATATTTATGGTTAGTGGGGGTGGGGTTTTGAAGATTAACCTCATTTGACTAAGAGCCGGGGCATCTGGGAGGAAAAGTATTTTAAGGGGGATGAAGTTCACATCTCCTTGGTGAAATTTCTAGATCCTTATTTCATCCTTTCTGTGGATGCAGACTCAGTCGGAACAGAGGTCATAGTCCTCGCTCTGACTTTCAAAGGAACTTCAAATATGCATGGCTTATTTGGCTTTGCCCGGCAGAGCTTGCCCGGCGGGGTGAGAATGGCGTTTGTCAGGCGTTCGTCAGGCGATCGGAAGGGGTGAGGCGATAGTTTATGGTTCAATGGTTTTCATGAAGTCTTCTTGATACGATGAAAGCAGGAAAGGGAAGCTTGTCAATAAGCAAACTTAAGACAAGGTGTGACTCCTAGAAAGAATGACTTGGAAACAACATACAGAAACTCACATATAAAAAGGCCCTGATGAGGCTTGAACTCATGACCCCTGGTTTACAAGGCCAGTGCTCTGCCACTGAGCTACAAGGCCAGCCTGCCTGCAGTATGTAAATCGCTTCATGTATTCTTACTGCGGTATGAAGATATCTATGATTTTGAGACTCTGTATGGAAATGCAGTTGCATTTGAATGTCTACATGCGTGCACAAATTGAAGAGCATGCTTAAGACACTTTTCTTGGAAGTAGGAAAAACTCCATTTTGATTTGAGAACATAAGAGTATTCACATTTATGACCATACTGATAGCTCTAGTTAGTATGTCCACAATCAGTGACAGATAGAGAACTCACTTATTAGAAGTGATCTGTCTCTGTGGGGCAGACATATGTCAACAGTCATACACTTGAGATGGCTGAAACTTTAGGAGTAAGAGCTGCTTTCTTATCAGTCTATCTATCCAAACTGGTTAGAAGTAACCCTGGGCGTCCGAATCGGCTACGCCCACGGAGTAGGCGTAGTGTTGCCTTCTACGCATTTTGCGTAGACAGCGTAGCCGGCAACACTACGCCCACTCCGTGTGCGTAGCCGATTCGGCCGCCACCCGCCTCCCTCTCGCCCTCCCCTACATACATTATTTAAGCAACTAACCTTAATAAAACAATTTTTAAAGCACTTACCATGTCCGGGGCTCTTCCGGGGCTCCCTCTTGGAATAGCGTCCCTTCCTGGATACCAATGCGCATGCGCGGCCTCCCGCGCATGCGCATTGGTATCCAGGACGACGCTATTCCAAGAGGGAGCCCCGGACGAGCCCCGGACACGGTAAGTGCTTTAAAATTGTTTTATTAAGGGTAGTTGCTTAAATAATGTATGTAGGGGAGAGCGGGAGGGAGGTGCGTAGTGGGGCTACGCGGAGTGCGGGAGTGGGCGTAGCTTCTCGCCCACTCCGCGTAGCTCCGCGGAGCCCCACTACGCCCACTACGACCAGGGTTAGTTAGAAGGCCAGGAGTGAGGGAAAGGCAATCCTCTGGACACTTCATGAAAGATCTAATTTCAATTAAGCACAAAACACTTCCCTTAATTTGACATAATTGCCAAAATGGAATAGTCAGTTGGGCCCTTCTAGTGGATTATGGCTGTGTCTTGAAAGAGAGTGTAATTGTACTACGAGACATGCCCACCTTCAAAAGAGTGTCTGATGGCGTTCCGACGAAGGTGGGATTCGAACCCACGCGTGCAGAGCACAATGGATTAGCAGTCCATCGCCTTAACCACTCGGCCACCTCGTCTGCCTTAGGTGACTATGTTTCATTTTTTAGGAAATTCTTACGATGTGCTAATTACAAATAATCATAAGTTTCTCCTAGACTGTGTCAGAACTGGCAAATATATGTGGTGTTCAATAGACAGAGCACATGATATAGCAGAATTATCAAATCTGTTCCATTAGGACTGTAGTTTTTAATAGTCATGATAACATGCTAGCATGTGAGTCGATCTTGCACAGTGAATAAGGGAGCAGTGCCAGTATCTCCTTGGTCAGCTCTAGATGGCTCAACTGGGGAGATATGAGCACAGTGAGCTCCAGTGGCGCAATCGGTTAGCGCGCGGTACTTATACAGCAGTACTTGCATTGAGGCATGCCGAGGTTGTGAGTTCGAGCCTCACCTGGAGCAGCGTACTGGTTTTTCATAAACCATTTCACTAAAAGTAAAGATTAAACTCAGGGGAAAGACGGCCCTTGCTAGAGAGTTTTTATTTCTTTTCAGGATCTGCGTGTCCGACTCTTCCAGGTGCAAATATCACAATCCTATTCGATGCTCCTTATAAACATTCCATGATGTGCCGTCTTGCATAGCATGCAAACACCACATCAGTGCATTTAAAAATACATTTGTAGAATAATAAATATGATGAAAACATTGTTGTCACGGGATAACCATATACTGAGGAGCTGCAAACAGTGCTGTATCAGCTACTAACAATAAAATGTAAATGAAAGACATATCAAAAGAAGAGCGTCATCATATTAATGTTTCTAGTCAACATAAGAGTTGCACCATAGCAGCTTATGGTGCTTTCTGCTCAGATTGTGCCTCCAATCCCACATTGATTTTTTTTATTCTTTGCAGTTTAAAAAAACAATTCATGCTCAAAGTTAACTTTTTAAAACCATTCAACCTAATATATTTATTTCTCTAACTTGTGAATGTGGTCCATGTTCTCTTTTCCTCATCCCCAACACGATACTCCTTTTCCCGAAATCAGGTTCACTTCTTTATCCAGCCTACCCTTCCAAGGTCACCAAATCTATGAAGCGATTCTGCTTTTTCTCACATTCTCTCTATGTACAAGATACCTTGTATCATTTGAATGGACAGCAGGAGAGTCGGATATTTATGGTTAGTGGGGGTGGGGTTTTGAAGATTAACCTCATTTGACTAAGAGCCGGGGCATCTGGGAGGAAAAGTATTTTAAGGGGGATGAAGTTCACATCTCCTTGGTGAAATTTCTAGATCCTTATTTCATCCTTTCTGTGGATGCAGACTCAGTCGGAACAGAGGTCATAGTCCTCGCTCTGACTTTCAAAGGAACTTCAAATATGCATGGCTTATTTGGCTTTGCCCGGCAGAGCTTGCCCGGCGGGGTGAGAATGGCGTTTGTCAGGCGTTCGTCAGGCGATCGGAAGGGGTGAGGCGATAGTTTATGGTTCAATGGTTTTCATGAAGTCTTCTTGATACGATGAAAGCAGGAAAGGGAAGCTTGTCAATAAGCAAACTTAAGACAAGGTGTGACTCCTAGAAAGAATGACTTGGAAACAACATACAGAAACTCACATATAAAAAGGCCCTGATGAGGCTTGAACTCATGACCCCTGGTTTACAAGGCCAGTGCTCTGCCACTGAGCTACAAGGCCAGCCTGCCTGCAGTATGTAAATCGCTTCATGTATTCTTACTGCGGTATGAAGATATCTATGATTTTGAGACTCTGTATGGAAATGCAGTTGCATTTGAATGTCTACATGCGTGCACAAATTGAAGAGCATGCTTAAGACACTTTTCTTGGAAGTAGGAAAAACTCCATTTTGATTTGAGAACATAAGAGTATTCACATTTATGACCATACTGATAGCTCTAGTTAGTATGTCCACAATCAGTGACAGATAGAGAACTCACTTATTAGAAGTGATCTGTCTCTGTGGGGCAGACATATGTCAACAGTCATACACTTGAGATGGCTGAAACTTTAGGAGTAAGAGCTGCTTTCTTATCAGTCTATCTATCCAAACTGGTTAGAAGTAACCCTGGGCGTCCGAATCGGCTACGCCCACGGAGTAGGCGTAGTGTTGCCTTCTACGCATTTTGCGTAGACAGCGTAGCCGGCAACACTACGCCCACTCCGTGTGCGTAGCCGATTCGGCCGCCACCCGCCTCCCTCCCGCCCTCCCCTACATACATTATTTAAGCAACTAACCTTAATAAAACAATTTTTAAAGCACTTACCATGTCCGGGGCTCTTCCGGGGCTCCCTCTTGGAATAGCGTCCCTTCCTGGATACCAATGCGCATGTGCGGCCTCCCGCGCATGCGCATTGGTATCCAGGACGACGCTATTCCAAGAGGGAGCCCCGGACGAGCCCCGGACACGGTAAGTGCTTTAAAATTGTTTTATTAAGGGTAGTTGCTTAAATAATGTATGTAGGGGAGAGCGGGAGGGAGGTGCGTAGTGGGGCTACGCGGAGTGCGGGAGTGGGCGTAGCTTCTCGCCCACTCCGCGTAGCTCCGCGGAGCCCCACTACGCCCACTACGACCAGGGTTAGTTAGAAGGCCAGGAGTGAGGGAAAGGCAATCCTCTGGACACTTCATGAAAGATCTAATTTCAATTAAGCACAAAACACTTCCCTTAATTTGACATAATTGCCAAAATGGAATAGTCAGTTGGGCCCTTCTAGTGGATTATGGCTGTGTCTTGAAAGAGAGTGTAATTGTACTACGAGACATGCCCACCTTCAAAAGAGTGTCTGATGGCGTTCCGACGAAGGTGGGATTCGAACCCACGCGTGCAGAGCACAATGGATTAGCAGTCCATCGCCTTAACCACTCGGCCACCTCGTCTGCCTTAGGTGACTATGTTTCATTTTTTAGGAAATTCTTACGATGTGCTAATTACAAATAATCATAAGTTTCTCCTAGACTGTGTCAGAACTGGCAAATATATGTGGTGTTCAATAGACAGAGCACATGATATAGCAGAATTATCAAATCTGTTCCATTAGGACTGTAGTTTTTAATAGTCATGATAACATGCTAGCATGTGAGTCGATCTTGCACAGTGAATAAGGGAGCAGTGCCAGTATCTCCTTGGTCAGCTCTAGATGGCTCAACTGGGGAGATATGAGAACAGTGAGCTCCAGTGGCGCAATCGGTTAGCGCGCGGTACTTATACAGCAGTACTTGCATTGAGGCATGCCGAGTTTGTGAGTTCGAGCCTCACCTGGAGCAGCGTACTGGTTTTTCATAAACCATTTCACTAAAAGTAAAGATTAAACTCAGGGGAAAGACGGCCCTTGCTAGAGAGTTTTTATTTCTTTTCAGGATCTGCGTGTCCGACTCTTCCAGGTGCAAATATCACAATCCTATTCGATGCTCCTTATAAACATTCCATGATGTGCCGTCTTGCATAGCATGCAAACACCACATCAGTGCATTTAAAAATACATTTGTAGAATAATAAATATGATGAAAACATTGTTGTCACGGGATAACCATATACTGAGGAGCTGCAAACAGTGCTGTATCAGCTACTAACAATAAAATGTAAATGAAAGACATATCAAAAGAAGAGCGTCATCATATTAATGTTTCTAGTCAACATAAGAGTTGCACCATAGCAGCTTATGGTGCTTTCTGCTCAGATTGTGCCTCCAATCCCACATTGATTTTTTTTATTCTTTGCAGTTTAAAAAAACAATTCATGCTCAAAGTTAACTTTTTAAAACCATTCAACCTAATATATTTATTTCTCTAACTTGTGAATGTGGTCCATGTTCTCTTTTCCTCATCCCCATCACGATACTCCTTTTCCCGAAATCAGGTTCACTTCTTTATCCAGCCCACCCATCCAAGGTCACCAAATCTATGAAGCGATTCTGCTTTTTCTCACATTCTCTCTATGTACAAGATACCTTGTATCATTTGAATGGACAGCAGGAGAGTCGGATATTTATGGTTAGTGGGGGTGGGGTTTTGAAGATTAACCTCATTTGACTAAGAGCCGGGGCATCTGGGAGGAAAAGTATTTTAAGGGGGATGAAGTTCACATCTCCTTGGTGAAATTTCTAGATCCTTATTTCATCCTTTCTGTGGATGCAGACTCAGTCGGAACAGAGGTCATAGTCCTCGCTCTGACTTTCAAAGGAACTTCAAATATGCATGGCTTATTTGGCTTTGCCCGGCGGGGTGAGAATGGCGTTTGTCAGGCGTTCGTCAGGCGATCGGAAGGGGTGAGGCGATAGTTTATGGTTCAATGGTTTTCATGAAGTCTTCTTGATACGATGAAAGCAGGAAAGGGAAGCTTGTCAATAAGCAAACTTAAGACAAGGTGTGACTCCTAGAAAGAATGACTTGGAAACAACATACAGAAACTCACATATAAAAAGGCCCTGATGAGGCTTGAACTCATGACCCCTGGTTTACAAGACCAGTGCTCTGCCACTGAGCTACAAGGCCAGCCTGCCTGCAGTATGTAAATCGCTTCATGTATTCTTACTGCGGTATGAAGATATCTCTGATTTTGAGACTCTGTATGGAAATGCAGTTGCATTTGAATGTCTGCATGCGTGCACAAATTGAAGAGCATGCTTAAGACACTTTTCTTGGAAGTAGGAAAAACTCCATTTTGATTTGAGAACATAAGAGTATTCACATTTATGACCATACTGATAGCTCTAGTTAGTATGTCCACAATCAGTGACAGATAGAGAACTCACTTATTAGAAGTGATCTGTCTCTGTGGGGCAGACATATGTCAACAGTCATACACTTGAGATGGCTGAAACTTTAGGAGTAAGAGCTGCTTTCTTATCAGTCTATCTATCCAAACTGGTTAGAAGCAACCCTGGGCGTCCGAATCGGCTACGCCCACGGAGTAGGCGTAGTGTTGCCCTCTACGCATTTTGCGTAGACAGCGTAGCCGGCAACACTACGCCCACTCCGTGGGCGTAGCCGATTCGGCCGCCACCCGCCTCCCTCCCGCCCTCCCCTACATACATTATTTAAGCAACTAACCTTAATAAAACAATTTTTAAAGCACTTACCATGTCCGGGGCTCTTCCGGGGCTCCCTCTTGGAATAGCGTCCCTTCCTGGATACCAATGCGCATGCGCGGCCTCCCGCGCATGCGCATTGGTATCCAGGACGACGCTATTCCAAGAGGGAGCCCCGGACGAGCCCCGGACACGGTAAGTGCTTTAAAATTGTTTTATTAAGGGTAGTTGCTTAAATAATGTATGTAGGGGAGAGCGGGAGGGAGGTGCGTAGTGGGGCTACGCGGAGTGCGGGAGTGGGCGTAGCTTCTCGCCCACTCCGCGTAGCTCCGCGGAGCCCCACTACGCCCACTACGACCAGGGTTAGTTAGAAGGCCAGGAGTGAGGGAAAGGCAATCCTCTGGACACTTCATGAAAGATCTAATTTCAATTAAGCACAAAACACTTCCCTTAATTTGACATAATTGCCAAAATGGAATAGTCAGTTGGGCCCTTCTAGTGGATTATGGCTGTGTCTTGAAAGAGAGTGTAATTGTACTACGAGACATGCCCACCTTCAAAAGAGTGTCTGATGGCGTTCCGACGAAGGTGGGATTCGAACCCACGCATGCAGAGCACAATGGATTAGCAGTCCATCGCCTTAACCACTCGGCCACCTCGTCTGCCTTAGGTGACTATGTTTCATTTTTTAGGAAATTCTTACGATGTGCTAATTACAAATAATCATAAGTTTCTCCTAGACTGTGTCAGAACTGGCAAATATATGTGGTGTTCAATAGACAGAGCACATGATTTAGCAGAATTATCAAATCTGTTCCATTAGGACTGTAGTTTTTAATAGTCATGATAACATGCTAGCATGTGAGTCGATATTGCACAGTGAATAAGGGAGCAGTGCCAGTATCTACTTGGTCAGCTCTAGATGGCTCAACTGGGGAGGTATGAGAACAGTGAGCTCCAGTGGCGCAATCGGTTAGCGCGCGGTACTTATACAGCAGTACTTGCCTTGAGGCATGCCGAGGTTGTGAGTTCGAGCCTCACCTGGAGCAGCTTACTGGTTTTTCATAAACCATTTCACTAAAAGTAAAGATTAAACTCAGGGGAAAGACGGCCCTTGCTAGAGAGTTTTTACTTCTTTTCAGGATCTGCGTGTCCGACTCTTCCAGGTGCAAATATCACAATCCTATTCGATGCTCCTTATAAACATTCCATGATGTGCCGTCTTGCATAGCATGCAAACACCACATCAGTGCATTTAAAAATACATTTGTAGAATAATAAATATGATGAAAACATTGTTGTCACGGGATAACCATATACTGAGGAGCTGCAAACAGTGCTGTATCAGCTACTTACAATAAAATTTAACTGAAAGACATATCAAAAGAAGAGCGTCATCATATTAATGTTTCTAGTCAACATAAGAGTTGCACCATAGCAGCTTATGGTGCTTTCTGCTCAGATTGTGCCTCCAATCCCACATTGATTTTTTTTATTCTTTGCAGTTTAAAAAAACAATTCATGCTCAAAGTTAACTTTTTAAAACCATTCAACCTAATATATTTATTTCTCTAACTTGTGAATGTGGTCCATGTTCTCTTTTCCTCATCCCCAACACGATACTCCTTTTCCCGAAATCAGGTTCACTTCTTTATCCAGCCCACCCATCCAAGGTCACCAAATCTATGAAGCGATTCTGCTTTTTCTCACATTCTCTCTATGTACAAGATACCTTGTATCATTTGAATGGACAGCAGGAGAGTCGGATATTTATGGTTAGTGGGGGTGGGGATTTGAAGATTAACCTCATTTGACTAAGAGCCGGGGCATCTGGGAGGAAAAGTATTTTAAGGGGGATGAAGTTCACATCTCCTTGGTGAAATTTCTAGATCCTTATTTCATCCTTTCTGTGGATGCAGACTCAGTCGGAACAGAGGTCATAGTCCTCGCTCTGACTTTCAAAGGAACTTCAAATATGCATGGCTTATTTGGCTTTGCCCGGCAGGGCTTGCCCGGCGGGGTGAGAATGGCGTTTGTCAGGCGTTCGTCAGGCGATCGGAAGGGGTGAGGCGATAGTTTATGGTTCAATGGTTTTCATGAAGTCTTCTTGATACGATGAAAGCAGGAAAGGGAAGCTTGTCAATAAGCAAACTTAAGACAAGGTGTGACTCCTAGAAAGAATGACTTGGAAACAACATACAGAAACTCACATATAAAAAGGCCCTGATGAGGCTTGAACTCATGACCCCTGGTTTACAAGACCAGTGCTCTGCCACTGAGCTACAAGGCCAGCCTGCTTGCAGTATGTAAATCGCTTCATGTATTCTTACTGCGGTATGAAGATATCTATGATTTTGAGACTCTGTATGGAAATGCAGTTGCATTTGAATGTCTACATGCGTGCACAAATTGAAGAGCATGCTTAAGACACTTTTCTTGGAAGTAGGAAAAACTCCATTTTGATTTGAGAACATAAGAGTATTCACATTTATGACCATACTGATAGCTCTAGTTAGTATGTCCACAATCAGTGACAGATAGAGAACTCACTTATTAGAAGTGATCTGTCTCTGTGGGGCAGACATATGTCAACAGTCATACACTTGAGATGGCTGAAACTTTAGGAGTAAGAGCTGCTTTCTTATCAGTCTATCTATCCAAACTGGTTAGAAGTAACCCTGGGCGTCCGAATCGGCTACGGCCACGGAGTAGGCGTAGTGTTGCCTTCTACGCATTTTGCGTAGACAGCGTAGCCGGCAACACTACGCCCACTCCGTGTGCGTAGCCGATTCGGCTGCCACCCGCCTCCCTCCCGCCCTCCCCTACATACATTATTTAAGCAACTAACCTTAATAAAACAATTTTTAAAGCACTTACCATGTCCGGGGCTCTTCCGGGGCTCCCTCTTGGAATAGCGTCCCTTCCTGGATACCAATGCGCATGCGCGGCCTCCCGCGCATGCGCATTGGTATCCAGGACGACGCTATTCCAAGAGGGAGCCCCGGACGAGCCCCGGACACGGTAAGTGCTTTAAAATTGTTTTATTAAGGGTAGTTGCTTAAATAATGTATGTAGGGGAGAGCGGGAGGGAGGTGCGTAGTGGGGCTACGCGGAGTGCGGGAGTGGGCGTAGCTTCTCGCCCACTCCGCGTAGCTCCGCGGAGCCCCACTACGCCCACTACGACCAAGGTTAGTTAGAAGGCCAGGAGTGAGGGAAAGGCAATCCTCTGGACACTTCATGAAACATCTAATTTCAATTAAGCACAAAACACTTCCCTTAATTTGACATAATTGCCAAAATGGAATAGTCAGTTGGGCCCTTCTAGTGGATTATGGCTGTGTCTTGAAAGAGAGTGTAATTGTACTACGAGACATGCCCACCTTCAAAAGAGTGTCTGATGGCGTTCCGACGAAGGTGGGATTCGAACCCACGCGTGCAGAGCACAATGGATTAGCAGTCCATCGCCTTAACCACTCGGCCACCTCGTCTGCCTTAGGTGACTATGTTTCATTTTTTAGGAAATTCTTACGATGTGCTAATTACAAATAATCATAAGTTTCTCCTAGACTGTGTCAGAACTGGCAAATATATGTGGTGTTCAATAGACAGAGCACATGATATAGCAGAATTATCAAATCTGTTCCATTAGGACTGCAGTTTTTAATAGTCATGATAACATGCTAGCATGTGAGTCGATCTTGCACAGTGAATAAGGGAGCAGTGCCAGTATCTACTTGGTCAGCTCTAGATGGCTCAACTGGGGAGGTATGAGAACAGTGAGCTCCAGTGGCGCAATCGGTTAGCGCGCAGTACTTATACAGCAGTACTTGCATTGAGGCATGCCGAGGTTGTGAGTTAGAGCCTCACCTGGAGCAGCTTACTGGTTTTTCATAAACCATTTCACTAAAAGTAAAGATTAAACTCAGGGGAAAGACGGCCCTTGCTAGAGAGTTTTTACTTCTTTTCAGGATCTGCGTGTCCGACTCTTCCAGGTGCAAATATCACAATCCTATTCGATGCTCCTTATAAACATTCCATGATGTGCCGTCTTGCATAGCATGCAAACACCACATCAGTGCATTTAAAAATACATTTGTAGAATAATAAATATGATGAAAACATTGTTGTCACGGGATAACCATATACTGAGGAGCTGCAAACAGTGCTGTATCAGCTACTTACAATACAATTTAACTGAAAGACATATCAAAAGAAGAGCGTCATCATATTAATGTTTCTAATCAACATAAGAGTTGCACCATAGCAGCTTATGGTGCTTTCTGCTCAGATTGTGCCTCCAATCCCACATTGATTTTTTTTATTCTTTGCAGTTTAAAAAAACAATTCATGCTCAAAGTTAACTTTTTAAAACCATTCAACCTAATATATTTATTTATCTAACTTGTGAATGTGGTCCATGTTCTCTTTTCCTCATCCCCATCACGATACTCCTTTTCCCGAAATCAGGTTCACTTCTTTATCCAGCCCACCCATCCAAGGTCACCAAATCTATGAAGCGATTCTGCTTTTTCTCACATTCTCTCTATGTACAAGATACCTTGTATCATTTGAATGGACAGCAGGAGAGTCGGATATTTATGGTTAGTGGGGGTGGGGTTTTGAAGATTAACCTCATTTGACTAAGAGCCGGGGCATCTGGGAGGAAAAGTATTTTAAGGGGGATGAAGTTCACATCTCCTTGGTGAAATTTCTAGATCCTTATTTCATCCTTTCTCAGACCCCCCAGGATATAGCGGCATGGATTAGCAAATTTAGCGGCACAAAAATGGAAATTTAGCGGCACAAATATGGAAATTTAGCGGCAATTTTGCGGCATTTCATTTGGCCCTGGACCTTCATAAAGCGGCCTCCAGTGACCCCATCCGTCACCCGCCCTTCCTAACGCTCTTTCTGCCTCCCAATTCTCCCTCTCTTAGTTGTGTTTTGCCGCTTTTAGCTCCTCTATCTTCCTTCCTAATTCACTCTTTCCACTGTCCCATTCAGCTTTCTGTTTCTCATGCCCCCTCCTTTCTGTGCCTCATTCACTCATCCTCTCTCTCACGCATACACACACATCTTTCTCTCCTTATCGATATCTCTCTCATCAGCCCAGTCTCTTCTCCCCCCGTCCCTCTCTCTTTCCATCTTCGTATCTCTCTAGCAACCTGCCTCTCTAGTTCTCTCTTGTCGCCCTCTCTCCCATCCTAGCCCGCTCTTCTCTCTCTAACTCTCATACTTTCGTTCTACCAGACACTGTCTTTCTTCCCCTTCCTCTCTCGCCCTATTTCTCGCGCATTCACCCTCCCTCTTTCTCTCCTGCTCACTCCTCTCTACTTTTCTCCACCTTTCACTTTCATTCGCCCAGTTTCTCTCACCCCCTACTACCCTTTACTTCTATCCCACCTGAGACTTCTTTGCTCACTCCCCCTCTCTTTCACCCCTTCTTTCTCGTCTCACCTGCCCCATACCCTCAGTTTTCATTCTTGCTCCCCCTCTTTACCTTTGCGCTCCACTGCTACTGGATAGGGCAAAAGTAGGCACAGGCTGCAATAGGCTGTCTTCCATTGCTACTCACATCGGTGATTACTCAGGCTTTTAAGTGAAAGTGACACACTTTTCGATGCTAGATAATGTGCAATTTGAAAGTAGCACTTATTCCGATGTGCTGCTCTGTAGTTGCTGACGTTGCAACGTGATTTGTTGATAGTATCAAGACTGTCTTGAGGATATCTTCAAGGGGCCGGTAGAAATTGTAGCATGGCTTTATCGTTTAGGACACTTGAACATTTGACTCTAATTATCGTTTATCCATAATGAGCGTATTTCCTTTTGAAGCTCATTACCTGCCTTTGCATTTCAGACCTAGGTTTACTGCCAATTTTATCTGTGAAGCAAGAGGAGTTCAGTGCTGTGGGTTCTCTGCCGTATGGGGGGCGGTGGAGGTGCGAGCCCCTGCTTCCTGCTGGGATTCCAATCCCATCACAATCCTCGTGTTTGTTTCATTTCCCTCCCGAGACCCCCCGGCTCCAGAGCTCATTACCGAGAGGAATCTCGGGATTACACTGAGGCTTGTCTTCAGGGTGGGGGGTCGGGTGTCCACTTCGAGCCCCCCGGCCCGCCCTGCAGCGGTGTTCACGCTCACCCCACATCACAGGCAGCGCAGTCTGTACACAGGGCAGACACACACACACTGCAAGGCACGCCGCTCCTCTCCAGCAGACACCCCCACCTTGTCTCTACTCCTCCCCCCCGCCCTCTGGAAGATAAATGCCCCCCAGCCTCTGGCCACCTGCAGCCCCCGGCCCGCCCTGCAGCGGTGTCCATACGCACCCCACATCACAGAGCGCAGTCTGTACACAGGGCACACACACACACACTGCAAAGCACACCGCCCCCCTCCAGCAGACACCTCTTGCTCTCTGCCCCGCCCCCTCCGGAAGATAGATGCCCCCAGCCTCTGGCCACCTGCAGGCCCCGGGTCGGTCTGTGCGCTTCTATCGATTGTGAGCTGAGTGAGCTGCTAATGCCCCATTAAGCAAGCCCGGAATGTTATTCTTTCGTGCTTCTGTGTCCTTCCCGCCCGCCCCAATAAACAAAGTAAGTCAGACCCCCCCAGGATATAGCGGCTTTGGTAAAAATGCCGCGATTTCTACGAAAAGTGCCGATTTCGCGGGCACTTTTGTAAAAATCGCGGCATTTTTACTAAAGTGCCAATTTCGCGGCAAATCGCGAAATCGCGAAATCGCGATATCCTGGAGGGTCTGCTTTCTGTGGATGCAGACTCAGTCTGAACAGAGGTCATAGTCCTCGCTCTGACTTTCAAAGGAACTTCAAATATGCATGGCTTATTTGGCTTTGCCCGGCAGGGCTTGCCCGGCGGGGTGAGAATGGCGTTTGTCAGGCGTTCGTCAGGCGATCGGAAGGGGTGAGGCGATAGTTTATGGTTCAATGGTTTTCATGAAGTCTTCTTGATACGATGAAAGCAGGAAAGGGAAGCTTGTCAATAAGCAAACTTAAGACAAGGTGTGACTCCTAGAAAGAATGACTTGGAAACAACATACAGAAACTCACATATAAAAAGGCCCTGATGAGGCTTGAACTCATGACCCCTGGTTTACAAGACCAGTGCTCTGCCACTGAGCTACAAGGCCAGCTTGCCTGCAGTATGTAAATCGCTTCATGTATTCTTACTGCGGTATGAAGATATCTATGATTTTGAGACTCTGTATGGAAATGCAGTTGCATTTGAATGTCTACATGCGTGCACAAATTGAAGAGCATGCTTAAGACACTTTTCTTGGAAGTAGGAAAAACTCCATTTTGATTTGAGAACATAAGAGTATTCACATTTATGACCATACTGATAGCTCTAGTTAGTATGTCCACAATCAGTGACAGATAGAGAACTCACTTATTAGAAGTGATCTGTCTCTGTGGGGCAGACATATGTCAACAGTCATACACTTGAGATGGCTGAAACTTTAGGAGTAAGAGCTGCTTTCTTATCAGTCTATCTATCCAAACTGGTTAGAAGTAACCCTGGGCGTCCGAATCGGCTACGCCCACGGAGTAGGCGTAGTGTTGCCTTCTACGCATTTTGCGTAGACAGCGTAGCCGGCAACACTACGCCCACTCCGTGTGCGTAGCCGATTCGGCCGCCACCCACCTCCCTCCCGCCCTCCCCTACATACATTATTTAAGCAACTAACCTTAATAAAACAATTTTTAAAGCACTTACCATGTCCGGGGCTCTTCCGGGGCTCCCTCTAGGAATAGCGTCCCTTCCTGGATACCAATGCGCATGCGCGGCCTCCCGCGCATGGGCATTGGTATCCAGGACGACGCTATTCCAAGAGGGAGCCCCGGACGAGCCCCGGACATGGTAAGTGCTTTAAAATTGTTTTATTAAGGGTAGTTGCTTAAATAATGTATGTAGGGGAGAGCGGGAGGGAGGTGCGTAGTGGGGCTACGCGGAGTGCGGGAGTGGGCGTAGCTTCTCGCCCACTCCGCGTAGCTCCGCGGAGCCCCACTACGCCCACTACGACCAGGGTTAGTTAGAAGGCCAGGAGTGAGGGAAAGGCAATCCTCTGGACACTTCATGAAAGATCTAATTTCAATTAAGCACAAAACACTTCCCTTAATTTGACATAATTGCCAAAATGGAATAGTCAGTTGGGCCCTTCTAGTGGATTATGGCTGTGTCTTGAAAGAGAGTGTAATTGTACTACGAGACATGCCCACCTTCAAAAGAGTGTCTGATGGCGTTCCGACGAAGGTGGGATTCGAACCCACGCGTGCAGAGCACAATGGATTAGCAGTCCATCGCCTTAACCACTCGGCCACCTCGTCTGCCTTAGGTGACTATGTTTCATTTTTTAGGAAATTCTTACGATGTGCTAATTACAAATAATCATAAGTTTCTCCTAGACTGTGTCAGAACTGGCAAATATATGTGGTGTTCAATAGACAGAGCACATGATATAGCAGAATTATCAAATCTGTTCCATTAGGACTGTAGTTTTTAATAGTCATGATAACATGCTAGCATGTGAGTCGATCTTGCACAGTGAATAAGGGAGCAGTGCCAGTATCTACTTGGTCAGCTCTAGATGGCTCAACTGGGGAGGTATGAGAACAGTGAGCTCCAGTGGCGCAATCGGTTAGCGCGCGGTACTTATACAGCAGTACTTGCATTGAGGCATGCTGAGGTTGTGAGTTCGAGCCTCACCTGGAGCAGCTTACTGGTTTTTCATAAACCATTTCACTAAAAGTAAAGATTAAACTCAGGGGAAAGACGGCCCTTGCTAGAGAGTTTTTACTTCTTTTCAGGATCTGCGTGTCCGACTCTTCCAGGTGCAAATATCACAATCCTATTCGATGCTCCTTATAAACATTCCATGATGTGCCGTCTTGCATAGCATGCAAACACCACATCAGTGCATTTAAAAATACATTTGTAGAATAATAAATATGATGAAAACATTGTTGTCACGGGATAACCATATACTGAGGAGCTGCAAACAGTGCTGTATCAGCTACTTACAATAAAATTTAACTGAAAGACATATCAAAAGAAGAGCGTCATCATATTAATGTTTCTAGTCAACATAAGAGTTGCACCATAGCAGCTTATGGTGCTTTCTGCTCAGATTATGCCTCCAATCCCACATTGATTTTTTTTATTCTTTGCAGTTTAAAAAAACAATTCATGCTCAAAGTTAACTTTTTAAAACCATTCAACCTAATATATTTATTTCTCTAACTTGTGAATGTGGTCCATGTTCTCTTTTCCTCATCCCCATCACGATACTCCTTTTCCCGAAATCAGGTTCACTTCTTTATCCAGCCCACCCATCCAAGGTCACCAAATCTATGAAGAGATTCTGCTTTTTCTCACATTCTCTCTATGTACAAGATACCTTGTATCATTTGAATGGACAGCAGGAGAGTCGGATATTTATGGTTAGTGGGGGTGGGGTTTTGAAGATTAACCTCATTTGACTAAGAGCCGGGGCATCTGGGAGGAAAAGTATTTTAAGGGGGATGAAGTTCACATCTCCTTGGTGAAATTTCTAGATCCTTATTTCATCCTTTCTGTGGATGCAGACTCAGTCGGAACAGAGGTCATAGTCCTCGCTCTGACTTTCAAAGGAACTTCAAATATGCATGGCTTATTTGGCTTTGCCTGGCAGGGCTTGCCCGGCGGGGTGAGAATGGCGTTTGTCAGGCGATCGGAAGGGGTGAGGCCATAGTTTATGGTTCAATGGTTTTCATGAAGTCTTCTTGATACGATGAAAGCAGGAAAGGGAAGCTTGTCAATAAGCAAACTTAAGACAAGGTGTGACTCCTAGAAAGAATGACTTGGAAACAACATACAGAAACTCACATATAAAAAGGCCCTGATGAGGCTTGAACTCATGACCCCTGGTTTACAAGACCAGTGCTCTGCCACTGAGCTACAAGGCCAGCCTGCCTGCAGTATGTAAATCGCTTCATGTATTCTTACTGCGGTATGAAGATATCTATGATTTTGAGACTCTGTATGGAAATGCAGTTGCATTTGAATGTCTACATGCGTGCACAAATTGAAGAGCATGCTTAAGACACTTTTCTTGGAAGTAGGAAAAACTCCATTTTGATTTGAGAACATAAGAGTATTCACATTTATGACCATACTGATAGCTCTAGTTAGTATGTCCACAATCAGTGACAGATAGAGAACTCACTTATTAGAAGTGATCTGTCTCTGTGGGGCAGACATATGTCAACAGTCATACACTTGAGATGGCTGAAACTTTAGGAGTAAGAGCTGCTTTCTTATCAGTCTATCTATCCAAACTGGTTAGAAGTAACCCTGGGCGTCCGAATCGGCTACGCCCACGGAGTAGGCGTAGTGTTGCCTTCTACGCATTTTGCGTAGACAGCGTAGCCGGCAACACTACGCCCACTCCGTGTGCGTAGCCGATTCGGCCGCCACCCGCCTCCCTCCCGCCCTCCCCTACATACATTATTTAAGCAACTAACCTTAATAAAACAATTTTTAAAGCACTTACCATGTCCGGGGCTCTTCCGGGGCTCCCTCTTGGAATAGCGTCCCTTCCTGGATACCAATGCGCATGCGCGGCCTCCCGCGCATGCGCATTGGTATCCAGGACGACGCTATTCCAAGAGGGAGCCCCGGACGAGCCCCGGACACGGTAAGTGCTTTAAAATTGTTTTATTAAGGGTAGTTGCTTAAATAATGTATGTAGGGGAGAGCGGGAGGGAGGTGCGTAGTGGGGCTACGCGGAGTGCGGGAGTGGGCGTAGCTTCTCGCCCACTCCGCGTAGCTCCGCGGAGCCCCACTACGCCCACTATGACCAGGGTTAGTTAGAAGGCCAGGAGTGAGGGAAAGGCAATCCTCTGGACACTTCATGAAAGATCTAATTTCAATTAAGCACAAAACACTTCCCTTAATTTGACATAATTGCCAAAATGGAATAGTCAGTTGGGCCCTTCTAGTGGATTATGGCTGTGTCTTGAAAGAGAGTGTAATTGTACTACGAGACATGCCCACCTTCAAAAGAGTGTCTGATGGCGTTCCGACGAAGGTGGGATTCGAACCCACGCGTGCAGAGCACAATGGATTAGCAGTCCATTGCCTTAACCACTCGGCCACCTCGTCTGCCTTAGGTGACTATGTTTCATTTTTTAGGAAATTCTTACGATGTGCTAATTACAAATAATCATAAGTTTCTCCTAGACTGTGTCAGAACTGGCAAATATATGTGGTGTTCAATAGACAGAGCACATGATATAGCAGAATTATCAAATCTGTTCCGTTAGGACTGTAGTTTTTAATAGTCATGATAACATGCTAGCATGTGAGTCGATCTTGCACAGTGAATAAGGGAGCAGTGCCAGTATCTACTTGGTCAGCTCTAGATGGCTCAACTGGGGAGGTATGAGAACAGTGAGCTCCAGTGGCGCAATCGGTTAGCGCGCGGTACTTATACAGCAGTACTTGCATTGAGGCATGCCGAGGTTGTGAGTTTGAGCCTCACCTGGAGCAGCTTACTGGTTTTTCATAAACCATTTCACTAAAAGTAAAGATTAAACTCAGGGGAAAGACGGCCCTTGCTAGAGAGTTTTTACTTCTTTTCAGGATCTGCGTGTCCGACTCTTCCAGGTGCAAATATCACAATCCTATTCGATGCTCCTTATAAACATTCCATGATGTGCCGTCTTGCATAGCATGCAAACACCACATCAGTGCATTTAAAAATACATTTGTAGAATAATAAATATGATGAAAACATTGTTGTCACGGGATAACCATATACTGAGGAGCTGCAAACAGTGCTGTATCAGCTACTTACAATAAAAGTTAACTGAAATACATATCAAAAGAAGAGCGTCATCATATTAATGTTTCTAGTCAACATAAGAGTTGCACCATAGCAGCTTATGGTGCTTTCTGCTCAGATTGTGCCTCCAATCCCACATTGATTTTTTTTATTCTTTGCAGTTTAAAAAAACAATTCATGCTCAAAGTTAACTTTTTAAAACCATTCAACCTAATATATTTATTTCTCTAACTTGTGAATGTGGTCCATGTTCTCTTTTCCTCATCCCCATCACGATACTCCTTTTTCCGAAATCAGGTTCACTTCTTTATCCAGCCCACCCATCCAAGGTCACCAAATCTATGAAGCGATTCTGCTTTTTCTCACATTCTCTCTATGTACAAGATACCTTGTATCATTTGAATGGACAGCAGGAGAGTCGGATATTTATGGTTAGTGGGGGTGGGGTTTTGAAGATTAACCTCATTTGACTAAGAGCCGGGGCATCTGGGAGGAAAAGTATTTTAAGGGGGATGAAGTTCACATCTCCTTGGTGAAATTTCTAGATCCTTATTTCATCCTTTCTCAGACCCCCCAGGATATAGCGGCATGGATTAGCAAATTTAGCGGCACAAAAATGGAAATTTAGCGGCACAAATATGGAAATTTAGCGGCAATTTTGCGGCATTTCATTTGGCCCTGGACCTTCATAAAGCGGCCTCCAGTGACCTCATCCGTCACCCGCCCTTCCTAACGCTCTTTCTGCCTCCCAATTCTCCCTCTCTTAGTTGTGTTTTGCCGCTTTTAGCTCCTTATCTTCCTTCCTAATTCACTCTTTCCACTGTCCCATTCAGCTTTCTGTTTCTCATGCCCCCTCCTTTCTGTGCCTCATTCACTCATCCTCTCTCTCACGCATACACACACATCTTTCTCTCCTTATCGATATCTCTCTCATCAGCCCAGTCTCTTCTCCCCCCGTCCCTCTCTCTTTCCATCTTCGTATCTCTCTAGCAACCTGCCTCTCTAGTTCTCTCTTGTCGCCCTCTCTCCCTTCCTAGCCCGCTCTTCTCTCTCTAACTCTCATACTTTCGTTCTACCAGACACTGTCTTTCTTCCCCTTCCTCTCTCGCCCTATTTCTCGCGCATTCACCCTCCCTCTTTCTCTCCTGCTCACTCCTCTCTACTTTTCTCCACCTTTCACTTTCATTCGCCCAGTTTCTCTCACCCCCTACTACCCTTTACTTCTATCCCACCTGTGACTTCTTTGCTCACTCCCCCTCTCTTTCACCCCTTCTTTCTCGTCTCACCTGCCCCATACCCTCAGTTTTCATTCTTGCTCCCCCTCTTTACCTTTGCGCTCCACTGCTACTGGATAGGGCAAAAGTAGGCACAGGCTGCAATAGGCTGTCTTCCATTGCTACTCACATCGGTGATTACTTAGGCTTTTAAGTGAAAGTGACACACTTTTCGATGCTAGATAATGTGCAATTTGAAAGTAGCACTTATTCCGATGTGCTGCTCTGTAGTTGCTGACGTTGCAACGTGATTTGTTGATAGTATGAAGACTGTCTTGAGGATATCTTCAAGGGGCCGGTAGAAATTGTAGCATGGCTTTATCGTTTAGGACACTTGAACATTTGACTCTAATTATCGTTTATTCATAATGAGCGTATTTCCTTTTGAAGCTCATTACCTGCCTTTGCATTTCAGACCTAGGTTTACTGCCAATTTTATCTGTGAAGCAAGAGGAGTTCAGTGCTGTGGGTTCTCTGCCGTATGGGGGGCGGTGGAGGTGCGAGCCCCTGCTTCCTGCTGGGAATCCAATCCCATCACAATCCTCGTGTTTGTTTCATTTCCCTCCCGAGACCCCCCGGCTCCAGAGCTCATTACCGAGAGGAATCTCGGGATTACACTGAGGCTTGTCTTCAGGGTGGGGGGTCGGGTGTCCACTTCGAGCCCCCCGGCCCGCCCTGCAGCGGTGTTCACGCTCACCCCACATCACAGGCAGCGCAGTCTGTACACAGGGCAGACACACACACACTGCAAGGCACGCCGCTCCTCTCCAGCAGACACCCCCACCTTGTCTCTACTCCTCCCCCCCGCCCTCTGGAAGATAAATGCCCCCCAGCCTCTGGCCACCTGCAGCCCCCGGCCCGCCCTGCAGCGGTGTCCATACGCACCCCACATCACAGAGCGCAGTCTGTACACAGGGCACACACACACACACTGCAAAGCACGCCGCCCCCCTCCAGCAGACACCTCTTGCTCTCTGCTCCGCCCCCTCCGGAAGATAGATGCCCCCAGCCTCTGGCCACCTGCAGGCCCCGGGTCGGTCTGTGCGCTTCTATCGATTGTGAGCTGAGTGAGCTGCTAATGCCCCATTAAGCAAGCCCGGAATGTTATTCTTTCGTGCTTCTGTGTCCTTCCCGCCCGCCCCAATAAACAAAGTAAGTCAGACCCCCCCAGGATATAGCGGCTTTGGTAAAAATGCCGCGATTTCTACGAAAAGTGCCGATTTCGCGGGCACTTTTGTAAAAATCGCGGCATTTTTACTAAAGTGCCAATTTCGCGGCAAATCGCGAAATCGCGATATCCTGGAGGGTCTGCTTTCTGTGGATGCAGACTCAGTCTGAACAGAGGTCATAGTCCTCGCTCTGACTTTCAAAGGAACTTCAAATATGCTTGGCTTATTTGGCTTTGCCCGGCAGGGCTTGCCCGGCGGGGTGAGAATGGCGTTTGTCAGGCGATCGGAAGGGGTGAGGCGATAGTTTATGGTTCAATGGTTTTCATGAAGTCTTCTTGATACGATGAAAGCAGGAAAGGGAAGCTTGTCAATAAGCAAACTTAAGACAAGGTGTGACTCCTAGAAAGAATGACTTGGAAACAACATACAGAAACTCACATATAAAAAGGCCCTGATGAGGCTTGAACTCATGACCCCTGGTTTACAAGACCAGTGCTCTGCCACTGAGCTACAAGGCCAGCCTGCCTGCAGTATGTAAATCGCTTCATGTATTCTTACTGCGGTATGAAGATATCTATGATTTTGAGACTCTGTATGGAAATGCAGTTGCATTTGAATGTCTACATGCGTGCACAAATTGAAGAGCATGCTTAAGACACTTTTCTTGGAAGTAGGAAAAACTCCATTTTGATTTGAGAACATAAGAGTATTCACATTTATGACCATACTGATAGCTCTAGTTATTATGTCCACAATCAGTGACAGATAGAGAACTCACTTATTAGAAGTGATCTGTCTCTGTGGGGCAGACATATGTCAACAGTCATACACTTGAGATGGCTGAAACTTTAGGAGTAAGAGCTGCTTTCTTATCAGTCTATCTATCCAAACTGGTTAGAAGTAACCCTGGGCGTCCGAATCGGCTACGCCCACGGAGTAGGCGTAGTGTTGCCTTCTACGCATTTTGCGTAGACAGCGTAGCCGGCAACACTACGCCCACTCCGTGTGCGTAGCCGATTCGGCCGCCACCCACCTCCCTCCCGCCCTCCCCTACATACATTATTTAAGCAACTAACCTTAATAAAACAATTTTTAAAGCACTTACCATGTCCGGGGCTCTTCCGGGGCTCCCTCTTGGAATAGCGTCCCTTCCTGGATACCAATGCGCATGCGCGGCCTCCCGCGCATGGGCATTGGTATCCAGGACGACGCTATTCCAAGAGGGAGCCCCGGACGAGCCCCGGACACGGTAAGTGCTTTAAAATTGTTTTATTAAGGGTAGTTGCTTAAATAATGTATGTAGGGGAGAGCGGGAGGGAGGTGCGTAGTGGGGCTACGCGGAGTGCGGGAGTGGTCGTAGCTTCTCGCCCACTCCGCGTAGCTCCGCGGAGCCCCACTACGCCCACTACGACCAGGGTTAGTTAGAAGGCCAGGAGTGAGGGAAAGGCAATCCTCTGGACACTTCATGAAAGATCTAATTTCAATTAAGCACAAAACACTTCCCTTAATTTGACATAATTGCCAAAATGGAATAGTCAGTTGGGCCCTTCTAGTGGATTATGGCTGTGTCTTGAAAGAGAGTGTAATTGTACTACGAGACATGCCCACCTTCAAAAGAGTGTCTGATGGCGTTCCGACGAAGGTGGGATTCGAACCCACGCGTGCAGAGCACAATGGATTAGCAGTCCATCGCCTTAACCACTCGTCCACCTCGTCTGCCTTAGGTGACTATGTTTCATTTTTTAGGAAATTCTTACGATGTGCTAATTACAAATAATCATAAGTTTCTCCTAGACTGTGTCAGAACTGGCAAATATATGTGGTGTTCAATAGACAGAGCACATGATATAGCAGAATTATCAAATCTGTTCCATTAGGACTGTAGTTTTTAATAGTCATGATGACATGCTAGCATGTGAGTCGATCTTGCACAGTGAATAAGGGAGCAGTGCCAGTATCTACTTGTTCAGCTCTAGATGGCTCAACTGGGGAGGTATGAGAACAGTGAGCTCCAGTGGCGCAATTGGTTAGCGCGCGGTACTTATACAGCAGTACTTGCATTGAGGCATGCCGAGGTTGTGAGTTCGAGCCTGACCTGGAGCAGCTTACTGGTTTTTCATAAACCATTTCACTAAAAGTAAAGATTAAACTCAGGGGAAAGACGGCCCTTGCTAGAGAGTTTTTACTTCTTTTCAGGATCTGCGTGTCCGACTCTTCCAGGTGCAAATATCACAATCCTATTCGATGCTCCTTATAAACATTCCATGATGTGCCGTCTTGCATAGCATGCAAACACCACATCAGTGCATTTAAAAATACATTTGTAGAATAATAAATATGATGAAAACATTGTTGTCACGGGATAACCATATACTGAGGAGCTGCAAACAGTGCTGTATCAGCTACTTACAATAAAATTTAACTGAAATACATATCAAAAGAAGAGCGTCATCATATTAATGTTTCTAGTCAACATAAGAGTTGCACCATAGCAGCTTATGGTGCTTTCTGCTCAGATTGTGCCTCCAATCCCACATTGATTTTTTTTATTCTTTGCAGTTTAAAAAAACAATTCATGCTCAAAGTTAACTTTTTAAAACCATTCAACCTAATATATTTATTTCTCTAACTTGTGAATGTGGTCCATGTTCTCTTTTCCTCATCCCCATCACGATACTCCTTTTCCCGAAATCAGGTTCACTTCTTTATCCAGCCCACCCATCCAAGGTCACCAAATCTATGAAGCGATTCTGCTTTTTCTCACATTCTCTCTATGTACAAGATACCTTGTATCATTTGAATGGACAGCAGGAGAGTCGGATATTTATGGTTAGTGGGGGTGGGGTTTTGAAGATTAACCTCATTTGACTAAGAGCCGGGGCATCTGGGAGGAAAAGTATTTTAAGGGGGATGAAGTTCACATCTCCTTGGTGAAATTTCTAGATCCTTATTTCATCCTTTCTCAGACCCCCCAGGATATAGCGGCATGGATTAGCAAATTTAGCGGCACAAAAATGGAAATTTAGCGGCACAAATATGGAAATTTAGCGGCAATTTTGCGGCATTTCATTTGGCCTTGGACCTTCATAAAGCGGCCTCCAGTGACCTCATCCGTCACCCGCCCTTCCTAACGCTCTTTCTGCCTCCCAATTCTCCCTCTCTTAGTTGTGTTTTGCCGCTTTTAGCTCCTCTATCTTCCTTCCTAATTCACTCTTTCCACTGTCCCATTCAGCTTTCTGTTTCTCATGCCCCCTCCTTTCTGTGCCTCATTCACTCATCCTCTCTCTCACGCATACACACACATCTTTCTCTCCTTATCGATATCTCTCTCATCAGCCCAGTCTCTTCTCCCCCCGTCCCTCTCTCTTTCCATCTTCGTATCTCTCTAGCAACCTGCCTCTCAAGTTCTCTCTTGTCGCCCTCTCTCCCTTCCTAGCCCGCTCTTCTCTCTCTAACTCTCATACTTTCGTTCTACCAGACACTGTCTTTCTTCCCCTTCCTCTCTCGCCCTATTTCTCGCGCATTCACCCTCCCTCTTTCTCTCCTGCTCACTCCTCTCTACTTTTCTCCACCTTTCACTTTCATTCGCCCAGTTTCTCTCACCCCCTACTACCCTTTACTTCTATCCCACCTGTGACTTCTTTGCTCACTCCCCCTCTCTTTCACCCCTTCTTTCTCGTCTCACCTGCCCCATACCCTCAGTTTTCATTCTTGCTCCCCCTCTTTACCTTTGCGCTCCACTGCTACTGGATAGGGCAAAAGTAGGCACAGGCTGCAATAGGCTGTCTTCCATTGCTACTCACATCGGTGATTACTCAGGCTTTTAAGTGAAAGTGACACACTTTTCGATGCTAGATAATGTGCAATTTGAAAGTAGCACTTATTCCGATGTGCTGCTCTGTAGTTGCTGACATTGCAACGTGATTTGTTGATAGTATCAAGACTGTCTTGAGGATATCTTCAAGGGGCCGGTAGAAATTGTAGCATGGCTTTATCGTTTAGGACACTTGAACATTTGACTCTAATTATCGTTTATCCATAATGAGCGTATTTCCTTTTGAAGCTCATTACCTGCCTTTGCATTTCAGACCTAGGTTTACTGCCAATTTTATCTGTGAAGCAAGAGGAGTTCAGTGCTGTGGGTTCTCTGCCGTATGGGGGGCGGTGGAGGTGCGAGCCCCTGCTTCCTGCTGGGAATCCAATCCCATCACAATCCTCGTGTTTGTTTCATTTCCCTCCCGAGACCCCCCGGCTCCAGAGCTCATTACCGAGAGGAATCTCGGGATTACACTGAGGCTTGTCTTCAGGGTGGGGGGTCGGGTGTCCACTTCGAGCCCCCCGGCCCGCCCTGCAGCGGTGTTCACACTCACCCCACATCACAGGCAGCGCAGTCTGTACACAGGGCAGACACACACACACTGCAAGGCACGCCGCTCCTCTCCAGCAGACACCCGCACCTTGTCTCTACTCCTCCCCCCCCGCCCTCTGGAAGATAAATGCCCCCCAGCCTCTGGCCACCTGCAGGCCCCGGGTCGGTCTGTGCGCTTCTATCGATTGTGAGCTGAGTGAGCTGCTAATGCCCCATTAAGAAAGCCCGGAATGTTATTCTTTCGTGCTTCTGTGTCCTTCCCGCCCGCCCCAATAAACAAAGTAAGTCAGACCCCCCCAGGATATAGCGGCTTTGGTAAAAATGCCGCGATTTCTACGAAAAGTGCCGATTTCGCGGGCACTTTTGTAAAAATCGCGGCATTTTTACTAAAGTGCCAATTTCGCGGCAAATCGCGAAATCGCGATATCCTGGAGGGTCTGCTTTCTGTGGATGCAGACTCAGTCTGAACAGAGGTCATAGTCCTCGCTCTGACTTTCAAAGGAACTTCAAATATGCATGGCTTATTTGGCTTTGCCCGGCAGGGCTTGCCCGGCGGGGTGAGAATGGCGTTTGTCAGGCGTTCGTCAGGCGATCGGAAGGGGTGAGGCGATAGTTTATGGTTCAATGGTTTTCATGAAGTCTTCTTGATACGATGAAAGCAGGAAAGGGAAGCTTGTCAATAAGCAAACTTAAGACAAGGTGTGACTCCTAGAAAGAATGACTTGGAAACAACATACAGAAACTCACATATAAAAAGGCCCTGATGAGGCTTGAACTCATGACCCCTGGTTTACAAGACCAGTGCTCTGCCACTGAGCTACAAGGCCAGCCTGCCTGCAGTATGTAAATCGCTTCATGTATTCTTACTGCGGTATGAAGATATCTATGATTTTGAGACTCTGTATGGAAATGCAGTTGCATTTGAATGTCTACATGCGTGCACAAATTGAAGAGCATGCTTAAGACACTTTTCTTGGAAGTAGGAAAAACTCCATTTTGATTTGAGAACATAAGAGTATTCACATTTATGACCATACTGATAGCTCTAGTTATTATGTCCACAATCAGTGACAGATAGAGAACTCACTTATTAGAAGTGATCTGTCTCTGTGGGGCAGACATATGTCAACAGTCATACACTTGAGATGGCTGAAACTTTAGGAGTAAGAGCTGCTTTCTTATCAGTCTATCTATCCAAACTGGTTAGAAGTAACCCTGGGCGTCCGAATCGGCTACGCCCACGGAGTAGGCGTAGTGTTGCCTTCTACGCATTTTGCGTAGACAGCGTAGCCGGCAACACTACGCCCACTCCGTGTGCGTAGCCGATTCGGCCGCCACCCACCTCCCTCCCGCCCTCCCCTACATACATTATTTAAGCAACTAACCTTAATAAAACAATTTTTAAAGCACTTACCATGTCCGGGGCTCTTCCGGGGCTCCCTCTTGGAATAGCGTCCCTTCCTGGATACCAATGCGCATGCGCGGCCTCCCGCGCATGGGCATTGGTATCCAGGACGACGCTATTCCAAGAGGGAGCCCCGGACGAGCCCCGGACACGGTAAGTGCTTTAAAATTGTTTTATTAAGGGTAGTTGCTTAAATAATGTATGTAGGGGAGAGCGGGAGGGAGGTGCGTAGTGGGGCTACGCGGAGTGCGGGAGTGGGCGTAGCTTCTCGCCCACTCCGCGTAGCTCCGCGGAGCCCCACTACGCCCACTACGACCAGGGTTAGTTAGAAGGCCAGGAGTGAGGGAAAGGCAATCCTCTGGACACTTCATGAAAGATCTAATTTCAATTAAGCACAAAACACTTCCCTTAATTTGACATAATTGCCAAAATGGAATAGTCAGTTGGGCCCTTCTAGTGGATTATGGCTGTGTCTTTAAAGAGAGTGTAATTGTACTACAAGACATGCCCACCTTCAAAAGAGTGTCTGATGGCGTTCCGACGAAGGTGGGATTCGAACCCACGCGTGCAGAGCACAATGGATTAGCAGTCCATCGCCTTAACCACTCGGCCACCTCGTCTGCCTTAGGTGACTATGTTTCATTTTTTAGGAAATTCTTACGATGTGCTAATTACAAATAATCATAAGTTTCTCCTAGACTGTGTCAGAACTGGCAAATATATGTGGTGTTCAATAGACAGAGCACATGATATAGCAGAATTATCAAATCTGTTCCATTAGGACTGTAGTTTTTAATAGTCATGATGACATGCTAGCATGTGAGTCGATCTTGCACAGTGAATAAGGGAGCAGTGCCAGTATCTACTTGTTCAGCTCTAGATGGCTCAACTGGGGAGGTATGAGAACAGTGAGCTCCAGTGGCGCAATCGGTTAGCGCGCGGTACTTATACAGCAGTACTTGCATTGAGGCATGCCGAGGTTGTGAGTTCGAGCCTCACCTGGAGCAGCTTACTGGTTTTTCATAAACCATTTCACTAAAAGTAAAGATTAAACTCAGGGGAAAGACGTCCCTTGCTAGAGAGTTTTTATTTCTTTTCAGGATCTGCGTGTCCGACTCTTCCAGGTGCAAATATCACAATCCTATTCGATGCTCCTTATAAACATTCCATGATGTGCCGTCTTGCATAGCATGCAAACACCACATCAGTGCATTTAAAAATACATTTGTAGAATAATAAATATGATGAAAACATTGTTGTCACGGGATAACCATATACTGAGGAGCTGCAAACAGTGCTGTATCAGCTACTTACAATAAAATTTAACTGAAATACATATCAAAAGAAGAGCGTCATCATATTAATGTTTCTAGTCAACATAAGAGTTGCACCATAGCAGCTTATGGTGCTTTCTGCTCAGATTGTGCCTCCAATCCCACATTGATTTTTTTTATTCTTTGCAGTTTAAAAAAACAATTTATGCTCAAAGTTAACTTTTTAAAACCATTCAACCTAATATATTTATTTCTCTAACTTGTGAATGTGGTCCATGTTCTCTTTTCCTCATCCCCATCACGATACTCCTTTTCCCGAAATCAGGTTCACTTCTTTATCCAGCCCACCCATCCAAGGTCACCAAATCTATGAAGCGATTCTGCTTTTTCTCACATTCTCTCTATGTACAAGATACCTTGTATCATTTGAATGGACAGCAGGAGAGTCGGATATTTATGGTTAGTGGGGGTGGGGTTTTGAAGATTAACCTCATTTGACTAAGAGCCGGGGCATCTGGGAGGAAAAGTATTTTAAGGGGGATGAAGTTCACATCTCCTTGGTGAAATTTCTAGATCCTTATTTCATCCTTTCTCAGACCCCCCAGGATATAGCGGCATGGATTAGCAAATTTAGCGGCACAAAAATGGAAATTTAGCGGCACAAATATGGAAATTTAGCGGCAATTTTGCGGCATTTCATTTGGCCTTGGACCTTCATAAAGCGGCCTCCAGTGACCTCATCCGTCACCCGCCCTTCCTAACGCTCTTTCTGCCTCCCAATTCTCCCTCTCTTAGTTGTGTTTTGCCGCTTTTAGCTCCTCTATCTTCCTTCCTAATTCACTCTTTCCACTGTCCCATTCAGCTTTCTGTTTCTCATGCCCCCTCCTTTCTGTGCCTCATTCACTCATCCTCTCTCTCACGCATACACACACATCTTTCTCTCCTTATCGATATCTCTCTCATCAGCCCAGTCTCTTCTCCCCCCGTCCCTCTCTCTTTCCATCTTCGTATCTCTCTAGCAACCTGCCTCTCTAGTTCTCTCTTGTCGCCCTCTCTCCCTTCCTAGCCCGCTCTTCTCTCTCTAACTCTCATACTTTCGTTCTACCAGACACTGTCTTTCTTCCCCTTCCTCTCTCGCCCTATTTCTCGCGCATTCACCCTCCCTCTTTCTCTCCTGCTCACTCCTCTCTACTTTTCTCCACCTTTCACTTTCATTCGCCCAGTTTCTCTCACCCCCTACTACCCTTTACTTCTATCCCACCTGTGACTTCTTTGCTCACTCCCCCTCTCTTTCACCCCTTCTTTCTCGTCTCACCTGCCCCATACCCTCAGTTTTCATTCTTGCTCCCCCTCTTTACCTTTGCGCTCCACTGCTACTGGATAGGGCAAAAGTAGGCACAGGCTGCAATAGGCTGTCTTCCATTGCTACTCACATCGGTGATTACTCAGGCTTTTAAGTGAAAGTGACACACTTTTCGATGCTAGATAATGTGCAATTTGAAAGTAGCACTTATTCCGATGTGCTGCTCTGTAGTTGCTGACATTGCAACGTGATTTGTTGATAGTATCAAGACTGTCTTGAGGATATCTTCAAGGGGCCGGTAGAAATTGTAGCATGGCTTTATCGTTTAGGACACTTGAACATTTGACTCTAATTATCGTTTATCCATAATGAGCGTATTTCCTTTTGAAGCTCATTACCTGCCTTTGCATTTCAGACCTAGGTTTACTGCCAATTTTATCTGTGAAGCAAGAGGAGTTCAGTGCTGTGGGTTCTCTGCCGTATGGGGGGCGGTGGAGGTGCGAGCCCCTGCTTCCTGCTGGGAATCCAATCCCATCACAATCCTCGTGTTTGTTTCATTTCCCTCCCGAGACCCCCCGGCTCCAGAGCTCATTACCGAGAGGAATCTCGGGATTACACTGAGGCTTGTCTTCAGGGTGGGGGGTCGGGTGTCCACTTCGAGCCCCCCGGCCCGCCCTGCAGCGGTGTTCACGCTCACCCCACATCACAGGCAGCGCAGTCTGTACACAGGGCAGACACACACACACTGCAAGGCACGCCGCTCCTCTCCAGCAGACACCCGCACCTTGTCTCTACTCCTCCCCCCCCGCCCTCTGGAAGATAAATTGCCCCCCAGCCTCTGGCCACCTGCAGGCCCCGGGTCGGTCTGTGCGCTTCTATCGATTGTGAGCTGAGTGAGCTGCTAATGCCCCATTAAGAAAGCCCGGAATGTTATTCTTTCGTGCTTCTGTGTCCTTCCCGCCCGCCCCAATAAACAAAGTAAGTCAGACCCCCCCAGGATATAGCGGCTTTGGTAAAAATGCCGCGATTTCTACGAAAAGTGCCGATTTCGCGGGCACTTTTGTAAAAATCGCGGCATTTTTACTAAAGTGCCAATTTCGCGGCAAATCGCGAAATCGCGATATCCTGGAGGGTCTGCTTTCTGTGGATGCAGACTCAGTCTGAACAGAGGTCATAGTCCTCGCTCTGACTTTCAAAGGAACTTCAAATATGCATGGCTTATTTGGCTTTGCCCGGCAGGGCTTGCCCGGCGGGGTGAGAATGGCGTTTGTCAGGCGTTCGTCAGGCGATCGGAAGGGGTGAGGCGATAGTTTATGGTTCAATGGTTTTCATGAAGTCTTCTTGATACGATGAAAGCAGGAAAGGGAAGCTTGTCAATAAGCAAACTTAAGACAAGGTGTGACTCCTAGAAAGAATGACTTGGAAACAACATACAGAAACTCACATATAAAAAGGCCCTGATGAGGCTTGAACTCATGACCCCTGGTTTACAAGACCAGTGCTCTGCCACTGAGCTACAAGGCCAGCCTGCCTGCAGTATGTAAATCGCTTCATGTATTCTTACTGCGGTATGAAGATATCTATGATTTTGAGACTCTGTATGGAAATGCAGTTGCATTTGAATGTCTACATGCGTGCACAAATTGAAGAGCATGCTTAAGACACTTTTCTTGGAAGTAGGAAAAACTCCATTTTGATTTGAGAACATAAGAGTATTCACATTTATGACCATACTGATAGCTCTAGTTATTATGTCCACAATCAGTGACAGATAGAGAACTCACTTATTAGAAGTGATCTGTCTCTGTGGGGCAGACATATGTCAACAGTCATACACTTGAGATGGCTGAAACTTTAGGAGTAAGAGCTGCTTTCTTATCAGTCTATCTATCCAAACTGGTTAGAAGTAACCCTGGGCGTCCGAATCGGCTACGCCCACGGAGTAGGCGTAGTGTTGCCTTCTACGCATTTTGCGTAGACAGCGTAGCCGGCAACACTACGCCCACTCCGTGTGCGTAGCCGATTCGGCCGCCACCCACCTCCCTCCCGCCCTCCCCTACATACATTATTTAAGCAACTAACCTTAATAAAACAATTTTTAAAGCACTTACCATGTCCGGGGCTCTTCCGGGGCTCCCTCTTGGAATAGCGTCCCTTCCTGGATACCAATGCGCATGCGCGGCCTCCCGCGCATGGGCATTGGTATCCAGGACGACGCTATTCCAAGAGGGAGCCCCGGACGAGCCCCGGACACGGTAAGTGCTTTAAAATTGTTTTATTAAGGGTAGTTGCTTAAATAATGTATGTAGGGGAGAGCGGGAGGGAGGTGCGTAGTGGGGCTACGCGGAGTGCGGGAGTGGGCGTAGCTTCTCGCCCACTCCGCGTAGCTCCGCGGAGCCCCACTACGCCCACTACGACCAGGGTTAGTTAGAAGGCCAGGAGTGAGGGAAAGGCAATCCTCTGGACACTTCATGAAAGATCTAATTTCAATTAAGCACAAAACACTTCCCTTAATTTGACATAATTGCCAAAATGGAATAGTCAGTTGGGCCCTTCTAGTGGATTATGGCTGTGTCTTTAAAGAGAGTGTAATTGTACTACAAGACATGCCCACCTTCAAAAGAGTGTCTGATGTCGTTCCGACGAAGGTGGGATTCGAACCCACGCGTGCAGAGCACAATGGATTAGCAGTCCATCGCCTTAACCACTCGGCCACCTCGTCTGCCTTAGGTGACTATGTTTCATTTTTTAGGAAATTCTTACGATGTGCTAATTACAAATAATCATAAGTTTCTCCTAGACTGTGTCAGAACTGGCAAATATATGTGGTGTTCAATAGACAGAGCACATGATATAGCAGAATTATCAAATCTGTTCCATTAGGACTGTAGTTTTTAATAGTCATGATGACATGCTAGCATGTGAGTCGATCTTGCACAGTGAATAAGGGAGCAGTGCCAGTATCTACTTGTTCAGCTCTAGATGGCTCAACTGGGGAGGTATGAGAACAGTGAGCTCCAGTGGCGCAATCGGTTAGCGCGCGGTACTTATACAGCAGTACTTGCATTGAGGCATGCCGAGGTTGTGAGTTCGAGCCTCACCTGGAGCAGCTTACTGGTTTTTCATAAACCATTTCACTAAAAGTAAAGATTAAACTCAGGGGAAAGACGTCCCTTGCTAGAGAGTTTTTATTTCTTTTCAGGATCTGCGTGTCCGACTCTTCCAGGTGCAAATATCACAATCCTATTCGATGCTCCTTATAAACATTCCATGATGTGCCGTCTTGCATAGCATGCAAACACCACATCAGTGCATTTAAAAATACATTTGTAGAATAATAAATATGATGAAAACATTGTTGTCACGGGATAACCATATACTGAGGAGCTGCAAACAGTGCTGTATCAGCTACTTACAATAAAATTTAACTGAAATACATATCAAAAGAAGAGCGTCATCATATTAATGTTTCTAGTCAACATAAGAGTTGCACCATAGCAGCTTATGGTGCTTTCTGCTCAGATTGTGCCTCCAATCCCACATTGATTTTTTTTATTCTTTGCAGTTTAAAAAAACAATTTATGCTCAAAGTTAACTTTTTAAAACCATTCAACCTAATATATTTATTTCTCTAACTTGTGAATGTGGTCCATGTTCTCTTTTCCTCATCCCCATCACGATACTCCTTTTCCCGAAATCAGGTTCACTTCTTTATCCAGCCCACCCATCCAAGGTCACCAAATCTATGAAGCGATTCTGCTTTTTCTCACATTCTCTCTATGTACAAGATACCTTGTATCATTTGAATGGACAGCAGGAGAGTCGGATATTTATGGTTAGTGGGGGTGGGGTTTTGAAGATTAACCTCATTTGACTAAGAGCCGGGGCATCTGGGAGGAAAAGTATTTTAAGGGGGATGAAGTTCACATCTCCTTGGTGAAATTTCTAGATCCTTATTTCATCCTTTCTCAGACCCCCCAGGATATAGCGGCATGGATTAGCAAATTTAGCGGCACAAAAATGGAAATTTAGCGGCACAAATATGGAAATTTAGCGGCAATTTTGCGGCATTTCATTTGGCCTTGGACCTTCATAAAGCGGCCTCCAGTGACCTCATCCGTCACCCGCCCTTCCTAACGCTCTTTCTGCCTCCCAATTCTCCCTCTCTTAGTTGTGTTTTGCCGCTTTTAGCTCCTCTATCTTCCTTCCTAATTCACTCTTTCCACTGTCCCATTCAGCTTTCTGTTTCTCATGCCCCCTCCTTTCTGTGCCTCATTCACTCATCCTCTCTCTCACGCATACACACACATCTTTCTCTCCTTATCGATATCTCTCTCATCAGCCCAGTCTCTTCTCCCCCCGTCCCTCTCTCTTTCCATCTTCGTATCTCTCTAGCAACCTGCCTCTCTAGTTCTCTCTTGTCGCCCTCTCTCCCTTCCTAGCCCGCTCTTCTCTCTCTAACTCTCATACTTTCGTTCTACCAGACACTGTCTTTCTTCCCCTTCCTCTCTCGCCCTATTTCTCGCGCATTCACCCTCCCTCTTTCTCTCCTGCTCACTCCTCTCTACTTTTCTCTACCTTTCACTTTCATTCGCCCAGTTTCTCTCACCCCCTACTACCCTTTACTTCTATCCCACCTGTGACTTCTTTGCTCACTCCCCCTCTCTTTCACCCCTTCTTTCTCGTCTCACCTGCCCCATACCCTCAGTTTTCATTCTTGCTCCCCCTCTTTACCTTTGTGCTCCACTGCTACTGGATAGGGCAAAAGTAGGCACAGGCTGCAATAGGCTGTCTTCCATTGCTACTCACATCGGTGATTACTCAGGCTTTTAAGTGAAAGTGACACACTTTTCGATGCTAGATAATGTGCAATTTGAAAGTAGCACTTATTCCGATGTGCTGCTCTGTAGTTGCTGACATTGCAACGTGATTTGTTGATAGTATCAAGACTGTCTTGAGGATATCTTCAAGGGGCCGGTAGAAATTGTAGCATGGCTTTATCGTTTAGGACACTTGAACATTTGACTCTAATTATCGTTTATCCATAATGAGCGTATTTCCTTTTGAAGCTCATTACCTGCCTTTGCATTTCAGACCTAGGTTTACTGCCAATTTTATCTGTGAAGCAAGAGGAGTTCAGTGCTGTGGGTTCTCTGCCGTATGGGGGGCGGTGGAGGTGCGAGCCCCTGCTTCCTGCTGGGAATCCAATCCCATCACAATCCTCGTGTTTGTTTCATTTCCCTCCCGAGACCCCCCGGCTCCAGAGCTCATTACCGAGAGGAATCTCGGGATTACACTGAGGCTTGTCTTCAGGGTGGGGGGTCGGGTGTCCACTTCGAGCCCCCCGGCCCGCCCTGCAGCGGTGTTCACGCTCACCCCACATCACAGGCAGCGCAGTCTGTACACAGGGCAGACACACACACACTGCAAGGCACGCCGCTCCTCTCCAGCAGACACCCGCACCTTGTCTCTACTCCTCCCCCCCCGCCCTCTGGAAGATAAATGCCCCCCAGCCTCTGGCCACCTGCAGGCCCCGGGTCGGTCTGTGCGCTTCTATCGATTGTGAGCTGAGTGAGCTGCTAATGCCCCATTAAGAAAGCCCGGAATGTTATTCTTTCGTGCTTCTGTGTCCTTCCCGCCCGCCCCAATAAACAAAGTAAGTCAGACCCCCCCAGGATATAGCGGCTTTGGTAAAAATGCCGCGATTTCTACGAAAAGTGCCGATTTCGCGGGCACTTTTGTAAAAATCGCGGCATTTTTACTAAAGTGCCAATTTCGCGGCAAATCGCGAAATCGCGATATCCTGGAGGGTCTGCTTTCTGTGGATGCAGACTCAGTCTGAACAGAGGTCATAGTCCTCGCTCTGACTTTCAAAGGAACTTCAAATATGCATGGCTTATTTGGCTTTGCCCGGCAGGGCTTGCCCGGCGGGGTGAGAATGGCGTTTGTCAGGCGTTCGTCAGGCGATCGGAAGGGGTGAGGCGATAGTTTATGGTTCAATGGTTTTCATGAAGTCTTCTTGATACGATGAAAGCAGGAAAGGGAAGCTTGTCAATAAGCAAACTTAAGACAAGGTGTGACTCCTAGAAAGAATGACTTGGAAACAACATACAGAAACTCACATATAAAAAGGCCCTGATGAGGCTTGAACTCATGACCCCTGGTTTACAAGACCAGTGCTCTGCCACTGAGCTACAAGGCCAGCCTGCCTGCAGTATGTAAATCGCTTCATGTATTCTTACTGCGGTATGAAGATATCTATGATTTTGAGACTCTGTATGGAAATGCAGTTGCATTTGAATGTCTACATGCGTGCACAAATTGAAGAGCATGCTTAAGACACTTTTCTTGGAAGTAGGAAAAACTCCATTTTGATTTGAGAACATAAGAGTATTCACATTTATGACCATACTGATAGCTCTAGTTATTATGTCCACAATCAGTGACAGATAGAGAACTCACTTATTAGAAGTGATCTGTCTCTGTGGGGCAGACATATGTCAACAGTCATACACTTGAGATGGCTGAAACTTTAGGAGTAAGAGCTGCTTTCTTATCAGTCTATCTATCCAAACTGGTTAGAAGTAACCCTGGGCGTCCGAATCGGCTACGCCCACGGAGTAGGCGTAGTGTTGCCTTCTACGCATTTTGCGTAGACAGCGTAGCCGGCAACACTACGCCCACTCCGTGTGCGTAGCCGATTCGGCCGCCACCCACCTCCCTCCCGCCCTCCCCTACATACATTATTTAAGCAACTAACCTTAATAAAACAATTTTTAAAGCACTTACCATGTCCGGGGCTCTTCCGGGGCTCCCTCTTGGAATAGCGTCCCTTCCTGGATACCAATGCGCATGCGCGGCCTCCCGCGCATGGGCATTGGTATCCAGGACGACGCTATTCCAAGAGGGAGCCCCGGACGAGCCCCGGACACGGTAAGTGCTTTAAAATTGTTTTATTAAGGGTAGTTGCTTAAATAATGTATGTAGGGGAGAGCGGGAGGGAGGTGCGTAGTGGGGCTACGCGGAGTGCGGGAGTGGGCGTAGCTTCTCGCCCACTCCGCGTAGCTCCGCGGAGCCCCACTACGCCCACTACGACCAGGGTTAGTTAGAAGGCCAGGAGTGAGGGAAAGGCAATCCTCTGGACACTTCATGAAAGATCTAATTTCAATTAAGCACAAAACACTTCCCTTAATTTGACATAATTGCCAAAATGGAATAGTCAGTTGGGCCCTTCTAGTGGATTATGGCTGTGTCTTTAAAGAGAGTGTAATTGTACTACAAGACATGCCCACCTTCAAAAGAGTGTCTGATGGCGTTCCGACGAAGGTGGGATTCGAACCCACGCGTGCAGAGCACAATGGATTAGCAGTCCATCGCCTTAACCACTCGGCCACCTCGTCTGCCTTAGGTGACTATGTTTCATTTTTTAGGAAATTCTTACGATGTGCTAATTACAAATAATCATAAGTTTCTCCTAGACTGTGTCAGAACTGGCAAATATATGTGGTGTTCAATAGACAGAGCACATGATATAGCAGAATTATCAAATCTGTTCCATTAGGACTGTAGTTTTTAATAGTCATGATGACATGCTAGCATGTGAGTCGATCTTGCACAGTGAATAAGGGAGCAGTGCCAGTATCTACTTGTTCAGCTCTAGATGGCTCAACTGGGGAGGTATGAGAACATTGAGCTCCAGTGGCGCAATCGGTTAGCGCGCGGTACTTATACAGCAGTACTTGCATTGAGGCATGCCGAGGTTGTGAGTTCGAGCCCCACCTGGAGCAGCTTACTGGTTTTTCATAAACCATTTCACTAAAAGTAAAGATTAAACTCAGGGGAAAGACGGCCCTTGCTAGAGAGTTTTTACTTCTTTTCAGGATCTGCGTGTCCGACTCTTCCAGGTGCAAATATCACAATCCTATTCGATGCTCCTTATAAACATTCCATGATGTGCCGTCTTGCATAGCATGCAAACACCACATCAGTGCATTTAAAAATACATTTGTAGAATAATAAATATGATGAAAACATTGTTGTCACGGGATAACCATATACTGAGGAGCTGCAAACAGTGCTGTATCAGCTACTTACAATAAAATTTAACTGAAAGACATATCAAAAGAAGAGCGTCATCATATTAATGTTTCTAGTCAACATAAGAGTTGCACCATAGCAGCTTATGGTGCTTTCTGCTCAGATTGTGCCTCCAATCCCACATTGATTTTTTTTATTGTTTGCAGTTTAAAAAAACAATTCATGCTCAAAGTTAACTTTTTAAAACCATTCAACCTAATATATTTATTTCTCTAACTTGTGAATGTGGTCCATGTTCTCTTTTCCTCATCCCCATCACGATACTCCTTTTCCCGAAATCAGGTTCACTTCTTTATCCAGCCCACCCATCCAAGGTCACCAAATCTATGAAGCGATTCTGCTTTTTCTCACATTCTCTCTATGTACAAGATACCTTGTATCATTTGAATGGACAGCAGGAGAGTCGGATATTTATGGTTAGTGGGGGTGGGGTTTTGAAGATTAACCTCATTTGACTAAGAGCCGGGGCATCTGGGAGGAAAAGTATTTTAAGGGGGATGAAGTTCACATCTCCTTGGTGAAATTTCTAGATCCTTATTTCATCCTTTCTGTGGATGCAGACTCAGTCGGAACAGAGGTCATAGTCCTCGCTCTGACTTTCAAAGGAACTTCAAATATGCATGGCTTATTTGGCTTTGCCCGGCAGGGCTTGCCCGGCGGGGTGAGAATGGCGTTTGTCAGGCGTTCGTCAGGCGTTCGTCAGGCGATCGGAAGGGGTGAGGCGATAGTTTATGGTTCAATGGTTTTCATGAAGTCTTCTTGATACGATGAAAGCAGGAAAGGGAAGCTTGTCAATAAGCAAACTTAAGACAAGGTGTGACTCCTAGAAAGAATGACTTGGAAACAACATACAGAAACTCACATATAAAAAGGCCCTGATGAGGCTTGAACTCATGACCCCTGGTTTACAAGACCAGTGCTCTGCCACTGAGCTACAAGGCCAGCCTGCCTGCAGTATGTAAATCGCTTCATGTATTCTTACTGCGGTATGAAGATATCTATGATTTTGAGACTCTGTATGGAAATGCAGTTGCATTTGAATGTCTACATGCGTGCACAAATTGAAGAGCATGCTTAAGACACTTTTCTTGGAAGTAGGAAAAACTCCATTTTGATTTGAGAACATAAGAGTATTCACATTTATGACCATACTGATAGCTCTAGTTAGTATGTCCACAATCAGTGACAGATAGAGAACTCACTTATTAGAAGTGATCTGTCTCTGTGGGGCAGACATATGTCAACAGTCATACACTTGAGATGGCTGAAACTTTAGGAGTAAGAGCTGCTTTCTTATCAGTCTATCTATCCAAACTGGTTAGAAGTAACCCTGGGCGTCCGAATCGGCTACGCCCACGGAGTAGGCGTAGTGTTGCCTTCTACGCATTTTGCGTAGACAGCGTAGCCGGCAACACTACGCCCACTCCGTGTGCGTAGCCGATTCGGCCGCCACCCGCCTCCCTCCCGCCCTCCCCTACATACATTATTTAAGCAACTAACCTTAATAAAACAATTTTTAAAGCACTTACCATGTCCGGGGCTCTTCCGGGGCTCCCTCTTGGAATAGCGTCCCTTCCTGGATACCAATGCGCATGCGCGGCCTCCCGCGCATGCTCATTGGTATCCAGGACGACGCTATTCCAAGAGGGAGCCCCGGACGAGCCCCGGACACGGTAAGTGCTTTAAAATTGTTTTTTTAAGGGTAGTTGCTTAAATAATGTATGTAGGGGAGAGCGGGAGGGAGGTGCGTAGTGGGGCTACGCGGAGTGCGGGAGTGGGCGTAGCTTCTCGCCCACTCCGCGTAGCTCCGCGGAGCCCCACTACGCCCACTACGACCAGGGTTAGTTAGAAGGCCAGGAGTGAGGGAAAGGCAATCCTCTGGACACTTCATGAAAGATCTAATTTCAATTAAGCACAAAACACTTCCCTTAATTTGACATAATTGCCAAAATGGAATAGTCAGTTGGGCCCTTCTAGTGGATTATGGCTGTGTCTTGAAAGAGAGTGTAATTGTACTACGAGACATGCCCACCTTCAAAAGAGTGTCAGATGGCGTTCCGACGAAGGTGGGATTCGAACCCACGCGTGCAGAGCACAATGGATTAGCAGTCCATCGCCTTAACCACTCGGCCACCTCGTCTGCCTTAGGTGACTATGTTTCATTTTTTAGGAAATTCTTACGATGTGCTAATTACAAATAATCATAAGTTTCTCCTAGACTGTGTCAGAACTGGCAAATATATGTGGTGTTCAATAGACAGAGCACATGATATAGCAGAATTATCAAATCTGTTCCGTTAGGACTGTAGTTTTTAATAGTCATGATAACATGCTAGCATGTGAGTCGATCTTGCACAGTGAATAAGGGAGCAGTGCCAGTATCTACTTGGTCAGCTCTAGATGGCTCAACTGGGGAGGTATGAGAACAGTGAGCTCCAGTGGCGCAATCGGTTAGCTCGCGGTACTTATACAGCAGTACTTGCATTGAGGCATGCCGAGGTTGTGAGTTCGAGCCTCACCTGGAGCAGCTTACTGGTTTTTCATAAACCATTTCACTAAAAGTAAAGATTAAACTCAGGGGAAAGACGGCCCTTGCTAGAGAGTTTTTACTTCTTTTCAGGATCTGCGTGTCCGACTCTTCCAGGTGCAAATATCACAATCCTATTCGATGCTCCTTATAAACATTCCATGATGTGCCGTCTTGCATAGCATGCAAACACCACATCAGTGCATTTAAAAATACATTTGTAGAATAATAAATATGATGAAAACATTGTTGTCACGGGATAACCATATACTGAGGAGCTGCAAACAGTGCTGTATCAGCTACTTACAATAAAATTTAACTGAAATACATATCAAAAGAAGAGCGTCATCATATTAATGTTTCTAGTCAACATAAGAGTTGCACCATAGCAGCTTATGGTGCTTTCTGCTCAGATTGTGCCTCCAATCCCACATTGATCTTTTTTATTCTTTGCAGTTTAAAAAAACAATTTATGCTCAAAGTTAACTTTTTAAAACCATTCAACCTAATATATTTATTTCTCTAACTTGTGAATGTGGTCCATGTTCTCTTTTCCTCATCCCCATCACGATACTCCTTTTCCCGAAATCAGGTTCACTTCTTTATCCAGCCCACCCATCCAAGGTCACCAAATCTATGAAGCGATTCTGCTTTTTCTCACATTCTCTCTATGTACAAGATACCTTGTATCATTTGAATGGACAGCAGGAGAGTCGGATATTTATGGTTAGTGGGGGTGGGGTTTTGAAGATTAACCTCATTTGACTAAGAGCCGGGGCATCTGGGAGGAAAAGTATTTTAAGGGGGATGAAGTTCACATCTCCTTGGTGAAATTTCTAGATCCTTATTTCATCCTTTCTCAGACCCCCCAGGATATAGCGGCATGGATTAGCAAATTTAGCGGCACAAAAATGGAAATTTAGCGGCACAAATATGGAAATTTAGCGGCAATTTTGCGGCATTTCATTTGGCCTTGGACCTTCATAAAGCGGCCTCCAGTGACCTCATCCGTCACCCGCCCTTCCTAACGCTCTTTCTGCCTCCCAATTCTCCCTCTCTTAGTTGTGTTTTGCCGCTTTTAGCTCCTCTATCTTCCTTCCTAATTCACTCTTTCCACTGTCCCATTCAGCTTTCTGTTTCTCATGCCCCCTCCTTTCTGTGCCTCATTCACTCATCCTCTCTCTCACGCATACACACACATCTTTCTCTCCTTATCGATATCTCTCTCATCAGCCCAGTCTCTTCTCCCCCCGTCCCTCTCTCTTTCCATCTTCGTATCTCTCTAGCAACCTGCCTCTCTAGTTCTCTCTTGTCGCCCTCTCTCCCTTCCTAGCCCGCTCTTCTCTCTCTAACTCTCATACTTTCGTTCTACCAGACACTGTCTTTCTTCCCCTTCCTCTCTCGCCCTATTTCTCGCGCATTCACCCTCCCTCTTTCTCTCCTGCTCACTCCTCTCTACTTTTCTCCACCTTTCACTTTCATTCGCCCAGTTTCTCTCACCCCCTACTACCCTTTACTTCTATCCCACCTGTGACTTCTTTGCTCACTCCCCCTCTCTTTCACCCCTTCTTTCTCGTCTCACCTGCCCCATACCCTCAGTTTTCATTCTTGCTCCCCCTCTTTACCTTTGCGCTCCACTGCTACTGGATAGGGCAAAAGTAGGCACAGGCTGCAATAGGCTGTCTTCCATTGCTACTCACATCGGTGATTACTCAGGCTTTTAAGTGAAAGTGACACACTTTTCGATGCTAGATAATGTGCAATTTGAAAGTAGCACTTATTCCGATGTGCTGCTCTGTAGTTGCTGACATTGCAACGTGATTTGTTGATAGTATCAAGACTGTCTTGAGGATATCTTCAAGGGGCCGGTAGAAATTGTAGCATGGCTTTATCGTTTAGGACACTTGAACATTTGACTCTAATTATCGTTTATCCATAATGAGCGTATTTCCTTTTGAAGCTCATTACCTGCCTTTGCATTTCAGACCTAGGTTTACTGCCAATTTTATCTGTGAAGCAAGAGGAGTTCAGTGCTGTGGGTTCTCTGCCGTATGGGGGGCGGTGGAGGTGCGAGCCCCTGCTTCCTGCTGGGAATCCAATCCCATCACAATCCTCGTGTTTGTTTCATTTCCCTCCCGAGACCCCCCGGCTCCAGAGCTCATTACCGAGAGGAATCTCGGGATTACACTGAGGCTTGTCTTCAGGGTGGGGGGTCGGGTGTCCACTTCGAGCCCCCCGGCCCGCCCTGCAGCGGTGTTCACGCTCACCCCACATCACAGGCAGCGCAGTCTGTACACAGGGCAGACACACACACACTGCAAGGCACGCCGCTCCTCTCCAGCAGACACCCGCACCTTGTCTCTACTCCTCCCCCCCCGCCCTCTGGAAGATAAATGCCCCCCAGCCTCTGGCCACCTGCAGGCCCCGGGTCGGTCTGTGCGCTTCTATCGATTGTGAGCTGAGTGAGCTGCTAATGCCCCATTAAGAAAGCCCGGAATGTTATTCTTTCGTGCTTCTGTGTCCTTCCCGCCCGCCCCAATAAACAAAGTAAGTCAGACCCCCCCAGGATATAGCGGCTTTGGTAAAAATGCCGCGATTTCTACGAAAAGTGCCGATTTCGCGGGCACTTTTGTAAAAATCGCGGCATTTTTACTAAAGTGCCAATTTCGCGGCAAATCGCGAAATCGCGATATCCTGGAGGGTCTGCTTTCTGTGGATGCAGACTCAGTCTGAACAGAGGTCATAGTCCTCGCTCTGACTTTCAAAGGAACTTCAAATATGCATGGCTTATTTGGCTTTGCCCGGCAGGGCTTGCCCGGCGGGGTGAGAATGGCGTTTGTCAGGCGTTCGTCAGGCGATCGGAAGGGGTGAGGCGATAGTTTATGGTTCAATGGTTTTCATGAAGTCTTCTTGATACGATGAAAGCAGGAAAGGGAAGCTTGTCAATAAGCAAACTTAAGACAAGGTGTGACTCCTAGAAAGAATGACTTGGAAACAACATACAGAAACTCACATATAAAAAGGCCCTGATGAGGCTTGAACTCATGACCCCTGGTTTACAAGACCAGTGCTCTGCCACTGAGCTACAAGGCCAGCCTGCCTGCAGTATGTAAATCGCTTCATGTATTCTTACTGCGGTATGAAGATATCTATGATTTTGAGACTCTGTATGGAAATGCAGTTGCATTTGAATGTCTACATGCGTGCACAAATTGAAGAGCATGCTTAAGACACTTTTCTTGGAAGTAGGAAAAACTCCATTTTGATTTGAGAACATAAGAGTATTCACATTTATGACCATACTGATAGCTCTAGTTATTATGTCCACAATCAGTGACAGATAGAGAACTCACTTATTAGAAGTGATCTGTCTCTGTGGGGCAGACATATGTCAACAGTCATACACTTGAGATGGCTGAAACTTTAGGAGTAAGAGCTGCTTTCTTATCAGTCTATCTATCCAAACTGGTTAGAAGTAACCCTGGGCGTCCGAATCGGCTACGCCCACGGAGTAGGCGTAGTGTTGCCTTCTACGCATTTTGCGTAGACAGCGTAGCCGGCAACACTACGCCCACTCCGTGTGCGTAGCCGATTCGGCCGCCACCCACCTCCCTCCCGCCCTCCCCTACATACATTATTTAAGCAACTAACCTTAATAAAACAATTTTTAAAGCACTTACCATGTCCGGGGCTCTTCCGGGGCTCCCTCTTGGAATAGCGTCCCTTCCTGGATACCAATGCGCATGCGCGGCCTCCCGCGCATGGGCATTGGTATCCAGGACGACGCTATTCCAAGAGGGAGCCCCGGACGAGCCCCGGACACGGTAAGTGCTTTAAAATTGTTTTATTAAGGGTAGTTGCTTAAATAATGTATGTAGGGGAGAGCGGGAGGGAGGTGCGTAGTGGGGCTACGCGGAGTGCGGGAGTGGGCGTAGCTTCTCGCCCACTCCGCGTAGCTCCGCGGAGCCCCACTACGCCCACTACGACCAGGGTTAGTTAGAAGGCCAGGAGTGAGGGAAAGGCAATCCTCTGGACACTTCATGAAAGATCTAATTTCAATTAAGCACAAAACACTTCCCTTAATTTGACATAATTGCCAAAATGGAATAGTCAGTTGGGCCCTTCTAGTGGATTATGGCTGTGTCTTGAAAGAGAGTGTAATTGTACTACAAGACATGCCCACCTTCAAAAGAGTGTCTGATGGCGTTCCGACGAAGGTGGGATTCGAACCCACGCGTGCAGAGCACAATGGATTAGCAGTCCATCGCCTTAACCACTCGGCCACCTCGTCTGCCTTAGGTGACTATGTTTCATTTTTTAGGAAATTCTTACGATGTGCTAATTACAAATAATCATAAGTTTCTCCTAGACTGTGTCAGAACTGGCAAATATATGTGGTGTTCAATAGACAGAGCACATGATATAGCAGAATTATCAAATCTGTTCCATTAGGACTGTAGTTTTTAATAGTCATGATGACATGCTAGCATGTGAGTCGATCTTGCACAGTGAATAAGGGAGCAGTGCCAGTATCTACTTGTTCAGCTCTAGATGGCTCAACTGGGGAGGTATGAGAACAGTGAGCTCCAGTGGCGCAATCGGTTAGCGCGCGGTACTTATACAGCAGTACTTGCATTGAGGCATGCCGAGGTTGTGAGTTCGAGCCTCACCTGGAGCAGCTTACTGGTTTTTCATAAACCATTTCACTAAAAGTAAAGATTAAACTCAGGGGAAAGACGTCCCTTGCTAGAGAGTTTTTATTTCTTTTCAGGATCTGCGTGTCCGACTCTTCCAGGTGCAAATATCACAATCCTATTCGATGCTCCTTATAAACATTCCATGATGTGCCGTCTTGCATAGCATGCAAACACCACATCAGTGCATTTAAAAATACATTTGTAGAATAATAAATATGATGAAAACATTGTTGTCACGGGATAACCATATACTGAGGAGCTGCAAACAGTGCTGTATCAGCTACTTACAATAAAATTTAACTGAAATACATATCAAAAGAAGAGCGTCATCATATTAATGTTTCTAGTCAACATAAGAGTTGCACCATAGCAGCTTATGGTGCTTTCTGCTCAGATTGTGCCTCCAATCCCACATTGATTTTTTTTATTCTTTGCAGTTTAAAAAAACAATTTATGCTCAAAGTTAACTTTTTAAAACCATTCAACCTAATATATTTATTTCTCTAACTTGTGAATGTGGTCCATGTTCTCTTTTCCTCATCCCCATCACGATACTCCTTTTCCCGAAATCAGGTTCACTTCTTTATCCAGCCCACCCATCCAAGGTCACCAAATCTATGAAGCGATTCTGCTTTTTCTCACATTCTCTCTATGTACAAGATACCTTGTATCATTTGAATGGACAGCAGGAGAGTCGGATATTTATGGTTAGTGGGGGTGGGGTTTTGAAGATTAACCTCATTTGACTAAGAGCCGGGGCATCTGGGAGGAAAAGTATTTTAAGGGGGATGAAGTTCACATCTCCTTGGTGAAATTTCTAGATCCTTATTTCATCCTTTCTCAGACCCCCCAGGATATAGCGGCATGGATTAGCAAATTTAGCGGCACAAAAATGGAAATTTAGCGGCACAAATATGGAAATTTAGCGGCAATTTTGCGGCATTTCATTTGGCCTTGGACCTTCATAAAGTGGCCTCCAGTGACCTCATCCGTCACCCGCCCTTCCTAACGCTCTTTCTGCCTCCCAATTCTCCCTCTCTTAGTTGTGTTTTGCCGCTTTTAGCTCCTCTATCTTCCTTCCTAATTCACTCTTTCCACTGTCCCATTCAGCTTTCTGTTTCTCATGCCCCCTCCTTTCTGTGCCTCATTCACTCATCCTCTCTCTCACGCATACACACACATCTTTCTCTCCTTATCGATATCTCTCTCATCAGCCCAGTCTCTTCTCCCCCCGTCCCTCTCTCTTTCCATCTTCGTATCTCTCTAGCAACCTGCCTCTCTAGTTCTCTCTTGTCGCCCTCTCTCCCTTCCTAGCCCGCTCTTCTCTCTCTAACTCTCATACTTTCGTTCTACCAGACACTGTCTTTCTTCCCCTTCCTCTCTCGCCCTATTTCTCGCGCATTCACCCTCCCTCTTTCTCTCCTGCTCACTACTCTCTACTTTTCTCCACCTTTCACTTTCATTCGCCCAGTTTCTCTCACCCCCTACTACCCTTTACTTCTATCCCACCTGTGACTTCTTTGCTCACTCCCCCTCTCTTTCACCCCTTCTTTCTCGTCTCACCTGCCCCATACCCTCAGTTTTCATTCTTGCTCCCCCTCTTTACCTTTGCGCTCCACTGCTACTGGATAGGGCAAAAGTAGGCACAGGCTGCAATAGGCTGTCTTCCATTGCTACTCACATCGGTGATTACTCAGGCTTTTAAGTGAAAGTGACACACTTTTCGATGCTAGATAATGTGCAATTTGAAAGGAGCACTTATTCCGATGTGCTGCTCTGTAGTTGCTGATATTGCAACGTGATTTGTTGATAGTATCAAGACTGTCTTGAGGATATCTTCAAGGGGCCGGTAGAAATTGTAGCATGGCTTTATCGTTTAGGACACTTGAACATTTGACTCTAATTATCGTTTATCCATAATGAGCGTATTTCCTTTTGAAGCTCATTACCTCCCTTTGCATTTCAGACCTAGGTTTACTGCCAATTTTATCTGTGAAGCAAGAGGAGTTCAGTGCTGTGGGTTCTCTGCCGTATGGGGGGCGGTGGAGGTGCGAGCCCCTGCTTCCTGCTGGGAATCCAATCCCATCACAATCCTCGTGTTTGTTTCATTTCCCTCCCGAGACCCCCCGGCTCCAGAGCTCATTACCGAGAGGAATCTCGGGATTACACTGAGGCTTGTCTTCAGGGTGGGGGGTCGGGTGTCCACTTCGAGCCCCCCGGCCCGCCCTGCAGCGGTGTTCACGCTCACCCCACATCACAGGCAGCGCAGTCTGTACACAGGGCAGACACACACACACTGCAAGGCACGCCGCTCCTCTCCAGCAGACACCCGCACCTTGTCTCTACTCCTCCCCCCCCGCCCTCTGGAAGATAAATGCCCCCCAGCCTCTGGCCACCTGCAGGCCCCGGGTCGGTCTGTGCGCTTCTATCGATTGTGAGCTGAGTGAGCTGCTAATGCCCCATTAAGAAAGCCCGGAATGTTATTCTTTCGTGCTTCTGTGTCCTTCCCGCCCGCCCCAATAAACAAAGTAAGTCAGACCCCCCCAGGATATAGCGGCTTTGGTAAAAATGCCGCGATTTCTACGAAAAGTGCCGATTTCGCGGGCACTTTTGTAAAAATCGCGGCATTTTTACTAAAGTGCCAATTTCGCGGCAAATCGCGAAATCGCGATATCCTGGAGGGTCTGCTTTCTGTGGATGCAGACTCAGTCTGAACAGAGGTCATAGTCCTCGCTCTGACTTTCAAAGGAACTTCAAATATGCAGGGCTTATTTGGCTTTGCCCGGCAGGGCTTGCCCGGCGGGGTGAGAATGGCGTTTGTCAGGCGTTCGTCAGGCGATCGGAAGGGGTGAGGCGATAGTTTATGGTTCAATGGTTTTCATGAAGTCTTCTTGATACGATGAAAGCAGGAAAGGGAAGCTTGTCAATAAGCAAACTTAAGACAAGGTGTGACTCCTAGAAAGAATGACTTGGAAACAACATACAGAAACTTACATATAAAAAGGCCCTGATGAGGCTTGAACTCATGACCCCTGGTTTACAAGACCAGTGCTCTGCCACTGAGCTACAAGGCCAGCCTGCCTGCAGTATGTAAATCGCTTCATGTATTCTTACTGCGGTATGAAGATATCTATGATTTTGAGACTCTGTATGGAAATGCAGTTGCATTTGAATGTCTACATGCGTGCACAAATTGAAGAGCATGCTTAAGACACTTTTCTTGGAAGTAGGAAAAACTCCATTTTGATTTGAGAACATAAGAGTATTCACATTTATGACCATACTGATAGCTCTAGTTATTATGTCCACAATCAGTGACAGATAGAGAACTCACTTATTAGAAGTGATCTGTCTCTGTGGGGCAGACATATGTCAACAGTCATACACTTGAGATGGCTGAAACTTTAGGAGTAAGAGCTGCTTTCTTATCAGTCTATCTATCCAAACTGGTTAGAAGTAACCCTGGGCGTCCGAATCGGCTACGCCCACGGAGTAGGCGTAGTGTTGCCTTCTACGCATTTTGCGTAGACAGCGTAGCCGGCAACACTACGCCCACTCCGTGTGCGTAGCCGATTCGGCCGCCACCCACCTCCCTCCCGCCCTCCCCTACATACATTATTTAAGCAACTAACCTTAATAAAACAATTTTTAAAGCACTTACCATGTCCGGGGCTCTTCCGGGGCTCCCTCTTGGAATAGCGTCCCTTCCTGGATACCAATGCGCATGCGCGGCCTCCCGCGCATGGGCATTGGTATCCAGGACGACGCTATTCCAAGAGGGAGCCCCGGACGAGCCCCGGACACGGTAAGTGCTTTAAAATTGTTTTATTAAGTGTAGTTGCTTAAATAATGTATGTAGGGGAGAGCGGGAGGGAGGTGCGTAGTGGGGCTACGCGGAGTGCGGGAGTGGGCGTAGCTTCTCGCCCACTCCGCGTAGCTCCGCGGAGCCCCACTACGCCCACTACGACCAGGGTTAGTTAGAAGGCCAGGAGTGAGGGAAAGGCAATCCTCTGGACACTTCATGAAAGATCTAATTTCAATTAAGCACAAAACACTTCCCTTAATTTGACATAATTGCCAAAATGGAATAGTCAGTTGGGCCCTTCTAGTGGATTATGGCTGTGTCTTGAAAGAGAGTGTAATTGTACTACAAGACATGCCCACCTTCAAAAGAGTGTCTGATGGCGTTCCGACGAAGGTGGGATTCGAACCCACGCGTGCAGAGAACAATGGATTAGCAGTCCATCGCCTTAACCACTCGGCCACCTCGTCTGCCTTAGGTGACTATGTTTCATTTTTTAGGAAATTCTTACGATGTGCTAATTACAAATAATCATAAGTTTCTCCTAGACTGTGTCAGAACTGGCAAATATATGTGGTGTTCAATAGACAGAGCACATGATATAGCAGAATTATCAAATCTGTTCCATTAGGACTGTAGTTTTTAATAGTCATGATGACATGCTAGCATGTGAGTCGATCTTGCACAGTGAATAAGGGAGCAGTGCCAGTATCTACTTGTTCAGCTCTAGATGGCTCAACTGGGGAGGTATGAGAACAGTGAGCTCCAGTGGCGCAATCGGTTAGCGCGCGGTACTTATACAGCAGTACTTGCATTGAGGCATGCCGAGGTTGTGAGTTCGAGCCTCACCTGGAGCAGCTTACTGGTTTTTCATAAACCATTTCACTAAAAGTAAAGATTAAACTCAGGGGAAAGACGGCCCTTGCTAGAGAGTTTTTACTTCTTTTCAGGATCTGCGTGTCCGACTCTTCCAGGTGCAAATATCACAATCCTATTCGATGCTCCTTATAAACATTCCATGATGTGCCGTCTTGCATAGCATGCAAACACCACATCAGTGCATTTAAAAATACATTTGTAGAATAATAAATATGATGAAAACATTGTTGTCACGGGATAACCATATACTGAGGAGCTGCAAACAGTGCTGTATCAGCTACTTACAATAAAATTTAACTGAAAGACATATCAAAAGAAGAGCGTCATCATATTAATGTTTCTAGTCAACATAAGAGTTGCACCATAGCAGCTTATGGTGCTTTCTGCTCAGATTGTGCCTCCAATCCCACATTGATTTTTTTTATTGTTTGCAGTTTAAAAAAACAATTCATGCTCAAAGTTAACTTTTTAAAACCATTCAACCTAATATATTTATTTCTCTAACTTGTGAATGTGGTCCATGTTCTCTTTTCCTCATCCCCATCACGATACTCCTTTTCCCGAAATCAGGTTCACTTCTTTATCCAGCCCACCCATCCAAGGTCACCAAATCTATGAAGCGATTCTGCTTTTTCTCACATTCTCTCTATGTACAAGATACCTTGTATCATTTGAATGGACAGCAGGAGAGTCGGATATTTATGGTTAGTGGGGGTGGGGTTTTGAAGATTAACCTCATTTGACTAAGAGCCGGGGCATCTGGGAGGAAAAGTATTTTAAGGGGGATGAAGTTCACATCTCCTTGGTGAAATTTCTAGATCCTTATTTCATCCTTTCTGTGGATGCAGACTCAGTCGGAACAGAGGTCATAGTCCTCGCTCTGACTTTCAAAGGAACTTCAAATATGCATGGCTTATTTGGCTTTGCCCGGCAGGGCTTGCCCGGCGGGGTGAGAATGGCGTTTGTCAGGCGTTCGTCAGGCGATCGGAAGGGGTGAGGCGATAGTTTATGGTTCAATGGTTTTCATGAAGTCTTCTTGATACGATGAAAGCAGGAAAGGGAAGCTTGTCAATAAGCAAACTTAAGACAAGGTGTGACTCCTAGAAAGAATGACTTGGAAACAACATACAGAAACTCACATATAAAAAGGCCCTGTTGAGGCTTGAACTCATGACCCCTGGTTTACAAGACCAGTGCTCTGCCACTGAGCTACAAGGCCAGCCTGCCTGCAGTATGTAAATCGCTTCATGTATTCTTACTGCGGTATGAAGATATCTATGATTTTGAGACTCTGTATGGAAATGCAGTTGCATTTGAATGTCTACATGCGTGCACAAATTGAAGAGCATGCTTAAGACACTTTTCTTGGAAGTAGGAAAAACTCCATTTTGATTTGAGAACATAAGAGTATTCACATTTATGACCATACTGATAGCTCTAGTTAGTATGTCCACAATCAGTGACAGATAGAGAACTCACTTATTAGAAGTGATCTGTCTCTGTGGGGCAGACATATGTCAACAGTCATACACTTGAGATGGCTGAAACTTTAGGAGTAAGAGCTGCTTTCTTATCAGTCTATCTATCCAAACTGGTTAGAAGTAACCCTGGGCGTCCGAATCGGCTACGCCCACGGAGTAGGCGTAGTGTTGCCTTCTACGCATTTTGCGTAGACAGCGTAGCCGGCAACACTACGCCCTCTCCGTGTGCGTAGCCGATTCGGCCGCCACCCGCCTCCCTCCCGCCCTCCCCTACATACATTATTTAAGCAACTAACCTTAATAAAACAATTTTTAAAGCACTTACCATGTCCGGGGCTCTTCCGGGGCTCCCTCTTGGAATAGCGTCCCTTCCTGGATACCAATGCGCATGCGCGGCCTCCCGCGCATGCGCATTGGTATCCAGGACGACGCTATTCCAAGAGGGAGCCCCGGACGAGCCCCGGACACGGTAAGTGCTTTAAAATTGTTTTATTAAGGGTAGTTGCTTAAATAATGTATGTAGGGGAGAGCGGGAGGGAGGTGCGTAGTGGGGCTACGCGGAGTGCGGGAGTGGGCGTAGCTTCTCGCCCACTCCGCGTAGCTCCGCGGAGCCCCACTACGCCCACTATGACCAGGGTTAGTTAGAAGGCCAGGAGTGAGGGAAAGGCAATCCTCTGGACACTTCATGAAAGATCTAATTTCAATTAAGCACAAAACACTTCCCTTAATTTGACATAATTGCCAAAATGGAATAGTCAGTTGGGCCCTTCTAGTGGATTATGGCTGTGTCTTGAAAGAGAGTGTAATTGTACTACGAGACATGCCCACCTTCAAAAGAGTGTCAGATGGCGTTCCGACGAAGGTGGGATTCGAACCCACGCGTGCAGAGCACAATAGATTAGCAGTCCATCGCCTTAACCACTAAGCCACCTCGTCTGCCTTAGGTGACTATGTTTCATTTTTTAGGAAATTCTTACGATGTGCTAATTACAAATAATCATAAGTTTCTCCTAGACTGTGTCAGAACTGGCAAATATATGTGGTGTTCAATAGACAGAGCACATGATATAGCAGAATTATCAAATCTGTTCCGTTAGGACTGTAGTTTTTAATAGTCATGATAACATGCTAGCATGTGAGTCGATCTTGCACAGTGAATAAGGGAGCAGTGCCAGTATCTACTTGGTCAGCTCTAGATGGCTCAACTGGGGAGGTATGAGAACAGTGAGCTCCAGTGGCGCAATCGGTTAGCGCGCGGTACTTATACAGCAGTACTTGCATTGAGGCATGCCGAGGTTGTGAGTTCGAGCCTCACCTGGAGCAGCTTACTGGTTTTTCATAAACCATTTCACTAAAAGTAAAGATTAAACTCAGGGAAAAGACGGCCCTTGCTAGAGAGTTTTTACTTCTTTTCAGGATCTGCGTGTCTGTAGTAAGGTAGTGGATCAAATAAGGATGGAGATCCAGATAGAAAGGTTGATAAGGTGGTTTATTTCAGGTAGAGTAAATCAACCCACGACCAGTAAAGTAGAATACCAGGTTTGCAATGGTCAAAGCATACAGTATAACATTCTAAGAACATGGAATAGGAACTCTAAAGAAGGCATTCCTTAAAGAGCTAGTATACTAATAATAAAGTACATACTACACATCCTTCCCCTAATAAATATAAAGATAAAAAGTAGATAAAAAAACAAAGTAAAGTAAGCAAATGCATACAAAGAAAAACAAGATTAATCCAACACATAATCATGGAATCTTACAGGAACAGATCTAATTCTCCGACTGTGATCCCTACCATCCCCCGCACCAATGGAATTGGAAACAGGCTGTAAAGTGGGAGGAGGCATGAGAACGTTGGAATCACCATGTGCTAACAGGGAAGTGTCAAGGACAAGGCTATTGCCGGGAACAGAAGGAACATTTGGAGAGGTAGATGATTCACCAACACCAAACCAGTCAGAATAGCGATCATCCGATAAATCTGAGGTCTGTTTGTTGGAAGAAATTATCTTTGCTTGTTGATCAGAGATCTTAATAAGGGCATTCTTGTTCCACCAACCCCTTTCAAATAAAAGAGCTGCAGAACGAGAAACTTTCAACACTTTAACCGGAGCAGAAAATTTGGATTGCCCCTTAGTTACCTTCACAGGTTTCCTAATGATGACCCAATCACCCGAAATAAGAGGTTTTTCTGTGACATGCATGCGTTTGTCATAATTATTTTTGTAACTCTCTTGTTTACTCTTGACATGTTCACGAATTTTAGTTAAATCCACGTTGACAAGAGAACTTTTCATCAACCAAGAAGGGTTCAACCTAGAAGTGGGAATTCTGCCCCGCAGTAAAACAAAAGGGGACACTCCTGTGGTACTGTGCGGGGTGCAATTATAGTTCCAAATTTTCTCGCTAAGAAATTCAGCTACATCAAGTTTATTAGCACAGGCTGTTTGAATAGCTTCCTTCAACAAACGGTTGGCTCTTTCTACAAGACCATTAGAAGCAGGACTGTAAAGAGGAACTAACATGTGCTTAATGTCAACATTGTTTAAAAACAAATTCATCTCCTGTGAGACAAAGTGTGAACCGTTATCGGAAACAATTTCATGTGGAGTACCATCGATGACAAACAAACCCTTTAAAAATGAAATTACAGCAACAGAATTAGGGTTCTTGACTAAAGAAAAATAAATCCATTTGGAAAAGTAATCAATGGCAACTATTAAGAATTTGAGGTCATCCTTAAAAACAGCAAATGGACCAGAAAAGTCTATGGCAATTTTCTGCCAAGGAGACTCAGGCCACTCTACAGGAACCAGTGGTGAATTAGACAACTTCCAGTGTTTATCAGAGCATAGACACTGTGGACATTGATTGACAAAGGATCTAACCTGGTTATCGATACCAGGCCACCAATAAGTGGTTTTAATTTTATTGGTGGTACCAGTGATACCAGGATGAGTTTCATGGGCCAGTGAAATGATGGATTGCCGGATGCCAACGGGTGGGACAAATTTGTCTTGCCTGAACAAAATGTCACCTGACACCGACAATTCAGATGCAACTTGTGCATAATGTTTTTCTTCCATTGACATGTTTCTATCTCTGGGCCAACCTTTAATCAAAAATTTTTTGACATTGAGTAAGCAAGAATCGTTATCCATACCTTTTAACCAGTCTTGTTTAGTAAGTTTTGTACCTTGAAGGGCATCATCAACAGCAAATACATATTCTAAGTCAGAGTTGACAATGTTACAAGTGGATAAAGGAATGCGTGATAAACAATCCGCACGAATGTTTTTTCCTCCAGGTAAGTATTTTATTTCAAAATTAAATTCTTGAAGACGTGCCAATAGTCTAACTAAACGCGAAGAAGCTCTATTGGAGGAACTCTCGCCGAGCATATAAATTAACGGCTTGTGGTCTGTGTATAAAAGAAATCTGGTGCCCCAAATGTACATTTTAAATTTTTCAACTGACCATGAACAAGCTAAGGCTTCTCGTTCTATGGTACTGTAATTTGCTTCAGCTGAAGTTAATGAACGAGAAGCGAATGCAACGGTGCAATCTTCACCTTTAACTATTTGACTCAGAACAGCTCCTAGGCCACGGGAACTAGCATCAACGGTAATGATGCTTTGAACACCATGGGAAAAGGGCTTGATGGCAGGAGCAGAGAGTATCAGATCTTTGACAGAGTTAAAAGCAGATTGAGATTCAGGGGACCACACAAACTTAGCATGTTTTTTTAACAGATCTCTAAGGGGTTGAACTACAAGAGCATAGTTCCTAACAAAACGAGCATAATATTCGCTCAACCCCAAAAATGCCCTGAGTGAGTCTTTATCAAGAGGGGGAGGAGCATTTTTAATAGCATCTAGCAAAGAAGATTTGGGTTTAATGCCATCTTTTGAGAGGTTGTGGCCTAAGTAATCTACATTACTAGCCAAAAATTTACATTTCTTCTTGTTGACGGTAAGACCATTATTTAGTAGAGACTTTAAAACATACTCCATCAATATGTAATGTTGATCCAGGGATTCAGAATGAACCAAAATGTCATCCTGGAACGCCTGAATTCCGGGACAATTATAAAAAATGGAGTCCATTAATCTTTGAAATATACTGGCTGCAGAGGCAAGCCCAAAAGGTAACCTTTTATACATATATACACCAAAAGGTGTAACGAATGTTGTGAGAGGTTGAGATTCTAAAGATAAAGGAATTTGGTGGTACGCTGAGCGCAAATCGATAGTGGAAAAATATTTGCTACTACCGATGTTGGCCAGCATATCATGGATTTTAGGTAAGGGGTGTACATCAATGATAATGTTGCGATTGAGTACACGCAGGTCTGCACATAAACGAATTTCCCCAGAAGGTTTTCGAGCTACAACGGCAGCAGAAACCCATTCTGAAGACTCAATAGGAGAAATAATGTCTTGAGCAATAAGAGATTCAATATGTTTTCTCAAATCCTCTCTCACAGACAGAGGGACAGGCCGCACCTTTTGAATAACAGGGCAAGCGTTGTCTTTTAACTTAATATCATGCACGAAATTTTTCACCAACCCAATCCTATCTTCAAAAACAACCTTGTATTTTTCTAATACATTACAAAGAATGGGGTCATTACAATAATCAAAAACAGCTAGTAAAGGAAGATCACCCAAAGTAACGGGTTCAGGATGACCGGGTTTTAAAATAATGCCCAGTCTGGCTTGGTCTTGCCAACCTATAATATCACGGCCATTGTGTGCAACGTATATTTTAGTATAGATAACACGACCTTTAAAATCAATGTTGTCTGGAAAATATCCACGCATAGTTATGTCAAAACCCCCGAAAGCTTTAGGATTAACATCAGTAGTGAATAATTCTTTGTTATTCCAAGAGCACTGAAAAGTGGTTTCATCCAAAATGGTAATAGGGGATCCGGAATCAGCCATAACCTGTATGGTCTGAATCCCAATAGAAATGGTGCAAATAGGCCCCTTGATGCTGAAATCACACAAAGCATTTACCTGAATGAACGAAATAGAAGAAAGGTTTAACGCATCACAAATTTCCTCCTCAGAATAAACCATATTAACCTTAGACTTATCTTTGGGTAAACGACACGAAGCAGCAAAGTGACCTACACGTTTACAATTAGAACATCTTTTACCTTGTGCAGGACATTTTGGATTATTTGCAATGTGAAACTTTGAACCGCACCTGTAACAAAATGCATTAGTTTTGGGTTCAAAAACTTTTTTCCCAATATTACGGTTAGAAACCACATTAACATTGCAATTGTCCCCTGATGCCTGCGAAATATTGCAAACAGTTGAAGAAGAGGCATGTTCAGCTAAAATTTTAGAGGAGACAACAGAACACTCAATACTTTTCGCAATTACAATGACTTCATCCAAAGTTGGATTTTTACATGTCAAAATTCGCTCTTGGATCTTCTTATTAAAGCAATTAAAAACTAACTGATCACGAAGAGCAGTCTCCAGATAGGTACCAAATTCGCATTTCGATGCAAGAACTCTTAAAGTAGCTACATAGTCTTCTATGGACTCTTCTTGTAACTGTTTCCTTTTAAAGAACATATGTCTCTCTACCATGACTGATGGATCATCTTTAAATTGTTTGCCCAGACGTGTTAGTGCCTCGGTATATTCATTCCATGAGTCATCATCAGCAGGAGCTTGAACTACTGCTAAATTGTCAAATAATTGTTGGCCAGCATCTCCTAAGTGATTGAACAGGATAGCTCTTTTTCTGGATGCAGGATATTCTAGAGCATCTATAGCTTCCAAATAGTTTGTAAATACACGTAGCCATTTGTGCCATGGAGTAGGAGGTTTGCCAGGAACAATTAAAAAAGATGGAGGTGCTACAATCCCATTGTTGTTATTACCTGAAGCAGCCATAATAATTCACACAAAAAAAATTTTTGTATATATTATGATAATTTCTTACTTGTCAGCCTTGAAATAGCACTGTCAGGAAAAACGATCTTTTAAACCTAGACAGAAGACGACCAAAATTTCACAGACAAGGTCGCGTTGACAAGAAGTTGAGGAGTGCGATGCCTGTCAGCGTTATATGAAGCAGACGCGGAGCGCTGAAATAGACGTTTTATTTTGAGAAGTTGACGTCAAGCGCTGCACACGTAAATACAGCTGGAGCGTAAGCAGTTGGAGTTGAGCGCCGATAACGTAAACAAAGCTGGGGCGCACTTAGATCACAGCATACGCTGGACGCATTCCAGAGTGACGCTGTAGACGTACTGCGCGTGTGCCAGAAGCGCGTACGAAAACAATTCCACAGCTAGCCTCACGAGCGTAGAATGCTTCGTGCATTTGAAAATAAACGGTATGGAGCAGGCAGCGCTCAAAGACGGCTTCCAGGTAATAAATTATTAAAAAAAAACTCACAGTTTATGTGAAGGTGGTTTCAGAGATGAAAACGAAAATTCCCAAGTTAAAATCCGATTTTAACAGAAACGTTGGAGCCAGTGACCTTAAAGTTCATGGTCGAACTGCTCATGTCGGTGGGTTTGATGCCAATCAGCTTCCGATCGTCGCCAATAATTGTAGTAAGGTAGTGGATCAAATAAGGATGGAGATCCAGATAGAAAGGTTGATAAGGTGGTTTATTTCAGGTAGAGTAAATCAACCCACGACCAGTAAAGTAGAATACCAGGTTTGCAATGGTCAAAGCATACAGTATAACATTCTAAGAACATGGAATAGGAACTCTAAAGAAGGCATTCCTTAAAGAGCTAGTATACTAATAATAAAGTACATACTACAGTGTCCGACTCTTCCAGGTGCAAATATCACAATCCTATTCGATGCTCCTTATAAACATTCCATGATGTGCCGTCTTGCATAGCATGCAAACACCACATCAGTGCATTTAAAAATACATTTGTAGAATAATAAATATGATGAAAACATTGTTGTCACGGGATAACCATATACTGAGGAGCTGCAAACAGTGCTGTATCAGCTACTTACAATAAAATTTAACTGAAATACATATCAAAAGAAGAGCGTCATCATATTAATGTTTCTAGTCAACATAAGAGTTGCACCATAGCAGCTTATGGTGCTTTCTGCTCAGATTGTGCCTCCAATCCCACATTGATTTTTTTTATTCTTTGCAGTTTAAAAAAACAATTTATGCTCAAAGTTAACTTTTTAAAACCATTCAACCTAATATATTTATTTCTCTAACTTGTGAATGTGGTCCATGTTCTCTTTTCCTCATCCCCATCACGATACTCCTTTTCCCGAAATCAGGTTCACTTCTTTATCCAGCCCACCCATCCAAGGTCACCAAATCTATGAAGCGATTCTGCTTTTTCTCACATTCTCTCTATGTACAAGATACCTTGTATCATTTGAATGGACAGCAGGAGAGTCGGATATTTATGGTTAGTGGGGGTGGGGTTTTGAAGATTAACCTCATTTGACTAAGAGCCGGGGCATCTGGGAGGAAAAGTATTTTAAGGGGGATGAAGTTCACATCTCCTTGGTGAAATTTCTAGATCCTTATTTCATCCTTTCTCAGACCCCCCAGGATATAGCTGCATGGATTAGCAAATTTAGCGGCACAAAAATGGAAATTTAGCGGCACAAATATGGAAATTTAGCGGCAATTTTGCGGCATTTCATTTGGCCTTGGACCTTCATAAAGCGGCCTCCAGTGACCTCATCCGTCACCCGCCCTTCCTAACGCTCTTTCTGCCTCCCAATTCTCCCTCTCTTAGTTGTGTTTTGCCGCTTTTAGCTCCTCTATCTTCCTTCCTAATTCACTCTTTCCACTGTCCCATTCAGCTTTCTGTTTCTCATGCCCCCTCCTTTCTGTGCCTCATTCACTCATCCTCTCTCTCACGCATACACACACATCTTTCTCTCCTTATCGATATCTCTCTCATCAGCCCAGTCTCTTCTCCCCCCGTCCCTCTCTCTTTCCATCTTCGTATCTCTCTAGCAACCTGCCTCTCTAGTTCTCTCTTGTCGCCCTCTCTCCCTTCCTAGCCCGCTCTTCTCTCTCTAACTCTCATACTTTCGTTCTACCAGACACTGTCTTTCTTCCCCTTCCTCTCTCGCCCTATTTCTCGCGCATTCACCCTCCCTCTTTCTCTCCTGCTCACTCCTCTCTACTTTTCTCCACATTTCACTTTCATTCGCCCAGTTTCTCTCACCCCCTACTACCCTTTACTTCTATCCCACCTGTGACTTCTTTGCTCACTCCCCCTCTCTTTCACCCCTTCTTTCTCGTCTCACCTGCCCCATACCCTCAGTTTTCATTCTTGCTCCCCCTCTTTACCTTTGCGCTCCACTGCTACTGGATAGGGCAAAAGTAGGCACAGGCTGCAATAGGCTGTCTTCCATTGCTACTCACATCGGTGATTACTCAGGCTTTTAAGTGAAAGTGACACACTTTTCGATGCTAGATAATGTGCAATTTGAAAGTAGCACTTATTCCGATTTGCTGCTCTGTAGTTGCTGACATTGCAACGTGATTTGTTGATAGTATCAAGACTGTCTTGAGGATATCTTCAAGGGGCTGGTAGAAATTGTAGCATGGCTTTATCGTTTAGGACACTTGAACATTTGACTCTAATTATCGTTTATCCATAATGAGCGTATTTCCTTTTGAAGCTCATTACCTGCCTTTGCATTTCAGACCTAGGTTTACTGCCAATTTTATCTGTGAAGCAAGAGGAGTTCAGTGCTGTGGGTTCTCTGCCGTATGGGGGGCGGTGGAGGTGCGAGCCCCTGCTTCCTGCTGGGAATCCAATCCCATCACAATCCTCGTGTTTGTTTCATTTCCCTCCCGAGACCCCCCGGCTCCAGAGCTCATTACCGAGAGGAATCTCGGGATTACACTGAGGCTTGTCTTCAGGGTGGGGGGTCGGGTGTCCACTTCGAGCCCCCCGGCCCGCCCTGCAGCGGTGTTCACGCTCACCCCACATCACAGGCAGCGCAGTCTGTACACAGGGCAGACACACACACACTGCAAGGCACGCCGCTCCTCTCCAGCAGACACCCGCACCTTGTCTCTACTCCTCCCCCCCCGCCCTCTGGAAGATAAATGCCCCCCAGCCTCTGGCCACCTGCAGCCCCCGGCCCGCCCTGCAGCGGTGTCCATACGCACCCCACATCACAGAGCGCAGTCTGTACACAGGGCACACACACACACACTGCAAAGCACGCCGCCCCCCTCCAGCAGACACCTCTTGCTCTCTGCCCCGCCCCCTCCGGAAGATAGATGCCCCCAGCCTCTGGCCACCTGCAGGCCCCGGGTCGGTCTGTGCGCTTCTATCGATTGTGAGCTGAGTGAGCTGCTAATGCCCCATTAAGCAAGCCCGGAATGTTATTCTTTCGTGCTTCTGTGTCCTTCCCGCCCGCCCCAATAAACAAAGTAAGTCAGACCCCCCCAGGATATAGCGGCTTTGGTAAAAATGCCGCGATTTCTACGAAAAGTGCCGATTTCGCGGGCACTTTTGTAAAAATCGCGGCATTTTTACTAAAGTGCCAATTTCGCGGCAAATCGCGAAATCGCGATATCCTGGAGGGTCTGCTTTCTGTGGATGCAGACTCAGTCTGAACAGAGGTCATAGTCCTCGCTCTGACTTTCAAAGGAACTTCAAATATGCATGGCTTATTTGGCTTTGCCCGGCAGGGCTTGCCCGGCGGGGTGAGAATGGCGTTTGTCAGGCGTTCGTCAGGCGATCGGAAGGGGTGAGGCGATAGTTTATGGTTCAATGGTTTTCATGAAGTCTTCTTGATACGATGAAAGCAGGAAAGGGAAGCTTGTCAATAAGCAAACTTAAGACAAGGTGTGACTCCTAGAAAGAATGACTTGGAAACAACATACAGAAACTCACATATAAAAAGGCCCTGATGAGGCTTGAACTCATGACCCCTGGTTTACAAGACCAGTGCTCTGCCACTGAGCTACAAGGCCAGCCTGCCTGCAGTATGTAAATCGCTTCATATATTCTTACTGCGGTATGAAGATATCTATGATTTTGAGACTCTGTATGGAAATGCAGTTGCATTTGAATGTCTACATGCGTGCACAAATTGAAGAGCATGCTTAAGACACTTTTCTTGGAAGTAGGAAAAACTCCATTTTGATTTGAGAACATAAGAGTATTCACATTTATGACCATACTGATAGCTCTAGTTATTATGTCCACAATCAGTGACAGATAGAGAACTCACTTATTAGAAGTGATCTGTCTCTGTGGGGCAGACATATGTCAACAGTCATACACTTGAGATGGCTGAAACTTTAGGAGTAAGAGCTGCTTTCTTATCAGTCTATCTATCCAAACTGGTTAGAAGTAACCCTGGGCGTCCGAATCGGCTACGCCCACGGAGTAGGCGTAGTGTTGCCTTCTACGCATTTTGCGTAGACAGCATAGCCGGCAACACTACGCCCACTCCGTGTGCGTAGCCGATTCGGCCGCCACCCACCTCCCTCCCGCCCTCCCCTACATACATTATTTAAGCAACTAACCTTAATAAAACAATTTTTAAAGCACTTACCATGTCCGGGGCTCTTCCGGGGCTCCCTCTTGGAATAGCGTCCCTTCCTGGATACCAATGCGCATGCGCGGCCTCCCGCGCATGGGCATTGGTATCCAGGACGACGCTATTCCAAGAGGGAGCCCCGGACGAGCCCCGGACACGGTAAGTGCTTTAAAATTGTTTTATTAAGGGTAGTTGCTTAAATAATGTATGTAGGGGAGAGCGGGAGGGAGGTGCGTAGTGGGGCTACGCGGAGTGCGGGAGTGGGCGTAGCTTCTCGCCCACTCCGCGTAGCTCCGCGGAGCCCCACTACGCCCACTACGACCAGGGTTAGTTAGAAGGCCAGGAGTGAGGGAAAGGCAATCCTCTGGACACTTCATGAAAGATCTAATTTCAATTAAGCACAAAACACTTCCCTTAATTTGACATAATTGCCAAAATGGAATAGTCAGTTGGGCCCTTCTAGTGGATTATGGCTGTGTCTTGAAAGAGAGTGTAATTGTACTACAAGACATGCCCACCTTCAAAAGAGTGTCTGATGGCGATCCGACGAAGGTGGGATTCGAACCCACGCGTGCAGAGCACAATGGATTAGCAGTCCATCGCCTTAACCACTCGGCCACCTCGTCTGCCTTAGGTGACTATGTTTCATTTTTTAGGAAATTCTTACGATGTGCTAATTACAAATAATCATAAGTTTCTCCTAGACTGTGTCAGAACTGGCAAATATATGTGGTGTTCAATAGACAGAGCACATGATATAGCAGAATTATCAAATCTGTTCCATTTATTTATTTATTTATTTATAATTACATTTGTTAAGCGCGCAGCTACCCGAAGGTTTCCCGGCGCTGAGGCAGACTAGGCGGTCAGAGAAAGTAAGAGAAAATAATAAACAATGGGGATCAGGAGTTAAAAAGCCAGGTTTTAATTCCCTTACGGAAAGTAAGGAAGCAAGATTCGGAGCGCAACAGTTGAGGCAGGGCATTCCATAAGGAAGGGGCCAATAGGGCAAACGAACGTCCCCCCATTTTGGCTCTGTTGGTGCGAGGAATCATGTACTTGTTCTGCGTAGAAGACCTGAGTGTCCGGGGAGGAACGTAATGGTGCACTAAGGCAGACAGATAATGGGGGGCCTTACCAGTCATGATTTTATGCATATAGCAGAGTGCTTTAAACTTAACTCTGTTCTCGATACGCAACCAGTGCAATTTCCGCATATGGGGAGTAACCGGGGATCTAGCAGGGAGGTGGCAGATGAGGCGAACTGCCATATTCTGCACCACCTGGTACTTCCTGGTAACCTCCTTTGCGGCGCCCAAGAGAAGGATGTTCCCATAGTCCAGGCGGGAGATGACAAGAGCCTGGACTACAGTCCTCAAGGTGTCCGCCGGTAGCATCCATGTGATTTTTCTTAGCCACCTGATGATGGTGGTACAGGTGGCGGAGACTTTCACAGCGTGCTGCTTGAAGGTAAGCTGGCTATCAAAGAGCACCCCAAGATTGCGTGCAGACTCTGATGGATTGGGTACAGGACCCATCTCCGATGGCCAATGGTGTGGGCCCCAGAGTGAGGTGTCTGGGCCAAACAGGAGGAGTTCTGTCTTGTCCCCATTTAATTTTAACTTGTGCTTCAGCATCCAATCCGATATTTGTTTTAGCCCGGATTTAAGAGAAGACGAGGGGAGATTTTTATTGGTAGAGAGGGAGTAGATGACTTGAGTGTCATCGGCATACGAATAAATTGTGAGGCCAGCCTGTTCCGCTAAAAAAGCAAGCGGCCTCACATACAGGTTAAAGAAAAGGGGACTAAGAATAGACCCTTGGGGGACACCGTGAGTGGAGGAAAAAACAGATGAAACAGAAGTGGAGGAAAAAACTTGGAACGTGCGGTCAGAAAGAAAATTAGCAATCCAGGCCAGGGCGGTACCACCGACGCCAACTCCCTCCAGCGTGGACAGTAAGATGGAATGGGAGACGGTGTCGAATGCTGCACTCAAATCAAGCAGAATGAGTGCCACCGTCTCCCCCTTATCCACTTGGCGCCTGATGGTCTCTGACACGCCCAGAAGGGTGGTTTCCGTGGAAAAACCCGCCCGGAACCCGGATTGGGAGCCATGAAGAAAATTGGAGGATTCGACAAAGGAGTTAAGTAAAAAATTAACATGTTTCTCCAAAATCTTGGAAAAGCAAGGGAGCAAAGAAATAGGGCGAAAATTGGAGGGGTTGTCTGGGTCTGCATTTGCCTTTTTTAATAGAGGGACCACCATTGCGTGTTTCCATTCGTTTGGAACCGTCGCTTCTGTCAGGGAAGCATTCAAGACATCTAAAATAATGTGAAGGGAAACTGGGTCCAAGGAGCGCAAAATTTGAGGGGGCATAGGGTCCATGGGGGAACCAGATTTGATGTCTTGAAGATACTTATTTAGCAGCGCAGGGGAGATCGGATCCCAAGCAAGAAGTGGGGAGGCAGTGAGCAGTGAGTCCATTAGGACTGTAGTTTTTAATAGTCATGATGACATGCTAGCATGTGAGTCGATCTTGCACAGTGAATAAGGGAGCAGTGCCAGTATCTACTTGTTCAGCTCTAGATGGCTCAACTGGGGAGGTATGAGAACAGTGAGCTCCAGTGGCGCAATCGGTTAGCGCGCGGTACTTATACAGCAGTACTTGCATTGAGGCATGCCGAGGTTGTGAGTTCGAGCCTCACCTGGAGCAGCTTACTGGTTTTTCATAAACCATTTCACTAAAAGTAAAGATTAAACTCAGGGGAAAGACGGCCCTTGCTAGAGAGTTTTTACTTCTTTTCAGGATCTGCGTGTCCGACTCTTCCAGGTGCAAATATCACAATCCTATTCGATGCTCCTTATAAACATTCCATGATGTGCCGTCTTGCATAGCATGCAAACACCACATCAGTGCATTTAAAAATACATTTGTAGAATAATAAATATGATGAAAACATTGTTGTCACGGGATAACCATATACTGAGGAGCTGCAAACAGTGCTGTATCAGCTACTTACAATAAAATTTAACTGAAAGACATATCAAAAGAAGAGCGTCATCATATTAATGTTTCTAGTCAACATAAGAGTTGCACCATAGCAGCTTATGGTGCTTTCTGCTCAGATTGTGCCTCCAATCCCACATTGATTTTTTTTATTGTTTGCAGTTTAAAAAAACAATTCATGCTCAAAGTTAACTTTTTAAAACCATTCAACCTAATATATTTATTTCTCTAACTTGTGAATGTGGTCCATGTTCTCTTTTCCTCATCCCCATCACGATACTCCTTTTCCCGAAATCAGGTTCACTTCTTTATCCAGCCCACCCATCCAAGGTCACCAAATCTATGAAGCGATTCTGCTTTTTCTCACATTCTCTCTATGTACAAGATACCTTGTATCATTTGAATGGACAGCAGGAGAGTCGGATATTTATGGTTAGTGGGGGTGGGGTTTTGAAGATTAACCTCATTTGACTAAGAGCCGGGGCATCTGGGAGGAAAAGTATTTTAAGGGGGATGAAGTTCACATCTCCTTGGTGAAATTTCTAGATCCTTATTTCATCCTTTCTGTGGATGCAGACTCAGTCGGAACAGAGGTCATAGTCCTCGCTCTGACTTTCAAAGGAACTTCAAATATGCATGGCTTATTTGGCTTTGCCCGGCAGGGCTTGCCCGGCGGGGTGAGAATGGCGTTTGTCAGGCGTTCGTCAGGCGATCGGAAGGGGTGAGGCGATAGTTTATGGTTCAATGGTTTTCATGAAGTCTTCTTGATACGATGAAAGCAGGAAAGGGAAGCTTGTCAATAAGCAAACTTAAGACAAGGTGTGACTCCTAGAAAGAATGACTTGGAAACAACATACAGAAACTCACATATAAAAAGGCCCTGATGAGGCTTGAACTCATGACCCCTGGTTTACAAGACCAGTGCTCTGCCACTGAGCTACAAGGCCAGCCTGCCTGCAGTATGTAAATCGCTTCATGTATTCTTACTGCGGTATGAAGATATCTATGATTTTGAGACTCTGTATGGAAATGCAGTTGCATTTGAATGTCTACATGCGTGCACAAATTGAAGAGCATGCTTAAGACACTTTTCTTGGAAGTAGGAAAAACTCCATTTTGATTTGAGAACATAAGAGTATTCACATTTATGACCATACTGATAGCTCTAGTTAGTATGTCCACAATCAGTGACAGATAGAGAACTCACTTATTAGAAGTGATCTGTCTCTGTGGGGCAGACATATGTCAACAGTCATACACTTGAGATGGCTGAAACTTTAGGAGTAAGAGCTGCTTTCTTATCAGTCTATCTATCCAAACTGGTTAGAAGTAACCCTGGGCGTCCGAATCGGCTACGCCCACGGAGTAGGCGTAGTGTTGCCTTCTACGCATTTTGCGTAGACAGCGTACCCGGCAACACTACGCCCACTCCGTGTGCGTAGCCGATTCGGCCGCCACCCGCCTCCCTCCCGCCCTCCCCTACATACATTATTTAAGCAACTAACCTTAATAAAACAATTTTTAAAGCACTTACCATGTCCGGGGCTCTTCCGGGGCTCCCTCTTGGAATAGCGTCCCTTCCTGGATACCAATGCGCATGCGCGGCCTCCCGCGCATGCGCATTGGTATCCAGGACGACGCTATTCCAAGAGGGAGCCCCGGACGAGCCCCGGACACGGTAAGTGCTTTAAAATTGTTTTATTAAGGGTAGTTGCTTAAATAATGTATGTAGGGGAGAGCGGGAGGGAGGTGCGTAGTGGGGCTACGCGGAGTGCGGGAGTGGGCGTAGCTTCTCGCCCACTCCGCGTAGCTCCGCGGAGCCCCACTACGCCCACTACGACCAGGGTTAGTTAGAAGGCCAGGAGTGAGGGAAAGGCAATCCTCTGGACACTTCATGAAAGATCTAATTTCAATTAAGCACAAAACACTTCCCTTAATTTGACATAATTGCCAAAATGGAATAGTCAGTTGGGCCCTTCTAGTGGATTATGGCTGTGTCTTGAAAGAGAGTGTAATTGTACTACGAGACATGCCCACCTTCAAAAGAGTGTCAGATGGCGTTCCGACGAAGGTGGGATTCGAACCCACGCGTGCAGAGCACAATGGATTAGCAGTCCATCGCCTTAACCACTCGGCCACCTCGTCTGCCTTAGGTGACTATGTTTCATTTTTTAGGAAATTCTTACGATGTGCTAATTACAAATAATCATAAGTTTCTCCTAGACTGTGTCAGAACTGGCAAATATATGTGGTGTTCAATAGACAGAGCACATGATATAGCAGAATTATCAAATCTGTTCCGTTAGGACTGTAGTTTTTAATAGTCATGATAACATGCTAGCATGTGAGTCGATCTTGCACAGTGAATAAGGGAGCAGTGCCAGTATCTACTTGGTCAGCTCTAGATGGCTCAACTGGGGAGGTATGAGAACAGTGAGCTCCAGTGGCGCAATCGGTTAGCGCGCGGTACTTATACAGCAGTACTTTCATTGAGGCATGCCGAGGTTGTGAGTTCGAGCCTCACCTGGAGCAGCTTACTGGTTTTTCATAAACCATTTCACTAAAAGTAAAGATTAAACTCAGGGGAAAGACGGCCCTTGCTAGAGAGTTTTTACTTCTTTTCAGGATCTGCGTGTCCGACTCTTCCAGGTGCAAATATCACAATCCTATTCGATGCTCCTTATAAACATTCCATGATGTGCCGTCTTGCATAGCATGCAAACACCACATCAGTGCATTTAAAAATACATTTGTAGAATAATAAATATGATGAAAACATTGTTGTCACGGGATAACCATATACTGAGGAGCTGCAAACAGTGCTGTATCAGCTACTTACAATAAAATTTAACTGAAATACATATCAAAAGAAGAGCGTCATCATATTAATGTTTCTAGTCAACATAAGAGTTGCACCATAGCAGCTTATGGTGCTTTCTGCTCAGATTGTGCCTCCAATCCCACATTGATTTTTTTTATTCTTTGCAGTTTAAAAAAACAATTTATGCTCAAAGTTAACTTTTTAAAACCATTCAACCTAATATATTTATTTCTCTAACTTGTGAATGTGGTCCATGTTCTCTTTTCCTCATCCCCATCACGATACTCCTTTTCCCGAAATCAGGTTCACTTCTTTATCCAGCCCACCCATCCAAGGTCACCAAATCTATGAAGCGATTCTGCTTTTTCTCACATTCTCTCTATGTACAAGATACCTTGTATCAGGGGTGCCCAAACCAGTCCTGGCGGGCCGTATCCATGCCAGATTTTTGGGATATCCCCATCTGGGGATCACGGTTCGATCCCCGGCACCGGCGGCAGATTAGCCCAGCACCAGGTGACTCTGGGAAATAGCTGGCGCCGCGGCTAGGGCGGCTGACTCCGGAATCTGGAGATTTTTTTATTTAAGGTTTTTGTAGAGCGCGTAGTAACCCTCGAGCATCCCAGAGATCAGGGTTCGATCCCCGGCACCGGCCGCAGATTAGCCCAGCACCACGTGACTCTGGGAAATAGCTGGCGCCGCGGCTAGGGAGGCTGACTCCGGAATCTGGAGATCACGGTTCGATCCCCGGCACCGGCCGCAGATTAGCCCAGCACCAGGTGACTCTGGGAAATAGCTGGCGCCGCGGCTAGGGCGGCTGACTCCGGAATCTGGAGATTTTTTTATTTAAGGTTTTTGTAGAGCGCGTAGTAACCCTCGAGCATCCCAGAGATCAGGGTTCGATCCCCGGCACCGGCCGCAGATTAGCCCAGCACCACGTGACTCTGGGAAATAGCTGGCGCCGCGGCTAGGGCGGCTGACTCTGGAATCTGGGGATCACGGTTCGATCCCCGGCACCGGCGGCAGATTAGCCCAGCACCATGTGACTCTGGGCAATAGCTTGCTTAATCTTCCCAACGGCCCCTAGCGCCTAGAGACCCTTACGGGTGATTGTGCGCCTTACAAATGTGGATTATTATTATTATTATTATTATTATTATTTGGGCCGATTCCGATCCGGTTCGTAAAAGCACATCTGCCCGAATCTGTCGGACAACCACGTACGCCCGGGAGAGGACTGCCCGGGACCCGTGGAGCCCGTCCTGGTCACTCTGACCTGCCATCGGCCTGGAGAAGGGAGCGCCGGACGCATGGGGGGAGGACTGCCCGGGACCCGTGGAGCCCGTCCTGGGCACTCTGACCTGCCGTCTGCCCGGGGAAGGGAGCCCCGGACGCCCGGGGGGAGGACTGTCCGGGACCCATGGAGCCCGTCCTGGGCACTCTGACCTGCCGACGGCCCGGGGAAGGGAGCCCCGGACGCCCGGGGGAGGACTGCCCGGGACCCGTGGAACTCGTCCCGGGCACTCTGACATGCCGCTGACCCGGGAAAGGGAACCCCGGACGCCCGGGAGCCGTGGAGCCCGTCCTGGGCACTCTGACAAGCCGTCGGACCGGGGAAGGGAGCCCCGGACGCCCGGACCCGTGGAGCCTGTCCTGGGAACTCCGGCATGCCGTTGGCCCAGGGAAGGGAGTCCCAGATACCCGGGACCCGTGGAGCCCGTCATGGGCACTCTGACAAGCCGGTGTCCCGGGGAAGGGAGCCCCGGACGCCCGGGACTCGTGGAGCCCGTCCTGGGCACTCTGGCATGCCGTTGGCCTGGGGAAGGGAGCCCCGGACGCCCGGTGGGGGAGGACTGCCAGGGACCCGTGGAGCCCGTCCTGGGCACTTTGACCTGCCGTTGGCCTGGAGATGGAAGCCCCGGATGCCTGGGGGAGGACTGCCCGGGACCCATGGAGCCCGTCCCGGGTACTTTGCCATGCTGTTGGCCTCCTGGAGATGGGTGCCCCGGACGCCCGGGGGAGGACTGCCCGGGACGTATGGAGCCCGTCCCGGGCACTTTTCCATGCCGTCGGCAGGGATGGAGCCCCGGACGCCCGGGGGACGACTGCCCAAGAGCCATGGAGCCCGTCCTGGGCAATTTGACAAGCCGTTGGCCTGGAGGAAGGAAGCCCCGGGTGGCCTAGGGAGGTGTTACCCAGGCATAGCCCATCTGGTCCCCCTAGCAGAGAACCACCAACCTTGGAGGGGTGTCCGGGCGTACCCTGTCCCTAGTAATCCGGAGGGAAATTACCTGACTTTCTTGCAATCTGTGCACACGAGGTGACAGAGGGGACCCAAGGCGGGAAAGTACCCGACCTCCTGGAGCCCTGGCTGGGATCCGGGAGGCAAATGGCACCTCATCATGACTTCCAGGGCGACCAGATGGCCGAGGCGAGAGGGGCGACCAGATGGCCGGGACCAAAATGACGCCAATCTGCCTGCCCCGGAGCTGCAGGGCTCTGGGGCTGCAGGGTTCCGGGGGCTGCAAAGCTGCAGGTCTCTGGGGCTGCAGGGCTCCGGGGCTTCAGGCCTCCCCGGGCCCTGATGGACCCTCCGTCCCGGGCGCCTCCGACCCCCGGCCGGCTTGCAGGACGGAGGGGGGATTCCCGCACCACTGGGCCCTGCCGGACGGGGCTCAAGCCCCGGGCCCGGTCCCCGGCCCCAGTCCCGGCTTTCCGAACCCTAGGCCGGGCCGGGGAGAGCCTCCCCTGGGCCCCCGGTGGACCCTCCGTCCCGGGCGCCCCGGACCCCCGGCCGGATTGCTGGACGGAGGGGTACCAGCACCCTCGGGGCCTGGCCAGATGGAGTTCAAGCCCCGGGTCCGGTCCCACCTTCCGAACCCTAGCCAGGCTGGGGAGAGCCTCCCTGGGAACCGGTGGAGCCCCGTCCCCAGCGCC